>NC_053027.1:431767214-432110340 GCF_003073215.2 Triticum urartu | reverse complement strand
TCCGCCTTGGCACGTAGCAGCGCTTTTCCACCACGTATATATATATACCAAGCGCCTTTTGTTGTTTTCACGGAAACGCCCAACCTTTTCTCGGTGTAAGGGAAACATCCAGCTTCTTTCGTAAGTCCAGCCGTGTTATGGTCCTCATGGAAAATAAGCAATGTGAGCAATGTTCAAAAGAAGCCGTTGCCTTATATGGATGAAGCTTGTACTGTCCCCCAGATTTGGACTCACGATGCTCATGGATAAAGCTTGTTGCTTGTACCCGTAGCTGCTAAGATTCGCATTCCCGTTGCTGCGTATGTCGTCTCCAGGCTGTGAGATCGTATCACTAGGTCCATTTTAAGCAAATCTTGTGCCAATGCAGTTGCACATGTATGGTGTGTCCACCAAGCTGTGTATACCCGATTTGATCATGGCCGCCTCAAGATAATATGACCCCATAGCCTTCGTTATATCCAATTCTAGCGCACAATAGTATTTTTTTTCTTCTTATTTTGCCTCTTCACGAATGGCAAGACACCGTGTGCCATGATTAAATCTGTACTCCTATATAGTATAGGAATACAATTCATATGAACCGTTGGATCTTTTTAATTGGACGGTTCAAATTTAACGGCTTGTGCTACAGGACTACGTGGCTGCATTTGGACCATTGGATATGTCAATCTGATGGTCCACATGGCAGGGATTCGTGTTGTGCCTTCCCTGTGTTGGTCTGCCACTCTCAGAGCATCTCTAGTAGACCCCGTATAAATCGTTGGAACTATAAAATTCCGGCGATTATACGGGTTTGGACCGTTTTGTCTGCCAGAACAGACACCGTAAACGCAGCCCGGCCCATAAAAGTTTTGCGGTGGCCCGCAAACGCACCCCCTCGACCAGTATATGTGCAGGTTCGGCTGTTGGATACGGCCCGGAACCCTACCCCTCCGCCTCCGTGAAAATCCCCAACCCCTCACCGTCGGTGTCTCAGATCCGCCGCCCGCGATGGCCAAGTCCGCCCACCGTGACAGCGAGGACCGTGAGCAGGCGCGTTGCATCAGATCCGACGGGGCGCGGAACACTAATAGAAAAATGGCCTAATGTGAAGCTCATTAGTCCTGATTTGTAATTGAACCGGCACTAATGTGACCATTAGTGCCGGTTCCAACGGCTAGGCGGACGGCGCTCATTAGTACCAGTTCGTGAAGAATCTTTAGTACCGGTTCGTGCCACGAACCGGTACTAAAGAGGTTGTGGCAGACTGTTGTCAGGCTGGGGCCCCACCGGCCTCTTTAGTACCGATTCATGCCACAAACCGGTACTAGAGTTTTTTAGTTGATTCTTTTTGCAGCAGTTTTTTAGTCCCACCTCGCTCCGCTAACAGGGTTTTTACCACCTTAAATATGTTACTTCTAAAACTATCACAATCATTTGGTCATCATTGAACTCTATGTGTAGAATTTGTGACCGCAATATGAGTCTTCTCCAGTTTCTAAACCGGTGAGGACTCATATTGACAATTCAGATTGTACATGAAAAGATCACTGATGATCAATGTATTTTTGATGTATATTTTTACATGTTTACACATAGCAGTAGCGCGTTTTGGCTGAAATGCGCTACTGATCAATGTATTTTTGATATATATTTTTACATGTTTACACAATCTCTTTCGAAGTATCAGGATTTCGAACGAAAACTCATCTATTACAAAGACATTTCATTTTTTTAAAACTTATTACAACTCCAGATTTTGTGTGTGTTCATTATGCACCATTCAAAGCCACGTCATCAACTTTCAACCCTTTCTGCCTTCATTTTCTATTTTTCATGCATTTACTGATTTGTTTTGAGCTAAATGACCTTGAAATTGAAAAGCACTACAAATGAACTCTGAAAAGGTTGAAACTTGACATGGTATCATCAGTTCACCCACATAGCATGTGCAAAAAAGTAGAGAGGGTTACGGCAAAAACTGGATGCACTTCGTGTACAAACTAGACAATCTCTTTCGAAGTATCAGGTTTTCGGATGAAAACTCATCTGTTACAAAGGCACTTCATTTTTTTTAACTTATTACAACTCCAAACTTTTTGTGCGTTCAGTATGCACCGTTCAAAGCCACGTCATCAACTTTCAACCCTTTCTGACCTCATTTGCTATTTTCATGCATCTACTGATTTGTTTTGAGCTAAATGACCCTGAAATTGAAAAGCACTACAAATGAACTCTTAAAAGGTTGAAACTTGGAATGGTATCATCATTTCACCCACATAGCATGTGCAAAAAAGTAGAGAGGGTTACGGCAAAAACTGGATGCACTTCGTGTACAAATTGGACAATCTGTTTCGAAGTATTAGGGTTTCGGATGAAAACTCATCTATTAGAAAGGCACTTCATTTTTTAAAACTTATTACAACTCTAGACTTTTTGTGCGTTCAGTATGCACCATTCAAAACCACGTCATCAACTTTCAACCGTTTCTCATATCATTTGCTATTTTTCATGCATTTACTGATTTGTTTTGAGCTAAATGACCTTGAAATTGAAAAGCACTACAAATGAACTCTGAAAAGGTTGAAACTTGGCATGGTATCATCATTTAATCCACATAGGATGTGCAAAAAAGTAGAGAGGGTTACGACAAAAACTGGTTGCACTTCGTGTACAAACTGGACAATCTCTTTCGAAGTATCAGGGTTTCGGACGAAAACTCATGTGTTACAAAGGCACTTCATTTTTTTAAAGTTATTACAACTCGAGACTTTTCGTGCGTTTAATATGCACCATTCAAAGCCACATCATCAACTTTAAATCCTTTCTGACATCATTTGCTATTTTTCATGCATTTACTGATTCGTTTTGAGCTAAATGACCCTGAAATTGAAAAGCACTACAAATGAACTCTGAAAAGGTTGAAACTTGGAATGGTATCTGTTGGGGAACGTAGTAATTTCAAAAAAAATCCTATACACACGCAGGATCATGGTGATGCATAGCAAAGAGAGGGGAGAGTGTCGTCCACGTACCCTGTTAGACCGTTAAGCGGAAGCGTTATGAAAACGCAGTTGATGTAGTCGTACGTCTTCATGATCGATCGATCCTCAGTACCGACCGTACGGCACCTCCGCGTTCAGCACGCGTTCAGCTCGGTGATGTCCCGCGAACTCACGATCCAGTAGAGCTCCGGGAAGAGTTTCGTTAGCACGACGGCGTGATGACGATCTTGATGAAGCTACCGTGACAGGGCTTCGCCCAAGCACCGCTACATTATGACCGAGGTGGATTATGATGGAGGGGGGCACCGCATACGGCTGGGAGAGATCTTTGTGATCAACTTGTGTGTCCCGGGGTGCCCCGTGCCCCCGTATATAAAGGAGCAAGGGAGGAGGAGGCCGGCCCTAGGAGGGGCGCGCCAAGGGAGTAGGATTCCTACTCCTAGTAGGAGTAGGTTTCCTCCTTTCCTAGTCCAACTAGGAGAGGGGGGAAAGGAGGGAAGGGGAGAAGGAAGGGAGAGGGGGCCGCGCCCCAAACCCCTTGTCCAATTCGGACTGGGCTTGGGAGGGGCGCGCGCCACCTCCTGGCCGCCGCTGCCTCTCCTTCCCACTAAAGCCCATTAAGGCCCAACACTCCTTCCCCGTATTCCCGTAACTCCCCGGTACTCCAAAAATACCTGAATCACTCGGAACCTTTCCGATGTCCAAATGTAGTCATCCAATATATCGATCTTTACGTCTCGACCATTTCGAGACTCTTCGTCATGTCCCCGATCTCATCTGGGACTCCGCACTACCTTCGGTACATCAAAACACATAAACTCATAATATAAATTGTCACCGAACTTTAAGCGTGCGGACCCTACGGGTTCGAGAACTATGTAGACATGACCGAGACACGTCTCCGTTCAATAACCAATAGCGGAACCTGGATGCTCATATTGGCTCCCACATATTCTACGAAGATCTTTATCGGTCAAACCGCATAACAACATACGTTGTTCCCTTTGTCATCGGTATGTTACTTGCTCGAGATTCGATCGTCGGTATCTCACTACCTAGTTCAATCTCGTTACCGGCAAGTCTCTTTACTCGTTTCATAATGCATCATCCCGCAACTAACTCATTAGTCACATTGCTTGCAAGGCTTATGGTGATGTGCATTATCGAGAGGGCCCAGAGATACCTCTCCGACAATCGGAGTGACAAATCCTAATATCGAAATACGCCAACTCAACAAGTACCTTCAGAGACACCTGTAGAGCACCTTTATAATCACCCAGTTACGTTGTGACGTTTGGTAGCACACAAAGTGTTCCTCCAGTAAACGGGACTTGCATAATCTCATAGTCATAGGAACATGTATAAGTCATGAAGAAAGCAATAGCAACATACTAAACGATCAAGTGCTAAGCTAACGAAATGGGTCAAGTCAATCACATCATTCTCCTAATGATGTGATCCCGCTAATAAATTGACAACTCATGTCTATGGTTAGGAAACTTAACCATCTTTGATCAACGAGCTAGTCAAGTAGAGGCATGCTAGTGACACTATGTTTGTCTATGTATACACACATGTATTATGTTTTCGGTCAATACAACTCTAGCATGAATAATAAACATTTATCATGAAATAAAGAAATAAATAATAACTTTATTATTGCCTCTAGGGCATATTTCCTTTAGTCTCCCACTTGCACTAGAGTCAATAATCTAGTTCACATCGTCATGTGATTTAACATCAATAATTCACATCACCATGTGATTAACACCCATAGTTCACATCGTCATGTGACCAACACCCAAAGGGTTTACTGGAGTCAATAATCTAGTTCATATCGCTATGTGATTAACACCCAAAGAGTACTAAGGTGTGATCATGTTTTGCTTGTGAGAGAAGTTTAGTCTACGGGTCTGCCACATTCAGATCCGTATGTATTTTGCAAATTTCTATGTCAACAATGCTCTGCACGGAGCTACTCTAGCTAATTGCTTCACTTTCAAAATGTATCCAGATTGAGACTTAGAGTCATCTAGATCAGTGTCAAAATTTGCATCGACGTAACCCTTTATGACAAACCTTTTGTCACCTCCATAATCGAGAAACATATCTTTATTCCAGTAAGGATAATTTTGACCGCTGTCCGGTGATCTACTCCTAGATCACTATTGTACTCCCTTGCTAAACTCATTGTAGGATATACTATAGATCTGGTACATAGCATGGCATACTTTATAGAAACTATGGCTGAGGCATAGGGAATGACTTTCATTCTCTTTCTATCTTCTGCCGTGGTTGGGTTTTGAGTCTTACTCAATTTCACACCTTGTAACACAGGTAAGAAGTCTTTCTTTGACTGTTCCATTTTGAACTACTTCAAAATCTTGTCAAGGTATGTACTCATTGAAAAAACTTATCAAGCGTCTTGATCTATCTCTATAGATCTTGATGCTCAATGTGTAAGCAGCTTCATCGAGGTCTTTCTTTGAATTTTTTTTCAAACACTCCTTTATGCTTTCCAGAAAATTCTACATTATTTCCGATCAACAATATGTCATTCACATATACTTATCAGAAATGCTGTAGTGCTCCCACTCACTTTCTTGTAAATACAGGCTTCACCTTAAGTCTATATAAAACCATATGCTTTGATCACTTTATCAAAGCATATATTCCAACTCTGAGATGCTTGCACGAGTCCATAAATGGATCGCTGGAGCTTGCACACTTTGTTAGTACCTTTTGGATCGATAAAACCTTCAGGTTGCATCATATACAACTCTTCTTCTAGAAATCCATCCAGGAATGCAGTATTTACATCCATTTGCCAAATTTCATAATCATAAAATGCGGCAATAGCTCACATGATTCGGACGGACTTAAGCATCGCTACGGGTGTGAAGGTCTCATCATAGTCAACTCCTTGAACTTGTCGAAAACCTTTCGCAACAAGTCGAGCTTCGTATATAGTAACATTACCATCATCGTCTATCTTCTTCTTGAAGATCCATTTATTCTCGATGGCTTGCTGATCATCGGGCAAGTCAACCAAAGTCCACACTTTGTTCTCATACATGGATCCCATCTTAGATTTCATGGCCTCAAACCATTTTGCGGAATCTGGGCTCATCGTCGCTTCCTCATAGTTCGTAGGTTTGTCATGGTCTAGCAACATGACCTCCAGAACAGGATTACCGTACCACTCTGGTGCGGATCTTACTCTGGTTGACCTACGAGGTTCGGTAGTAACTTGATCTGAAGTTTCATGATCATCATCATTAGCTTCCTCACTAATTGGTGTAGGTGTCACAGGAACCGGTTTCTGTGATAAACTACTTTCCAATCAGGGAGCAGGTATAGTTATCTCATCAAGTTCTACTTTCCTCCCACTCACTTCTTTCAAGAGAAACTCCTTCTCTAGAAAGGATCCACTTTTAGCAACAAAGATTATTCCTTTGGATCTGTGATAGAAGGTGTACCCAACAGTCTCCTTCGGGTATCCTATGAAGACACATTTCTCCGATTTGGGTTTGAGCTTATCAGGTTGAAACTTTTTCACATAAGCATCGCATCCCCAAACTTTAAGAAACGACAACTTAGGTTTCTAGCCAAACCACAGTTCATATGGTGTCGTCTCAACATATTTAGATGGTGCCCTATTTAACGTGAATGCAGCTGTCTCTAATGCATAACCCCAACATGATAGTGATAAATCGGTAAGAGACATCATAGATCGCACCATATCTAATAAAGTACGATTATGACGTATGGACACACCATTACGCTGTGGTGTTCCAGGTGGCGTGAGTTGCGAAACTATTCCGCATTGTTTCAAATGAAGACCAAACTCATAACTCAAATATTCTCCTCCACGATCAGATCGTAGAAACTTTATTTTCTTGTTACGATGATTTTCCACTTCACTCTGAAATTATTTGAACTTTTCGAATGTTTCAGATTTATGTTTTATCAAGAAGATATACCCATATCTTACTCAAATCATATGTGAAGGTCAGAAAATAACGATACCCGCCGTGAGCCTCAACACTCATCGGACTGCATACATCAGTATGTATTATTTCCAACAAGTCTGTTGCTCGCTCCATTGTTCCGGAGAATGGAGTCTTAGTCATCTTGCCCATGAGTCATGGTTCGCAAGCATCAAGTGATTCATAATCAAGTGATTCCAAAAACCCATCAACATGGAGTTTCTTCATGCGCTTTACACCAATATGACCTAAACGACAGTGCCACAAATAAGTTGCACTATCATTATTAACTTTGCATCTTTTGGCTTCAATATTATGAATATGTGTATCACTGCGATTGAGATTCAATAAACCATTCACCTTGGGTGTATGACCATTGAAGGTTTTATTCATGTAAACAGAACAACAATTATTCTGTGACTTTAATGAATAACCGTATTGCAATAAACATGATCAAGTTATATTCATGCTTAACGCAAACACCAAATAACATTTATTTAGGTTCAACACTAATCCCAAAAGTATAGGGAGTGTGCGATGATGATCATATCAATCTTGGAACCACTTCCAACACACATCGTCACTTCACCCTTAACTAGTCTCTGTTCATTCTGCAACTCCCGTTTTGAGTTACTAATCTCAGCAACTGAACTAGTATCAAATACTGAGGGGTTGCTATAAACACTAGTAAAGTACACATCAATAACATGTATATCACATATACCTTTGTTCACCATGCCATCCTTCTTATCCGGCAAATACTTGGGGCAGTTCTGCTTCCAGTGACCAGTCCCTTTGCAGTAGAAGCACTTAGTCTTAGGCTTAGGTCTAGACTTGGGCTTCTTCACTTGAGGAGAAACTTGCTTGCCGTTCTTCTTGAAGTTCACCTTCTTCCCTTTGCCCTTTTATTGAAACTAGTTGTCTTGTCAACCATCAACACTTGATGCTTTTCTTGATTTCTACCTTCATCGATTTCCGTATCACGAAGAGCTTGGGAATCGTTTCCGTTATCCCTTGCATATTATAGTTCATCACAAAGTTTTAGTAACTTGGTGATAGTGACTAGAGAATTCTGTCAATCGCTATCTTATCTGGAAGATTAACTCCCACTTGATTCAAGTGATTGTAGCACTCAGACATTCTGAGCACATGCTCACTAGCTGAGCTATTCTCCTCCATTTTGTAGGCAAAGTACTTGTCAAAGGTCTTATACCTTTCGACATGGGCATGAGTCTGAAATACTAATTTCAACTCATGGAACATCTTATATGCTCTGTGGCATTCAAAACATTTTTGAAGTCCCGATTCTAAGCCGTAAAGCATGGTGCACTAAACTATCAAGTAGTCATCATACCGAGCTTTGCCAAACGTTCATAACGTCTGCATATGCTCCTGCAATAGGTCCGTCACCTAGCGGTGCATCAAGGACATAATTCTTCTGTGCAGCAATGAGGCTCAGATCACGGATCCAATCTGTATCATTGCTACTAACATCTTTCAATTTATTTTTCTCTAGGAACATATCAAAAATAAACGGGGAAGCTATGTGCGAGCTATTGATCTACAACATAGATATGCAAGTATTATCAGGACTAAGTTCATGATAAATTTAAGTTCAATTAATCATGTTACTTAAGAACTCCCACTTAGATAGACATCCCTCTAATCATCTAAGTGATCACGTGATCCAAATCAAATAAACCATGTCCGATCATCACGTGAGATGGAGTAGTTTTCAATGGTGAACATCACTATGTTGATCATATCTACTATATGATTCACGTTGGACCTTTCGGTCTCAGTGTTCCGAGGCCATATCTGCATATGCTAGGCTCGTCAAGTTTAACCCGAGTATTCTGCGTGTGCAAAACTGGCTTGCACCCGCTTATCACACCCGATCATCACGTGGTGTCTCAGCACAATGAACTTTGGCAACGGTGCATACTTAGGAAGAACACTTGCACCTTCAAATTTAGTGAGAGATCATCTTATAATGCTACCGCTGAACTAAGCAAAATAAGATGCATAAAGGATAAACATCACATGCAATCAAAATATGTGACATGATATGGCCATGATCATCTTGCGCCTTTGATCTCCATCTCCAAAGTACCGTCATGATCTCTATCGTAACCGGCATGACACAATGATCTTCATCATCTTGATCTCTAGCAATGTGTCATCATATGGTCGTCTCACCAACTATTGCTCTTGCAACTATAGCTATCGCACAGCGATAAAGTAAAGCAATTGTATGGCGCTTACATCTTATGCAATAAAGAGACAACCATAAGGCTCCTGCCAGTCGCCGATAACTTTAACAAAACATGATCATCTCATACAACAATTATATCTCATCACGTCTTGACCATATCACATCACAACATGCCCTGCAAAAACAAGTTAGACGTCCTCTACTTTGTTGTTGCAAGTTTTACGTGGCTGCTACAGGCTGAGCAAGAACCGTTCTGACCTACGCATCAAAACCACAACGATAGTTCGTCAAGTTAGTGTTGTCTTAACCTTCTCAAGGACCGGGCGTAGCCACACTCGGTTCAACTAAAGTTGGAGAAACTGACACCCGCCAGCTACCTATGTGCAAAGCACGTCGGTAGAACCAGTCTCGCATAAGCGTACGCGTAATGTCGGTCCATGCCGCTTCATCCAACAATACCGCCGAACCAAAGTATGACATGCTGGTAAGCAGTATGACTTGTATCGTCCACAACTCACTTGTGTTCTACTCGTGCATATAACATCTACGCATAAAACCTGGCTCAGATGCCACTGTTGGGGAACGTAGTAATTTCAAAAAAATTCCTACGCACACGCAGGATCATGGTGGTGCATAGCAACGAGAAGGGAGAGTGTCGTCGGTGTACCCTCCTAGACCGTTAAGCGGAAGCGTTGACAACGTGGTTGATGTAGTCGTATGTCTTCACGATCGACCGATCCTCAGTACCAAACGTACGGCACCTCCACGTTCAGCACACGTTCAGCTCGGTGACGTCCCGCGAATTCATGATCCAGTAGAAATCGGGGAAGAGTTTCGTCAGCACGACAGCGTGATGACGATGTTGATGAAGCTACCGTGACAGGGCTTTGCCTAAGCACCGCTACAGTATGACCGAGGTGGATTATGGTGGAGGGGGGCACCGCACACGGCTGGGAGAGATTTTTGTGATCAACCTGTGTGTCTTGGTATGCCCCCTGCCCCCGTATATAAAGGAGCAAGGGAGGAGGAGGCCGGCCCTAGGAGGGGCACGCCAAGGGAGTAGGATTCCTACTCCTAGTAGGAGTAGGTTTCCTCCTTTCCTAGTCCAACTAGGAGAAGGGGGAAAGGAGGGAGGGGAGAAGGAAGGGAAAGGGGGGCCGCGCCCCAAAACCCTTGTACAATTCAGACTAGGCTTGGGACGGGCGCACACCACCTCCTGGCTGCTGCCTCTCCTTCCCACTAAATCCCATTAAGGCCCAACACTTCTTTCCCGTATTCCCATAACTCCCCGGGACTCCGAAAAATACCCGAATCACTCGGAACCTTTCCGATGGCCGAATATAGTCATCCAATATATCGATCTTTACGTCTCTACCATTTCGAGACTCCTCGTCATGTCCCGGATCTCATCCGGGACTCCGAACTACCTTCGGTACATCATAACATATAAACTCATAATACAAACCGTCACCGAACTTTAAGCGTGCGGACCCTACGGGTTCGAGAACTATGTAGACATGACCGAGACACGTCTCCGTTCAATAACCAATAGCGGAACCTGGATGCTCATATTGGCTCTCACATATTCTACGAACATCTTTATTGGTCAAACCGCATAACAACATACGTTGTTCCCTTTGTCATCGGTATGTTACTTGCCTGAGATTCGATTGTCGGTATCATCATATGTAGTTCAATCTCGTTACCAGCAAGTCTCTTTACTCGTTTTGTAATGCATCATCCCGCAACTAACTGATTAGTCACATTGCTTGCAAGGCTTATGGTGATGTGCATTACCGAGAGGGCCCAGAGATACCTCTCCGACAATCAGAGTGACAAATCCTAATCTTGAAATACGCCAACTCAACAAGTACCTTCGGAGACACCTGTAGAGCACCTTTATAATCACCCAGTTATATTGTGATGTTTGGTAGCACACAAAGTGTTCCTCTGGTAAACGGGAGTTACATAATCTCATAGTCATAGGAACATGTATAAGTCATGAAGAAAGCAATAGCAACATACTAAACGATCAAGTGCTAAGCTAACGGAATGGGTCAAGTCAATCACATCATTCTCCTAAAGATGTGTCGGTGTACAAAAATAGGGGCGCATCTTTGTACCCCTTTTCCTGTGCACGGGCAGTCAGCGCCGCACCCACGGCCACACCAAGCAGAACGAGGGAGGTGAGCCAAGGTAAGATCGAAGCCCAAGACAATCAAAGCAACGCCAAGGCCAAGACCACAAAGAGCAGAGGGACGAAGCAAGTTCCCCAGGCAAGACCCTTGCGGGGTGGCCTCAGCGGCCTCGGGAAGACTCTTGCCGGGACAGCTCGCCTCGCACCAACAGAGCGAGCCACCCTTGAGCCCACGGCCCCCAGTGCCATCATCAGTGTGGGGCCAGGGCTCGGGAAGGCACCCCTATGGTGGCATGCGGATCTTTGTGAAGACATATTCAAGATCAGATTAGAAGACGACGATTCTCGGCAAGATCCTTGCCAAGGAAGGCCACCAGACCCCCGGCAAGATCCTTGCCAGGGACAACAATACGCCACCGCGAGACCCTTGCCGGGCCACCCGGCAAGGCCCTCGCCAAAGACGCCGGCAAGGCCACCGCCAAGCCCACATCAACTAAGCTTCCACCGCCATTCACATGCAGCAGCCAGCCCAACCAGCTGGGCGGGCACCTGCGTGGTCACATGCAGCTCCCAGGCCAACTCATCAAGCGCCTGCGTGGCAGCATGCAGATCTTCGTGAAGGCTCCACCACCGCGCCAACTCAGCTGCCTGCCTGCCTACATGGCACGGCACGCATCCCTGGCCGAGGCACATGTGGAAGCGAGGAGGAGCGGCGACGGACGGGATGGGCCTCGGCCCCGTCCCCGATAAAGTAAGAGGACACCTAAGCGATGCATTAAATGCACCTTGTCCTGTAATACGAGGGATAACCTCGTGCCACTGTAGACCTTTCCACCTCCTGTGTGCCACAGTGGCAACCCCTTTTTCCTATAAAAGGAAGCCCAAGGCGACGAGGAGGGGGATTTAGCTCTTTCGAACCACACGCTAACCACAGCTAGTTCGAGAGCTCAAGAACTCTCAAAAATACACCCACCAAAGCAGGACTAGGGTTTTACGCATGCTCGCGGCCCGAACCTGGGTAAACGATCCTTGTGCTGTCTACTAGCCCTGCTCTCCTTGCAACCCTGCCCCCCGGCAACCGTAGTAGGGATTCTTGTGAACCCATAGGTGTCATTCCACACCGACATCTTTGGCACAACAGGTAGGGGGGCGCAATTGTGAGAATCTAGTCTGGTAGTTAGCCAAGCGGTTCTTCATCGCTTTCAGTTTCTGAGAAGAAGGTGACTGGAGGAACGACGCCGTCTCGGCGACAGAAAAGCTAAGTCATTCAGAGCGTTGGATTATTTCCTCTTACACTTAAGGTTATCGTCCTCAGAGATCTGGCCTATTGTGACGCCCGGATACTCAAGCTACAGTGAACCTCTGCTAATGATGCCACGTCACCTCGATTACAGTGGATAATCTCGCGTTAATTCGAAACCGTTTCAAAATTCAAATTCAAATTAATGTCAACAATAAAAGTTTTCAAATATCAAAACTAAAATGTGCAAGCTATGGCACATAATTGGTAAATATTGTTGGTGAAGAAACCAAAATTTTATAAAATGTTTAAGTGCTCAAAATGATTAAAACAGTGGCTAAAACAATTAATTGAATGCCTTTTATAATTTCAAAAATGCTAAACTATTTTATTTAAGAGCGAAACCTTTTGTGGCACATGTATAAGCGGTAGTACTAATTTAGAAACTACTTTTGTGTTTTAACTAAACCAAAATAATGTGAAACTTAAATAAAATAAATAAAAAACAGAAAAGTTAAAAGATAATTACAAGGCAAAACAAAAGAAATAAAACAAACCCCCCTACCTGGGCCTCAAGGCCCATCTACCTAGCAGGCTGGCCCAGACACACGCTCCCTCCCCATATCCCCTGTTCACCGTTACAGTGGACACCGGCGATTGCCGCCACGGCACCGGGCGATGCCGTGGCGCCCATCCACCGCTTCCCCTCGCCTACATCTTCCCTGGGCTAAAACCCTAGCCGGCCCCTCGCATCTCTCTCCCTCGCGCCGCTCCTCTCTTCCCCTCGATGAACCGAGCCACCGTCGCCACTGCCTCGACGCCGGCATGGCCATAGTGGCCTTCTCGCCGCCCCGACCTGTCCAGGAGGATCGCCGCCCTCTCCTCCGTCACCTGCGCCCCTGGATTGGAGCTGACGACCTGACTCAACACTGCCCGCTTCTTCCTCTCCCTCGGACCACCGCCGGCGAGCTCCGTCGAATTCGTCGCCCCGGCAGCTCCTAAGTCCCCGTCGCCCGCCGTCGCATCCCCGACTTCTGCCCGACTGGCCTCTACAAGCGCGCCCCCGACCTCCCCGGGGTGAGCCACTCCCGTTTCCCCCTTCTCCCCACCTCACCATCGTCGTAGGACGGACGACCGCCGCGCCATGGCCGAGCTCTCTGTGAGCCCAAGCACACCACGCCCGTGGCCATGTCCCTCGCGCGCCGCCCCGTTCTTCTCCGTCCGACCGGGCGCCCCACACGTCGCCGTTCCCGCTGCTTGCCACCGTCCCGCCACGGCTCGCCGCCGGCCGTGCCTTGCTAGACCCGCCTACGCGTGCCCCCCTGTTCGTCGCCGCTGCTGCTACGCTGTTTGCTACTGCCGCTGCTTCTAGGCCCCGCCGCTGGCTGCTGTTGCTTCTGCCCGCCACCCCGATCGCGCCTCACGCCGCCTGCCGGTAGCCGCTCGCTGCCGCCTTCCCCTTCCATTCTCGCCGCCGTCTTCCCCTGCTGCTCCCGCCGCGTGCTTGCTGCTGCCGCTCGCGCCGCCGCCTAGCTTCCCGCTTTCCCGCGCCGCAGCGGCCGTTCCCACCGGCCACGTCTGCGCTCGCCGTCGCCCAGGGCCGCGCCCCTGGCCGCCCCTTCCCCTCGCCGCCCGGTGGCCTCGACCCATGCCCGGGCGGGCTACGCCCCGCCCGCACCCGTTCCGCCCACTAATCGCACGCCCGCTGAAACCCCGGGCCACTTACAAGTGGGGCCCATGCCCCTGTCCAAAAAAAGAGATTTAAAAAAATATATATGTGTAAAAATTAATAATAATTTAATTAATTAATTAGTTTAGTATGGTTTAATTAGGTTGATTACCTTGTTTAACTAATTACCCTAGTTAGTTGATCAACTAGTCCATGACAGGGGCCCCCACCCCCTGTTGACCAGTCAAATGTTGACTGGTCAACTGGGACCCCCTGGCCCACCTGTCAGCCTCTGGTACACCTCTGTGTACGTAGAGCTGGGTGCATCTAGCATTTGAGCTTTATTTTCGAATTAATAATAAATTTCAGAAAATGTTTAAAACTTCGAAAAATCATAGAAAATAATTTGTATCTCGGATGAAAAAGTTTTATACACGAAAGTTGCTCAGAACGACGAGACGAATCCGGAAACGCAATCCGTTCGTCCTTCACACGTCCCTAGCATAGTGAACACACCACTTTCCCTCTCCGGTTCATCTGCCCGAAAACGTGAAACAACGGGAATACTTTCCCGGATATTTCCCCCCTTCGCCGGTATAGCCTATCCCTACGTTAGGTCACCCCTAGCACAACGTATTGCCGCGTCTTGCTTTGTGTTACATTTGATTGCTCTACTATTTATTGTGTTCCCCCTCCGTTACTCCTTTTCGGTAGACTCCGAGACCGCTGCCGATGTCCGTGTGTTCGACTACATCCAAGATGACCCCTCCTTCTTTCCAGAGCAACCAGGCAAGCCCCCCCTTTGATCACCAGATATCGCCTATTCTTCACTCTACTGCTTGCATTAGAGTAGTGTAGCATGTTACTACTTTCCGTTAATCCTATCCTGATGCATAGCCTGTCCCTGCTACTATGGTTGTTACCTTTACCTGCAATCCTAATGCTTAGTATATGATGCTAGTTTATCATCAGTGGCCCTACATTCTTGTCCGTCTGCCATGCTATACTATCGGGCCGTGATCACTCGGGAGGTGATCACGGGTATATACTATACACTTTATACGTGATACATGTGATGACTAAAGTCGGGTTGTCTCGAGGAGTACCCACGGTTGATTCACGAATTGGGGGCTGGAAGGACATACTTTCCCAACGGCCCTCTGTGTGGATCTTTGTGGCGAAGCGACATGGTAGGTTGAGACCACCTAGGAGAGAGGTGGGCCTAGCCCTGGTCGGCGTTCGCGGTTATTCAAAATTAACACACTTAACAAGATCTTGGTATTTGATCTGAGTCTAGCTACTGGCCTATACGCACTAACCATCTACTTGGGGACAGTTATGGGCACTCGACGTCGTGGTATCAGCCGAAGCCTTCGTGACGTCAGCGACTGAGCGGTGCGCGCCGGGTTGGACTAGAACGCCTACTCTTGTATAAGGGAGGCTAGGTCTGCTCACCGTTCGCGTATGCAATATGCAGGTGTGCAATGGGCGATGGGCCCAGACCCCTGCGCCATAGGATTTAGACTGACGTGCTGACCTCTCTGTTGTGCCTAGGTAGGGCTGCGACGTATTGATCTTCCGAGGCCGGGCATGACCCAGGAAAGTGTGTCCGGCCAAATGGGATCGAACGTGTTGGGTTATGTGGTGCACCCCTGCAGGGAAGTTAATCTATTCGAATAGCCGTGATCTTCGGTAACAGGACGACTTGGAGTTGTACCTTGACCTTATGATAACTAGAACTGATTACTTAATAAAACACACCCTTCCAAGTGCCAGATACAACCGATGATCGCTCTCTCATAGGGCAACGAGGGGAGGATCATCGGTTAGGATTATGCTATGCGATGCTACTTGGGGAACTTACCATCTACTCTCTTCTCCTGCTGCAAGATGGAGGTTACCAGAAGCGTAGTCTTCGAAAGGATTAGCTATCACCCTCTTATTCCGGCATTCTGCAGTTCAGTCCACATATGATACCCTTATTCCATTTGATACCAATGCATACATATGTAGTGTAGCTCCTTGCTTGCGAGTACTTTGGATGAGTACTCACGGTTGCCTTGCTCCCCCTTTTTCCCCTTTCTATACCCGATTGTTGCAAGCAAACAATGGAGTCCAGAAGCCAGAGGATCCCGAGGATGATTCTACCTGGAGTTCGGCTTTGAGGAGTAGTTAGGAGGTCCCAGGCAGGAGGCCTCGCCTTTTTGATCGTTGCTACTTTTGTGCTAGCCTTCTTAAGGAAAACTTGTTTAACTTATGTCTGTACTCAGATATTGTTGCTTCCGCTGACTCGTCTATGATCGAGCTCTTGTATTCGAGCCCTCGAGGCCCCTGGCTTGTAATATGATGCTTGTATGACTTATTTTATTTGTAGAGTTGTGTTGTGATATCTTCATGTGAGTCCCTGATCTTGATCGTACACATTTGCGTGTATGATTAGTGTATGGTCAACTCGGGGGCGTCACAAGTTGGTATCAGAGCCGACTGCCTGTAGGAATCCCCCTTCCAAACTCCTTGGCCGAAGTCGAGTCTAGACATTGCAAAACTTTTTACTAACATGGCTGTGTGCCTTATGGGCCCACGTCGCCATTGGGTGGTATTAGGATCTTTTATTCCTCGTCTATACTCTGGGACTCTGATCTCTCTTCTACTCGGGTTAAAATGGTTTTACTAACTCTAATATTAGGATCTCGTGATCACATCCACCTGGAGAGCCCCCTATTACAGATGATCGCCTGCTGCACCAGAAGGTTCCGAAGATACTCTATGATGTTCTCCTGCGACTTTGTTCCATCGCTTTTGCAATTCCCTTCCATCGATAGACCCTTATGGATAACGTCATACTCTTGTCATTCGTACAATCATTCTTCGTTGATCTTGTTATCACAAGATACCCCAAAATTCTCTCTATTGTTCCAAGAATACCCTGTGCCTACTGCCTTGCAGTTCATTGCCACATGAATACCCCTACGGATATTCCTTGCACTTACCGAGTATCCCTTCATCCCCAGTTGTTTATGTGTTTCACAAAATTCTTAGAAATGCTATTCGATCTTCTGAAATCCTCGGTAGCCTATTGCTCCTCATCTTCCTTACCTGCTTGCAATATGGTTAATTCCATATGACTAGCGATATTCATCAGCATCCTTTGACATCGTCATAATGAGCATTTGATTCGATATGTTTGTGAATGCCCGCAATCATCGTTGATCCTTATAAATTACCTTTGCGACTGAGTTGCCATTCTTTTAACTGGAATTGGTCCTCGACCAATCAAATTGCCATCAATTGTACCCTTAGGTTTATTGAATTTACCCATCCTTGATCAGAGCGTTTGCTTCTGATCCCTTGATTTGGAAATGATAATTCCTTTGCATTTGAGCTTTGAGTTAGTCAGTTGTTTCTATACTCCAATGCATTTGCATTGTTTCTTCTTCTGATTGTGTGCCGATGCTCACATCAGCTCCGTTGTGGACCGCCATATCCATTATCGGGTTATTATCCGAAAATGTCCCTCACAACCAAAATTCTTGTGATTTCTTTACATGATACATAATGCCTTTGGTAAATTGTATCCTCTACTTTTGTCAACCATGCTCTACTTTTGAGCTTGGGGTATTTACTATTGAAGCTTGTGGTATATGTTTCCACGATACCCTGATGGGTTGAACCTATGCCTTCCTTATTAAGCGTGAACTCGAAAGTTTTCACGAGTCATACTCTTCTGGTATTTTGCTAGATAAAATTTCTACACTACAGCTTCATCAAAAGCGAGAAGTAAAATGAAAGGTTATGCATGGAAGAAGTGGGAGTCGACCTTGAGCCTTTGCGTTCATGCCCATGGACCCGATGTGAAACTTATCATCGAAGCTTCTTGTAAATGATAATAATCCCCTTGTTATAAGTTCGTCCTGTATCTATGTTTGGTCCTTTGCAATCATGGTTCCGACCATATTTTCTCATTAATACCATTTATCGGACAAGTTGAAGTACTTGTCTTTTGCAGATCATTGCACCTGTCCGACCTTTACTTTGATCTACCGTTGAGTATTACACTATGATATCTTGATAATGTCATGGAACTGCATAACTTCTTATGGGTTCTTCATCAACTATTATTTCTCACCAATTCCAATTTTTCCCCGGGTTCTGAGTTGTTTGTCACTCGAGGACGCCAATAAGTGAATCTATTCCGCACTCCCATTATATAACTCTTAAGTAATTTTTCGTTGCTTATGAGTTTAATAATCCTTCAAGCCATTCCTAGCCTGATCGACTATATCATTATCCTACTAAATTTTTAACTGTGCTACCGGTCCATCTTCCGGAGCACAACTTTCGATCGCGAGCTAAGCTTACGTCAATCTTCCTCGTGATATCATTTCACCTTGAACAACAATCTTGGTTCCGAGTTTGTGTCGTACCCGTGGTTCCAATAAACTTGCGCTTCATCATTCCTTTGACTTGATGTCATCATTGATCGATTACATCTTCATGAAACCTCTCGACGAATGTGTCATGATCATCATAAACATTCTGAGCTCTTCCAAGATATCTATCGAATTCTTTATGAGAAATACCATCCTTGCCCTAGATGGTTTGTGTTATCATCAGCCACTTTATTGCCTTCCCTCCAACACAAACTTGGTCGTGTTTTGTGTTATACCTTGAGTTCCTTGCTATCCAGCTTTTGTTCTTCTTTACCTTGGATAATTACCATCTTTAATGTCAAGAAAGTCGTGAGAATTTCACCACCTCTTAAGAATTCTTGATACAGGTGATACTTCTTGCCATCTCCATTCATTCCTTGGTCCTCGGGTTGTTTCTAGCTGGAATACCAACAAATGGATTGTGAGTTTAAAGTTCAAAACCTCTAGCAACCCTATTGCTTTGAAGTTAATGGTCGATAGTTCATTCTTATACTATTTGTTATGGAATCACCATTTTAACATTTAACATGCTACCTCAGCCCATATTTCGGGTGCATTGTTCAACCAATGTTTAACTGTGTATGTTTTCCTCGAGCATACCTCGATATAACATGTGATCTGACAAATGTTATCTCCTTGTTCACATAATGGTGGAAATCCATCTTTTGGAAGTCTTGATAAATTGTCGCTGAGTTCATCAGCCACCTCCTCATTCTCTCCTTGGTTTAATGATGAACTTTTGTTTCGGAACTCGCTTCCATAGTTCATTTCCCGAGAATCTTACAAGGTCATTTTGTCAATTTGAGTTGCACCCTTTTTCGTCTCAGGCATCCTGAGTCTGAGGTATCCTGACACCAATCAGATCTGAATCTCGGTCGGATATGATGGTTGGAACATATTTCCAGGAGTAATAACATCTTTACATGACCAGGTAAGGTGATGTCATGCCTAGCACACCTGGCCGGGGCACCCAGTGTTATAGTTTCCTTTTCTGCAAGGTTATCCATTCTTCCATGAGGAAATTGTAAGACTTATTCTACAAATTGTTCCTGATGGATCCTTTGAGTATCCAAAGTCTGACCTTTGCTTGAATACCACGCCAACGCTATCTCGAAGCATGTCTGTGGTACTCCGATTTTTCAATAGGAGCATTTAAAGCACAATGCTAAATTTTCTTTGTCCCTCATCCAAACACCATTGTATGGGTAATTTCATGAAAATTTCTCTCCCCTTTCCTAAAGGGTTTTCTACGTTATATCCTATCATGGATATCATGCTCTGTTGGTCCTTGGGAAGGCTATACCCTTGAAATATGTGTTTAAACACATTTTCCTTTCCATTGTTCTGTTTAATCTGATAATCATATTGTCCTTTCATTGTTTGGTTTAACCTCTCTTGTGATCTATATGATCTAAGCAGTAATATTCTCCTGCTTATGTAAGCACCTCGGTGTAAAATTCTGTCAGCTAGACCCTGTTACTATTGTTGATGACATTCCGGTAGCCACCGATGGACGAGAACTTTGCCTACTGGTCCACCTCGTCTAATGAGCAAGAAAATGGTTCTCCTCGTACCTCGCCCTTGGTACCGACGTTGTTGCCGACATAACTGACAGGCTACCCTCTGACATGCCTTGCTATCATGACCATGCAAGATGTCACCGCTACTCCTACTTTTAACCCACGTGGTGGGCCCATAACCCACATTTCCACAGGATCAAAACCTGACTCTCTTGTACACCCTGTTGCCAAAGTTATTCCTAGAGCTTGACTTTGTATGTAGTTCACGGGCCACCTGCCTAGTGATCTATTCTGGTATCAGACACAATACTTATTCCCATTGCTCTGAACCCCCTTTCACATTTCGTATCAGGCAACGAACGATTGCCTATGTGCTTGAAACCTCTACTTTGCACCTTCTTACTTTGCTCTCATTAATTTCTTAAGTTTCAATTCGAGAGTTACTTTCCACCACCTTCCCCGATGTTATCGACCAGATAGTCAACTTTGCGAAGGTTCGTTCTTCCGGAATAACCACCCTTTATTCTTTCGTAAGTACAATGGAGTTCCCGATGGAAGGACGACCAATTCAGTATGATGACCTGAAGCACAGAACTAAATACATCAACTCAAAGGATCAACTACTCCGAGAAGAGTAACCAAGTGCAAGAAGACTTGCTAGAATTTCGTAGCCAGAACCTTCTCCCTTACTCACCTCTTAAATCTCGGGACGAGATTTCTTGTAGTGGAGGAGATTTGTGACGCCCAGATACTCAAGCTACAGTGAACCTCTGCTAATGATGCCACGTCACCTCGATTACAGTGGATAATCTCGCGTTAATTCGAAACCATTTCAAAATTCAAATTCAAATTAATGTCAACAATAAAAGTTTTCAAATATCAAAACTAAAATGTGCAAGCTATGGCAAATAATTGGTAAATATTGTTGGTGAAGAAACCAAAATTTTATAAAATGTTTAAGTGCTCAAAATGATTAAAACAGTGGCTAAAACAATTAATTGAATGCCTTTTATAATTTCAAAAATGCTAAACTATTTTATTTTAGAGTGAAACCTTTTGTGGCAGAGGTATAAGCGGTAGTACTAATTTAGAAACTACTTTTGTGTTTTAACTAAACCAAAATAATGTGAAACTTAAATAAAATAAATAAAATAGAAAAGTTAAAAGATAATTACAAGGCAAAACAAAAGAAATAAAACAAACCCCCTACCTGGGCCTCAAGGCCCATCTACCTAGCAGGCTGGCCCAGACGCACGCTCCCTCCCCATATCCCCTGTTCACCGTTACGGTGGACACCGGCGATTGCCGCCACGACACCGGGCGATGCTGTGGCGCCCATCCACCGCTTCCCCTCGCCTATATCTTCCCTGGACTAAAACCCTAGCCATCCCCTCGCATCTCTCTCCCTCGCGCCGCTCCTCTCTTCCCCTTGATGAACCGAGCCGCCGTCGCCACTGCCTCGACGCCAGCGTGGCCACAGTGGCCTTCTCGCCGCCCCGACCTGTCCAGGAGGATCGCCACCCTCTCCTCCGTCACCTGCGCCCCTGGATTGGAGCTGACAAGCTGCCTCGACACTGCCCGCTTCTTCCTCTCCCTCGGACCACCGCCAGCGAGCTCCGTCGAATTCGTCGCCCCGGCAGCTCCTAAGTCCCCGTTGCCCGCGTCGCGTCCCCGACTTCTGCCCGACTGGCCTCTGCAAGCGCGCCCCCGACCTTCCCGGGGTGAGCCACTCCTGTTTCCCCCTTCTCCCCTCCTCACCATCGCCGTAGGACGACCGCGCGCCATGGCCGAGCTCTCTGTGAGCCCATGCTCACCACGCCCGTGGCCATGTCCCTCGCGCGCCGCCCCATCCTACTCCGTCCGACCGGGTGCCCCACACGTCGCCGCTCCCCGCTGCTTGCCGCCGTCCCGCCACGGCTCGCCGCCGGCCGCGCCTTGCTAGCCCCGCCTACGCGCGCCCCCGTGTTTGTCACCGCCGCTGCTACGCTGTTTGCTACTGCCGCTGCTTCTAGGCCCCGCCGCTGGCTGCTGTTGCTTCTGCCCGCCACCCCGATTGTGCTTCGTGCCGCCTGCCGGTAGCCGCTCGCTGCTGCCTTCCCCTTCCATTCTCGCTCCCGCCTTCCCCTGCTGCTCCCGCTTCGTGCTTGCTGCTGCCGCTCGCGCCGCCGCCTAGCTCCCCGCTACCCCACGCCGCAGCGACCGTTCCCACCGGCCACGTCTGCGCTCGCCGTCGCCCAGGGCCGCGCCCCTGGCCGCCCCTTCCCCTCGCTGGGCTCCCTAGCCGCTCGGTGGCCTCGACCCATGCCTGGGCGGGCTACGCCCCGCCCGCTAATCGCACGCCCGCTGAAACCCCGGGCCACTTACAAGTGGGGCCCACGCCCCTGTCCAAAAAAAGAGATTAAACAATATATATGTGTAAAAATTAATAATGATTTAATGATTTAATTGATTAATTAATTAATTTAGTATGGTTTAATTAGGTTGATTACCTTGTTTAACTAATTACCCTAGTTAGTTGATCAACTAGTCCATGACAGGGGCCCCACCCCCTGTTAACCAGTCAAATGTTGACTGGTCAACTGGGACCCCCTGGTCCACCTTTCAGCCTCTGGTACACCTCTGTGTACGCAGAGCTGGGTGCATATAGCATTTGAGCTTTATTTTCAAATTAATAATAAATTTCAGAAAATGTTTAAAACTTCGAAAAATCATAGAAAATAATCTGTATCTCGGATGAAAAAGTTTTATACATGAAAGTTGCTTAGAACGACGAGACGAATCTGGATACGCAATTAGTTCATCCGTCACACGTCCCTAGTATAGCGAACACACAACTTTCCCTCTCCGGTTCATCTGCCCGAAAACGCGAAACAACGGGAATAGTTTCTCGGATGTTTCCCCCTTCGCCGGTATAGCCTATCCCTACGTTAGGTCACCCCTAGCACAACGTATTGCCGCGTCTTGCTTTGTGTTACATTTGATTGCTCTATTATTTATTGTGTTCCCCCTCCGTTACTCCTTTCTGGTAGACTCCGAGACCGCTGCCGATGTGCGTGTGTTCGACTACATCCAAGATGACCCCTCCTTCTTGCCAGGGCAACCATGCAAGCCCCCCCTTTGTTCACCAGATATCGCCTATTCTTCTCTCTAGTGCTTGCATTAGAGTAGTGTAGCATGTTACTGCTTTCTGTTAATCCTATCCAGATGCATAGCCTGTCCTTGCTACTACGGTTGTTACCTTTACCTGCAATCCTAATGCTTAGTATAGGATGCTAGTTTATCATCAGTGGCCCTACATTCTTGTCCGTCTGCCATGCTATACTATCGGGCCGTGATCACTCGGGAGGTGATCACGGGTATATACTTTATACATGATACATGTGATGACTAAAGTCGGGTTGGCTCGAGGAGTACCCGCAGTTGATTCACGAATTGGGGGCTGGAAGGACATACTTTCCCGACGGCCCTCTGTGTGGATCTTTGTGGCGAAGCGACATGGCAGGTTGAAACCACCTAGGAGAGAGGTGGGCCTGGCCCTGGTCGGCGTTCGCGGTTATTCCAAATTAACACGCTTAATGAGATCTTGGTATTTGATCTGAGTCTGGCTACTGGCCTATACGCACTAACCATCTACGCGGGGACAGTAATGGGCACTCGACATCGTGGTATCAGCCGAAGCCTTCGTGACGTCAGCGACTGAGCGGCGCGCGCCGGGTTGGACTGGAACGCCTACTCTTGTATAAGGGAGGCTAGGTCTGCTCACTGGCCGCGTTTGCAACGTGCAGGTGTTCAATGGGCGATGGGCCCAGACCCTTGTGCCATAGGATTTAGACCGGCGTGCTGACCTCTCTGTTATGCCTAGGTAGGGCTGCGACGTGTTGATCTTCCGAGGCCGGGCATGACCCAAGAAAGTGTGTCCGGCCAAATGGGATTGAGCGTGTTGGGTTATGTGGTGCACCCCTGCAGGGAAGTTAATCTATTCGAATAGCCGTGATCTTCGGTAACAGGATGACTTGGAGTTGTACCTTGACCTTATGATAACTAGAACTGGTTACTTAATAAAACACACCCTTCCAAGTGCCAGGTACAATCGGTGATCGCTCTCTCACAGGGCGACGAGAGGAGGATCATCGGTTAGGATTATTATGCGATGCTACTTGGGGAACTTACCATCCACTCTCTTCTCCTGCTGCAAGATGGAGGTTACCAGAAGCGTAGTCTTCGAAAGGATTAGCTTTCCCCCTCTTATTCTGGCATTCTGTAGTTCAGTCCACATATGATACTCTTATTCCTTTTGATACCAATGCATACATATGTAGTGTAGCTCCTTGCTTGCGAGTACTTTGGATGAGTACTCACGGTTGCCTTGCTCCCCCCTTTTCCCCTTTCTATACCCGATTGTTGCGAGCAGGCGATGGAGTCCAAAAGCCAGAGGATCATGAGGATGATTCTACATGGAGTTCGGCTTCAAGGAGTAGTTAGGGGGTCCCAGGCAGGAGGCCTCGCCTTTTCGATCGTTGCTACTTTTGTGCTAGCCTTCTTAAGGCAAACTTGTTTAACTTATGTCTGTACTCAGATATTGTTGCTTCGGCTGACTCGTCTATGATCGAGCTCTTGTATTTGAGCCCTCGAGGCCCCTGGCTTGTAATATGATGCTTGTATGACTTATTTTATTTGTAGAGTTGTGTTGTGATATCTTCCCGTGAGTCCCTGATCTTGATCGCACACATTTACGTGTATGATTAGTGTACGGTCAAATCTAGGGCGTCACACCTATGTATGGGAAACCTGCATGCAAGCCCCCCCCCCCCCGCGATTGGCAACGCCTTTGTTCTGTTTCGAGTCTTCTCAACAGCTCAAAGCTGCCGCGTCGAGAGTGGCAGGGTAGCCTTCCGCACCTGGCAACGCTCCTGACTCTGACTCGAGTCAATATCGACAGTTCAGGCGGCCGGCTATGGGCGGTAAGGCGGTTTTCCCGGCAGCAAGCACACCAGGCAGGCCAATGGGGATCCGTCCCCATGACGCCGCCCTGGGTTTACGCACCGACAAGCCTACCTAGTTACATAGGATGGACATACAAGGAAAAATCGAACAGGAAAATAACATGCATGATACTAAAAAGTGCTGCAGAATTATGTTACATCAAATTGTTGCTGCGGTTCTAACTAGAGATAGCAATTGTGTTGGTTGTGAACCTACAACGGCGATAAAGAAATGGGATGCCTAATCCCGGCGCTGACCCTCCACCCTCAGAATTCCGCCGACTCGGCTGATGATGGGCTCGATGCGCTCCCTGAGCGGCGCAAGGTCGCTTCCCTCCGAGAAGGTCTCCAGCGCGGCGTCAAAGTCGAGGTTGGGGTACCAGTGCGCCACCTTGGTGAGAACCTTGGTCATGGCACCCTGGCAAAACCTCTGGGACTCGTCGGCCAGTGAGGCCGCCCTATTGGCATGGAGCCGTTCCAGAGCGCCGACGACCTTCTCGAAGAACATGGTTAGGCTGCAATTGGCGCTCACGCCCCACTCCGGGACATATCTCACGTCCGACATCCCCATGATGGCCAGCTGCGAGGTGGCCTGGTTGGCGACGGTGGCAAGGCGACTGAGCCAACGGTTCTCGCCCTCCATGTGGTCCGCGAAGTTGAGGCCCTTGTTCTTCTGCAACAGCTTCTCGCCCTCCAGCTCCTTGGCCAGGGTCCCCTCTCGGGTTGTGGCCTCCAACATCACCTTCTCAAGACCCTCCAGCTTCAGATTGAGGTCTTTGATGGAGTTGTTGGCCTCGGAGAGCTCCCCAGCCTTGCTGACGACCATGCAATGCGCCTCAGTCAGGGCACTATTGAACGTGTCCTGCTCCTGGGACAGCTTCAAGGCCTGCTCCTTCAGCCTGTCGCGCTCTGCCTCCAGCTCCTCCACCTTGCCGGCGTGAACCTGGGCCTGGGCACTGAGTGCCTCCTTGTGCCTCTGCTCCAGCTCGCTAGTTCGCTGCAAGACAAGCTTCTCCACCTCTGCATCCTTGCCGCGAAGCATGGCAGAAAGCTTCTCCTCGCGCGCAGCGAGGTCCTCCTCCTGGGAGTTCAACGCGGCCTCGCCCTGGGTCCGAGCGGCTTCGGCGGCCTCGGCCAAGTTCTTCGCCGCCTCCTGAGCTTTCTCGACATCGGCGAGCTTCATGGTGAGCTCCACGTCGCGCTTGGCCTGCTCACCCTGGGCCGCCTTGAGCTCCTTGTGGGCCTCGCAAAACCAGTCCTGCGCCTCGGCAACGCACTTCTGGATGTCCGCCTCCGCCTTCTCCACCACCGTTGTCCTGGACTTAGCCTTGTCCAGGCGGGCGCGGTGGAGATCCTGGAGCTTCCGGAAGATGGCGCCCATGGCGTGGAGGAGCCGCTCTTCCTGCGAGCCGTCGCCACCAACGATCGGCTCGTCGACGACTTCAAACCCGATACCGGCAAGCACCTCGTCGTCGAACACCTCTCCCTCAATGGCTGTCCTGGTGCTCGACGCGCCTAGAAGGTGGACGAACAAATCGTCACCCACCCTCAGGTACTTGTCGGAGCCAGAAGCAGCAGAGGAGGAAGGCTGCTCACCACCTCCTCCTCCTCCTCGGCAACGGTCACGTCGGCTTCCCTGGCAGGCCCCTTGCCGGCCTCCTCAGCGACAGCCTTGTCGGCCTCACCGGTGGGGCCCTCGATGGCATCCTCGGCAGTGTCTTTGGCGGCCTCCTCGGTGGCTATCCTCTCGGCGTCCGCCTCGGCGGCCTTGGCGACGCCCTCAATGACGGCGTCCACGCCCTCTAGGTTCACCGAGGAAGAATCTAGGCGCCGAAGAAGGGGGTGAGGCAAGGCCAGGACCAGGAGCCAAAAAAGGGGGGAAGCAGGGACGAACGGCAAACGACTTACCCGTGCCAGTACCCGGCTGGGAAACGGAAGACCCCACCTCGCCAACATTTGGTGTCGAGGCAAAGCCGCAGGCGCCCAAGTTCTCCTCCTCCTTGATATGCGTGGGCGCGGTGCCTGGCGCCCTTGCCAGGGACACCCCCCAGGACGGCATGGTCGATGGGGGCGGCGTGTTGGGAGAAGCCCTCTGTGGCTCCTCCTCCTGCTGCTGCTCTCCTCCTGCGTACCTGACAAGGTTAGCACCAAGGTGTCGTGCCCCTGACACATGTCGACGGGAGAAGAGTGATGAACTTACGCTGGGGGCTCTGCCGGGGCTGCTCAACACCACCAATGGCGCCCCCGAAGTACCAGCTGGGGGCTGGCCACCCGCCGAGACCTTGGCCCTCTTCGCTCTCTGGGCCAGCGTCTCCCCGTCCCTGCAAATATGAAAACAAGTCAAGACAGGCAACACAGGTTGAGGAGGCAGAGATAACGAAAAGGAACCAGATACTTATTCGTCGTCTGCCTCCTCCTCCGCTGTCTTCCTCTTCCTTCTCGGGCTGAGGGATCCATAATAAAAAGTAACCTCCATGTCAACATTCGCCGGAGGAGGAGAAGGAGGTGGTGTCTGGGCATGCGCGGACGAAGAAGGGGCGGCTGTCTTCTTCTTCACTGCGGCTTTCGCCGGCTTCTTTGCCTCCGTGGCCCTCGTATGGCACCCAGGCTCCTCCAAGGTCAGCTGTGAGCGTGCAGCTCTGCCGGGCGGACCGGCTCGCCGGAACTGGCTCACCGCAGGACTCGCCCCTCCCCGTAGGTGGCGTTGGCTCTGCGGTCTCGGCCTCCTCCGACGACGACCCGCCGGTCACATCTTCAACCAAAGGAGCCTCGGTGCCGGCGCTGCTGGCTCCCCCGGCGGTCATTACCCACCGGGCGAGCTCTTCCTCCTCCGCGGCCGTTGTCGTGGGTCTAAGACTGACAGTAGAATGGGGGGTAGGTATGAGGAGGCAAGATCCTAGCTATGGAGTAGTTGTACACACGAGTTTTATGAGTTCAGGCCCTTCTTGGAGGAAGTAACAGCCCTACGTCTCAGTGCCCTGAGGTGGTCGACTGGATTATAGGTGTGTGTGTGAGTTTACAAAAGTGCGAACCCTTGTCCCAGAGGAGGGGGGTGGCTTATATAGAGTGCGCTAGGACCCCAGCTCCCCTCCATTACACAGGGTTCAATGCTCGTAAAGGAAAGGCGTTACCGGTAACGTCTACAGTAAAGTGTCATAAATGCTCATAATGCTATGGTTTAAGTCCTAACCGTTGCAGAGTGGAGGGTTCCTCATCTTCTGGTGCATGGTCGAGTGTCTTCAAGGTGGTCGAGTGAGCGCATCTCCACGGTCGAGTGGATGATGGTTTCTCTTTGACTGCTTCTGATTCTTTGTAAAGATCTCCTTGGGGAGGGTATGCTGGACAGGTCCATGACCCTACCCTAGGTACATAGCTTCATCATTAGCCCCCGAATGGATCATGGTTTGAGTGAGGAAGGGGTTGAGAACACTTCCGACCCACTCTTTGTGCTATGAATATGCCTTGTCTTGAAACAATGAGTTGAGGTGACGACGTCGACTCCTTTCTCAATCGCCTTGGTCCATTCTTGGTTGTTGTCGAGTGAACTTTCATGGTAGAATTCTGAATGATGATGTAGAGGGTGTTTGTCTTCAGTCTGACAGGTTGTTCTGCTCTCCACGGATCTCATGGGATTTGAATTTTGGGAAGTGCGCCAGACGGGAGGAACTGAGGTTATCGGGACGGATTAGGCAAGTCTCCTCGATCCCCGCGCCACCTTTTTCTCCACGTACTGCGCGCGCGACTGTTGCGGGATTTGTTTAGATCGCTTGGGTCCACCAGTCAGCCACTCGGTGGAAGGCCTTATAAAAGGTCTCGGGCTAGGCCTCTGCTCTGCATGCTCCCATTCTCTCTTCTCTTTCTCCCAATCCCTCCACCACTCTCGCTTCCGCCTCATCGTCGGACCTCCGCTCAAGCTCGATCTGCCACCATGGGGAAGGATAAGACGGCTGCGCTGGAACACGCGAAGAAGGCGACCGCGAAGGCGAAGGGCAAGCGGACGAGACGGGGCGGATCCTCGTCGAGGTCAAGCCTGCCGGAGGGCTGGATCCAGGGCGACTGGATCCGCTCGGCAATCACGCAGGACGACCTCGATGACCTGGTGGAGGGGGGATTGATCCCTCACAAGTCGGCTCGGCTCTCGGGGGACGAAACCGAGCCGCAGCCTAGAGAGGGTGAGTGTGTCCTCCTCGCAACCCACATAGATCGCGGATTCTCACTGCTTCCCCACCCTTTCTTCCGGGGTTTTTTGAACTTCTTTGGGGCTCAGCTCCACCATTTCACTCCGAACACCATAGTCTATCTGGCCGCTTTCGTGTCCATGTGCGAAAACTTCTTGGGCCGTCGATCGCACTGGGGGCTTTTCAAACACATCTTCACTTGCCGTTCCCAGTCGGTCAAAAAGGCCAAGTCGAGTGACGAGAGGACGCGGGTGATCCAGATGTGCGGTGGTCTGGGGATCCAGTTGAGGAGCAAGAGTACTTTCCCAGCCATGATCCTTCCTGACTCGGTCCGGGGCTGGCAGTCGACTTGGTTTTACTGCAAGGATCAGCCAACCCTTGGCCAGTCGACTGGAAATCCTCCTTTTTCCTTGGCTTGAGTGGAGAAGCCTGCTCCCCTAAAGGTAGTTCCAGAAGAGAAGGCGCAGGTCAAGGAGCTGGTTGAACAGGTCGTCCAGCTTGTCCGCGACGGAGTGACCGGGATGGATCTGTTGGAGGTCTTTCTCGGTCGACGCATCCAACCTCTTCAGGCGTGTGGTCATCCGATGTGGATGTACTCTGGGCTCGAGGATACCACTCGGATCCACCCGGAGGAGGTTAGCGAGGATATCTTGGAGAATTGGTTGAGGGGAATCACTGGCAACAAAGACAACCCTCGGGGATCTAGGAGGGTGATTCCATTTGACAACTCGCACCAGCCGGAGCAGGTATATTTCTGTTTTATCAAGTATCTTTCCGATTCACCACGTGATGTCCCGTTTGTGGTCGACTGAATGTCTTTTGATTGTTATCCTTTCAGGCCCTCATTGAAATGTACTCGATGCCCAACGGAGTGCAGGACCCAGGCGCTGAAGAAGAAGGGAGCAGGGGCGAGAGCAGCGAGGAGCATTCGGAAGCCGAGGAGGACGAGGAGAGCGATGAATCGACCGATGAGGAAGAAGTCGACTCGCCTCCTCACAGGGAGAGGAGTTCCAAGCACACTCATGACCCGGCACGCGCTCCGGACTTGGTGGCTGTGCCGATCGGGCAATCCTCGAAGCGCCCCAGGACGTCTTCCCCGACGCCGACTGAGAAGCCTCCAAAGAAATCCAAGGTCGTGCCGCTTCCAACACCGAAAGTGCCGAAAGCCATCTCTTCCAAACCGCTCAAAGCTTTGCCCCGGATCAAAGTGTCCGTTCCTACTATCTCCGGGTAACCATCTGACTTGTCCTTTATGTGGATTCGATTAACTGGGTGTAACCGATTGAATGCGGGCCTTTGCAGTGCTGCTACGTCAGGGACCTCTTCATACCAGTACCGGGACAAGGAAATGGAGGATGCGGTAACCTCTAACCCATGTATGAACTCTTGCGATTTCGATTCTTGATCCTTTTAGGGTCGAGTGGTTCACTTGGGGTCGAATGTTCTGTATTGCAGCTCCACCCAACATCATTGATCTTCCGGACGACGACGAAGATGTGGCTCCTAAGCCTAGGAAGAGCAAGAAGGTAACAGCTGGCAGGGTAGTTCAGCAAGAACCAACTGCAACGCCTCCCGTCCGTCAAGCTGAAGACGCGGGTAAGGCCACTGTGACATTCGCTGCACCCTTGCCGAGTGGGCATCCCACGCGGTCGACCGCGCCTGTGGTTCCTTCAACTATCCAACTCCACACCACGGAGCCTCAAGGAGCCGCACCTGGGTCGTCTGCACATTTTTTCACCAGCTACCCCGTCCCAGACAACCAGTCGGAAGCGGCTGCGGAAGCCATCCGCCAGGCTGATATGATGATGGAGCAGGTGAAGATAGTGCACGAGAGCAGTCAGGCTGCCTACGACGCTAGTGCCGCCCTTCGGGCCAATGTCCAGGTGAGTAGACTTTCCGACTGTTTTTGTTCTCGAAAAATCACCTTCTGCATAATCTCCTGTTGTTCGCATTGAATTAGAGCACCCACTGGGTGTTGCTGTCGTTTTTGGTAGTTTCGCTCTTCCACTCGGTCTAGGCGAGTGGGATCAGAACCGGTGGGGGCACGCCAAGTGCACCCACTGGGTGTAGTCCCCGAGACCGCGGTCGACTGCTGGCAGTCGACTATGGTCTGAGTTCTTCTTTCTTGAGGGCGCAATTGTTCTTTCCCTCTCTCTTTTTTACTCCTTGCACTCGACTCCGGCGGGCCGGTCGAGTCGGATCAGAACCGGTGGGGGCACGCCAAGTGCACCCACTGGGTGTAGTCCCCGAGACCGCGGTCGACTGCTGGCAGTCGACTGGGGTCTGAGCAGCTTGTTGTCCACTTCTTTAGGTTTTATTCACTCGGAAATGAACTGCCTTCGAACCTATCGATTGATCTGTCTCTTGCCTCCTGCAGAAGTCTTGTACTCTTATCTCCAAGTTTGCCAAACTCGAAGAGAAGCAGAGGCAACTCAACTTAGACTTGGAATTGGCTCAGCAAAATCTGAAAAAAAGCTCAAGACGAGGCCGCTGGTATGGAAGGTAACTGATTGCCGACTGAATTTCAATATATCTCTTTGATCTCTTTTTTGATTCGATTATTTCTTTTGCAGAGAAAATGAAGTTGGCTCTGGACAAGAAGGACTTGGACCTCGCCTCCGCGCAAAAAGCAGCCCAAGACAAAACCGCTCTCGCAGACAAGAAGCTTGCTTCAGTCGGAACGCTTGAAGGAGAGGTGACTAGACTGACATCTTGTCTTAATGAAGCTAACCGCGAAGTGACCAGCCTGAAGAAGGATAAGGTCGTCCTGAACGAAAAGTTGGAGTCTACGATCCGCAAGAGGAATGACACAGAAGCTTATCTGAGGACCCTCGCCAAGAAGCTTTATCTCGTGCTGGGAGGTATTTCTTTTAATCCGATTGTGTTGATGCTTGCAATCGGATTTTGCTCGGTTGATGAACTAACTTTTGGCTGCAGAACTCTGTCAAGACTTCGACAAAGAAACTGGAAGGGTCGAGACGGGTCTGGTCCCTATCGCTTCCCTGGTCTGCGACAAAACTGCGATGAACGTGCTCCAACTGGAGTCCCGTATCACCAGTGCCACAAGCTACGTCGCACGCCTGAAGGAGGTTGTCTCTCGAATTGACTCGATGCTTTGGCCGGGGGCGACGCTTCAGAATGATCTGGAATCTCTCATGACTCGACTGAACGAGATCCCTGACCGAGTGCAAGAATGGAAGAAATCCTCCGCCCGGTGTGGTGCTGATGTGGCGCTGTCCCTGGTGCGAGTCCATTGTAAGGAGGCTCGTGAAGACAAGCTGGCTGCGATCAAAGTTGCTAACACCAAAAAGCACGACTTCCAGTCCTTCATGGAGACTTTCATTGCTGCCGCCACTCGGATCGCTGATGGGATCGATGTGGACTCATTCGTGGAGCCTGCCAGCCCTCCTCCGGCCGAGTGAACAAGCTTATGAAACTTGGATACACTTTAAATTTGCCTCAGAATGCCGAGTGGTTTCTGTAACCGTTAAACTCCTTCGGGCTTGGTGCCCGAGTACCTTTGTTTCACTGCTTGGAACCTTTTAGTATTTATCTGAATTTGGTTTATCTTTGAATGTGCTTGTGTTTGCCTTCGGATGGACTTTGCTTGCTGCACCTCTTCGTCCTTGCGGATAGGGATGGAGCGGACGTTGTTTTGTGCCGCAGCTCCGAAGGAGAAGGTGGCAGTCGACCTGCACCTCGTCGTCCTTGCGGATAAGGATGGAGCGGACGTTGTATTTGTGCTGCAGCTCCGAAGGAGAAGGGTGCAGTCGACCTGCACCTCGTCGTCCTTGCGGATAGGGATGGAGCGGACGTTTTATTTGTGCCGCAGCTCCGAAGGAGAAGGTTGCAGTCGACCTACACCTCGTCATCCTTGCGGATAGGGATGGAGCGGACGTTGTATTTGTGTCGCAGCTCCAAAGGAGAAGGTTGCAGTCGACCTGCACCACGTCGTCCTTGTGGATAAGGATGGAGCGGATGTTGTATTTGTGCCGCAGCTCCGAAGGAGAAGGTTGCAGTCGACCTGCACCTCGTCGTCCTTGCGGATAGGAATGGGTCTCAAACTTAGGCGAGTACTGGACTGCAGCTAAGCCCCCGAGTGGGAGGATTGCTCTCAACTCGGTAGGATTTTTCCAAACTTAGGTGAGTGCTGGACTGCCGTTAAGCCTCTTAGTGAGAGAACTTAGGTGAGTACTCGACTGCAGCTAAGCCCCTGAGTGCGAGGATTGCTCTCCACTCGGTAGGATTTTTTCAAACTTAGGCGAGTGCTGGACTGCTGCTAAGCCTCTTAATGAGAGAACTTAGGAAAGTACTCGACTGTAGCTAAGCCCCCGAATGGGAGGACTGCTCTCCACTCAGTAGGATTTTTTCAAACTTAGGCGAGTGCTGGACTGCCGTTAAGCCTCTTAGTGAGAGAACTTAGGCGAGTGCTCGACTGCAGCTAAGCCCCCGAGTGGGAGGACTGCTCTCCACTCGGTAGGATTTTCTCAAACTTAGGCGAGTGCTGGACTGCTGTTAAGCCTCTTAGTGAGAGAACTTAGGCGAGTGCTCAACTGTAGCTAAGCCCCCGAGTGGGAGGACTGCTCTCCACTCGGTAGGATTTTTTTCAAACTTAGGCGAGTGCCGGACTGCCGTTAAGCCTCTTAGTGAGAGAACTTAGGCGAGTGCTCGACTGCAGCTAAGCCCCCGAGTGGGAGGACCGCTCTCCACTCGGTAGGATTTTTTCAAACTTAGGCGAGTGCTGGACTGCCGTTAAGCCTCTTAGTGAGAGAACTTAGGCGAGTGCTCGACTGCAGCTAAGCCCCCGAGCGGGAGGACTGCTCTCCACTCGGTAGGATTTTTTCAAACTTAGGCGAGTGCTGGACTGCCGTTAAGCCTCTTAGTGAGAGAACTTAGGCGAGTGCTCGACTGCAGCTAAGCCCCCGAGTGGGAGGAATGCTCTCCACTCGGTAGGATTTTTTCAAACTTAGGCGAGTTCTGGACTGCCATTAAGCCTCTTAGTGAGAGAACTTAGGCGAGTGCTCGACTGCAGCTAAGCCCCCGAGTGGGAGGATTGCTCTCCACTCGGTAGGATTTTTTCGAACTTAGGCGGAACAGATTCGCGACTAAGCCCACCCACTGGGGGATTCAGGAGTAAATAAGAACAACACAATTGAATGAGAGAACCGTAAGCTCTTGTCTTTGATAAACGAATTACAAAAGGTGTTGCTTATTACATTTTATTCGAACGAGTGTTTAAGTATAAAAGGGGTGGAGCAGCTCCGCGTTCGAAGCCCGTGGCTCCTCTTTCTAATGCTCGATACTGTAAAGATGGTATGCTCCATTGTGGAGAACTTTGGTGACGATGAAGGGGCCTTCCCAAGTTGGAGCGAGCTTGTGTGGTTTCTGCTGATCCACTCGAAGAACCAAGTCTCCTTCTTGAAAGGCCCGACCCCTCACATTCCTGGCATGGAATCGACGCAAATCTTGCTGATAAATGGTCGAGCGGATCAAGGCCATCTCTCTTTCCTCCTCTAAGAGATCGACTGAATCTTGCCGGGCCTGCTCTGCTTCTGCTTCGGAGAAGAGTTCAACTCGGGGTGCGTTGTGGAGCAAGTCACTTGGTAGAACAGCTTTGGCTCCATAGACTAAGAAGAAAGGAGTTCTTCCAGTCGACCGATTAGGAGTTGTCCTTAAACCCCACAGAACTGACGGAAGTTCATAAACCCAATCACTTGCTGCGTGTTTGAGATCACGCATCAGTCGGGGCTTCAGTCCTTTGAGAATTAGGCCATTGGCTCTTTCTGCTTGTCCATTCGATTGTGGGTGAGCAACAGAAGCATAGTCGACTCGAGTGCCCTAAGAGGCGCAGAAAGTTCTGAACTCATCGCAATCGAAGTTCAATCCATTGTCCGTGATGATGCTGTGTGGGACTCCATATCTGAATGTCAATTCTCTGATAAAACTGACAGCGGTGCTAGCGTAAAGGTTCTTGATAGGTTTGGCTTCGATCCATTTGGTAAACTTGTCGACTGCAACGAGCACGTGAGTGAAGCCGCTTTTGCCGGTCCTCAGCGGTCCAACCATATCCAGTCCCCAAACAGCGAAGGGCCAGACAAGGGGAATGGTCTTCAGGGCTGACGCTGGCTTGTGAGACATATCTAAGTAAAATTGACAGCCTTCACATCTGTCCACTATATCTTTCGCCATCTCATTTGCTCGTGGCCAATAGAATCCAGCTCGGTATGCTTTGGCCATGATGGCCCGAGAGGACGCATGGTGGCCACAGGTCCCCGAGTGGATGTCATTGAGGATCATTCGACCTTCTTCTGGTGTTATGCACTTCTGACCGACTTCAGTCACACTTTCTCTGAACAGCTGCCCTCTTATCACAGTAAAAGCTTTGGATCGGCGGACGATCTGTCGAGCTTCTTCTTCATCCTCTGGGAGCTCTTTCCTAAGGATGTACGCAATGTAGGGCACCGTCCAGTCGGGAGTAATGGCCAGAACCTCCATGATTAGGTCGACCACAGCTGGGACCACAACTTCAGTCAGATCCGTGGCGCTCTTGGGTTGTGGGGGTTCTTCAGTGAAAGGTTCTTCCTGAACTGTCGGCGTGTGAATATGCTCCAAGAACACATTGCTGGGAATGGCTTCTCTCTTGGAACCTATCTTTGCCAATTCATCGGCTGCTTGATTTTTCAATCGGGGGATGTGGTGGAGTTCTAACCCCTCGAACTTCTTCTCAAGCTTTCTCACCGCGTTGCAGTAACCAATCATGGCTGGGCTTCTGACGTCCCATTCCTTCATCACTTGATTAACTACCAAATCTGAGTCGCCATAGACCATGAGGCGACGGACACCGAGTGAGATGGCCATGCGCAACCAATACAGAAGTGCTTCATACTCTGCTTTATTGTTGGAGGAATCAAAGTGAATCTGGAGGACATATCTGAGCTTGTCTCCTCGAGGGGATACCAGAACTACTCCAGCACCAGAACCGTTCAACATCTTGGATCCGTCAAAGAACATGGTCCAGTGCTCAGAGTGAACTTGAGTCGGCAGTTGCTGTTCGATCCACTCGGCGAGGAAATTTGCTATTGCTTGGGACTTGATAGCTTTCTTTGCCTCAAACTTGATATCCAAGGGAAGGAGTTCAATCGCCCATTTTTCCACTCGACCAGTTGCATCCCTGTTGTGCAGAATCTCTGACAATGGAGCGTTGCTGACGATTGTAACAGAGTGATCTGAGAAGTAGTGTGCAACCTTCTTAGTGGTCATGTAAATTCCATAGACAAGCTTCTGATAGTGAGGATATCTCTGCTTTGACGGGGTCAGGACTTCAGAAATATAATAAACTGGGCGTTGAACTTTTTATGCTTTTCCTTCTTCTTCCCGCTCGACCGTAAGTACTGTACTGACGACTTGTCCAGTTGCTGCTATATAAAGCAAAAGAGGCTCTTTGCTGATTGGAGCAGCAAGCACCGACTGGGTGGAAAGCAGGGCTTTTAGCTCTGCAAATGCTGTATCAGCTTCTGGAGTCCACTCGAACTTATCTGATTTCTTCATCAGTCAGTAAAGAGGCAGCGCCTTTTCACCGAGGCGAGAAGTGAATCGACTTAGGGCGTCCAAGCAACCAGTAAGCTTCTGGACATCATGCAAACGCACAGGGCGTTTCATTCAGAGTATAGCGCCTACTTTCTCTGGGTTAGCATCGATTCCTCGTTCGGAAACAAGAAAACCGAGTAACTTTCCGCCTGGAACTCCAAACATGCACTTTGATGGATTGAGCTTGATATCATACATTCTGAGGTTAGCAAAGGTTTTAGCGAGGTCGGTCAGCAGGTCAGAACCTTTACGTGACTTGACCACAATGTCATCCATGTATGCTTCCACATTCCGACTGATCTGAGTGAGCAGGCACTTCTGAATCATTCGCATAAATGTGGCTCCGGCGTTCTTCAAGCCAAATGTCATTGTGACATAACAGAAGCACCCGAACGGGGTGATAAAAGCTGTCTTTATTTTGTCGGGTCCGTACAGACGGATCTGGTGGAACCCGGAGTAGGCATCCAAAAAGGACAAACGCTCGCACCCAGCAGTCGAGTCGACTATCTGATCGATACGAGGGAGAGGGAAGTGATCTTTCCGGCAGGCCTGATTGATATGCTTGAAATCGATGCACATGCGGAGTGATTCATCTTTCTTTGGGACCATGAAAACATTGGCTCACCACTCGGAGTGGTAAATCTCTCGAATAAACTTAGCTGCCAAAAGCCGAGCCACCTCTTCGCCAATTGCTTTTCTTTTCTGGACGGCGGACCGTCGAAGATGCTATTTGACTGGTTTCACTTTCGGGTCGACTCGCAAACGATGCTCAGCCAGTCCCCTGGGAACACTTGGCATGTCAGAAGGCTTCCATGCAAAGATGTCCCAGTTCTCACGGAGGAACTGGACGAGCGCTTCTTCCTGTATGGAGTCAAGTGTGGTCGAAATGTGGGTCGGAGCTGCATTGGGGTCTGTCGGGTGAATGTGAACAGACTTCGTCTCGCCAGATGACTGGAATGCTGAATCCGTGGCTGGCTTCTTAGCTCACAACAAGTCACTCGGATCTGCATTTTTCTAGTATTCTTGCAATTCTTCCACGACCATCTGGGCATCGACGATCTTTGAGCCCTTCTGGAAACACTCTTCCGCCTTTTTCCGATTACCAGAGATAGTGATCACTCCTCTGGGACCAGGCATCTTCAGTTTGAGGTACACGTAACAAGGTCGAGCCATGAATCATGCATAAGCTGGCCTGCCCAGAATTGCATGATACACACTCTAAAAATCCATGACTTCAAACGTCAACTTTTCTTTGCGGTAATTTTTGGCATCACCGAAAACTATGTCGAGTGCAATCTGACCGAGGGACGCAGCCTTCTTGCCTGGAATGACCCCATGGAAACTCATATGGCTTTCACTGAGTCTGGACATCGGAATGCCCATTCCTTTCAACGTTTCTGCATACAGAATGTTCAGGCCACTGCCACCGTCCATCAGGACCTTTGTCAGTCGAGTGCCTTCGACCACCGGGTTGACCACCAACGCTTGCCTCCCAGGGGTGGCGATGTGCGCTGGGTGATCAGACTGGTCGAACGTAATGGTAGTCTGCGACCATTTCAAGTAACTGGGTGTCGCCGGAGCGACCATGTTCACTTCTCTATTGATGACTTTCAATCGACTCTTGTTTTCAACATCAGCAAAAATCATCAGAGTGGAATTCACGTGAGGATAACCATCATCATCTTCCCCTTCACTCTCAGCCTTGTCTGCCTCCTTCTCCTTTTCCTTGGGCTGTTTCTCTCGGAACTGCTGGATCAGGAGCCGACATTGTCGAGTGGTATGCTTCGGGTAAATGAAATTACCTTCTTCATCTTTTTTGGTGTGGATATGGCATGGCAGATCCAACACGTCATTTCCATCTTGATCTTTTACTTTCTTGGGGTTCCATGGCCCTTTGGGCTCCCCCTTGAACTTTCGTTGAACCACAGCCAAGGCCTCACCCGGAGCAGCTGGTTCGGCCTTGCGTTTTTGTTTCCGATTGGAGTTTCCTCCTCCGGCTTCATGGGCGACTGCTTTGTGCTTGCCGCTCCGCAGTCGTTCCTCCTCTTCACCATTGGCATACTTGGTGGCGATTTCCATCATCCGAGTCAACTCCCGGTACCTGATGCCTTCCTTGAAAGCACAAATTGCCTGATGATCAGACACATCTTCCACCGTGTGGTGCAGGGTGATCCACCTCTGGATATAATCTCTCAAAGTTTCATTCGGTTTCTGGATGCAACACTGTAATTCTGTCAAACCTGCTGGCCGCTTGCAAGTACCCTCAAATGTTCTGACAAACACTCGGGTGAGATCTTCCCAAGTATAGATGCTGCCAGGTGCCAACTGATTCAACCACGCCCTAGCCGAGCCCTCCAACATCAGAGGAAGGTGTTTCATGGCCACCTCATCATTGCCGCCACCAATATGGACAGCCACTCGGTAGTCTTCGAGCCAGGTGTCAGGCTTGGACTCTCCGGTGAACTTACTAACTCCAGTCGCCAACCTGAAGTTGGGGGATTCACTGCACCTCTGATAGCTCTGCTGAAGCACTCTGGGCCAGAGACATGCACCCTATTACTGGTTTGCGGGCCTCTGTCATGGCCATCTCGGTGAGCTCTGTTTCTGTCGACCAAGCCTTGTACGAGAATAGATCTCGCATCAAAGCCTGGCTCCCTAGGTCTACTGGAATACCTCTTCCGACGCTGTTAGGGCGCCTGTCTTCATGTGGCCGCGGCACATATGACCCACTCCTTGGAGGAGGCATGGGCACTCGACGGCGACCATCGCGATCGGCTCGACGATCATACTGCTCCTGGTTTCTGTACTGATCACGCCGCTCTCCACGTCCCTCACGCCTCGGGGGCGATCTCGGGCTATGGGCCGACTGGACCGTATCTGCGACCATAGATCTGCTATGGATCCTATCCCGCGACTGAGACACGGCCGTATTCTGCTCTCCTGCTGCCCGGAGCAAGGCCCTGATCCGCGCCAGACCTCGGCCAGCTTCTGACTGGGAAGGTTGAATCGACTCTGCTATTCGGGCAGCAGCAGCTAGGTTTTGGATCGGTGTTCGGTATACCTGAGCCGGAGGTGGAAAAAGTTGGCGTCGACTGGACCCAGGAGCACATTGACGAGCGTGATCGTCGAGTGCGTGCTGGAGGTTCTCTAGCCGAGTGCACTCAGCTAGATTGGCCAAGTGAGCCTGCTCCAAGGCCCGGGCCTCGGGTGTTTCTCCAACTATAGGAGTATGCAGGGCATCCATGTTTCAGCGACGAAGTTCTTCTCTCTGCTGCGAGGAGAGAGGCTCGGGGCAGTACTCCTCGTGAACGCGCAACGGATCGCCGTTCCCGTCACCTCCGTCTTCACGATTGAAGCCAGGAGGACCGCGTGGTCCATTGACCATCAGGACTTCCGCTGCCAAGTCATTGCTGCCACACTCGGATGCAGTCTCTACGGAGCCAGTCGACAGATCGAACAGGCCGTAGAGAGACTCGTCGGGCTCGATCGCCGCGACTTGAGGGGTGGCCGACTGGCGGGCCACCGCATGCTTCACCCACCGTTGAATCCTCGACCGGCCGGTGCGCTTGCCCTGGCGGGTCGCAAGGAGGGGGAAAGCCGTTGGAGTTGACTGGTACTGGGTCGACGGTTGCCGCAGGAGGACGCCGCGAACGCACGCGTGAAAGTGTGTCACCCCGCGGGCGGGGAGCGCGTCGATGTCGAGTGGTGCCTCCTGAAGCCAAGCGGAGTCGTCGGCAACAAACACGAGCGCGCCAAGACGGATCTTGCGGCCCTCAGCCAAACCTCTGCCTGGAACCATGATGATGGGGATCGGAAAAATTGCAACTCCTCCAATAAGTCGCTAAGACACCTGCCCCACGGTGGGCGCCAACTGTCGAGGGTCTAAGACTGACAGTAGAATGGGGGGTAGGTATGAGGAGGCAAGATCCTAGATATGGAGTAGTTGTACACATGAGTTTTATGAGTTCAGGCCCTTCTCGGAGGAAGTAACAACCCTACATCTCGGTTCCCTGAGGCGGTCGACTGTATTATATATGTGTGTGTGTGAGTTTACAAAAGTGCGAACCCTTGTCCCAGAGGAGGGGGATGGCTTATATAGAGTGCGCCAGGACCCCAGCTCCCCTCCGTTACACAGGGTTCAATGCTCGTAAAGGAAAGGCGTTACTGGTAACGTCTACAGTGAAGTGTCATAAATGCTCATAATGCTATGGTTTAAGTCCTAACCGTTGCAGAGTGGAGGGTTCTTCATCTTCTGGTGGTCGAGTGTCTTCAAGGTGGTCGAGTGAGCGCATCTCCACGGTCGAGTGGATGATGGTTTCTCTTCGACTGCTTCTGATTCTTTGTAAAGATGTCCTTGGGGAGGGAATGCTGGACAGGTCCATGACCCTACCCTAGGTACATAGCTTCATCAGCCGTCGCGGCCTTGTCCTCCACTCCGCCGGCGTTGCCGGCCTCCCTGGCGAGTTGCGCCTCCCTCGCCCTGGTGGCGATGTAGTTCAGCTCCGCATGGGAGGTGTCCTAGACAAGCAGCTGCTCGGCGTCGGCGTTGACATACACCTCGTGCATGGTGTCGAAGAACTGTTGCACTTCAGCGTCCTCCGGCTCCTTCCAGCTCGGGACGGGGCCGTGTGCATTGCAGTCCGGCATCATGGCGATGATCTCGGACCGACGTGAGTTGTTGCACAATGGGACCACCCCCGTCGGCAGCTTGAACAGAGGCCCCATTGAGGACCTTGCCGGCCTTTGCAGCTGCCCTCGCAACCTTGCCGGTCCGCTCGACCTCGTTGTCGCGGCCCATGTCGAGCTGGAAGATCCGCTGGCAGAAATGTGCGTGTGCCATCACTGTAAAGTTGTGGTCAAGGCCAGGGCGGAGCCGCATGATGTCGGCGGGGTTCGTGAAGAGCCAGGCTGGCCCCCCTTGTTATGCAGAGGAGCGATCCGGCGACAGATGAAGTCCGCCCCGATCATCTCAAGAGTGAGCCTGGCCTAGGTAAGCCGGAGAATCTTGGTGATGGCGACCGTGAGATTTCCATCGTCGGTGTCGACGTCGCTCCAATCGCTTCCGCGAACCGGCGGCGCCCGACGAACTCTGCAGAACGCCGGCGGGTCCTTCTCTTCGATCCAGCACCACCGGCCCCGCCATTCTTCCCACCTCTACTTCATGGCGCCGTCCGGGTACGCTCCCTTTGATTTTGGGATCCAAGCGATGCACCCCGAGATGGCACCTCCCGTTTGGATCCGAGGGAAGAAGTAATGGCGGAAGAGCGTCGTGTTGGGGTGCACCCCGGCAAAGCTTTCGCAGAGTTGCGCGAAAAGGGCCATGCACGCCACCGCATTCGGAGTAAAATCCAGGAGGTGGAAGCCGAAGGTGTGCATGATGTCGCTGAAGAAATCGGAGAAGGGAGGACAGAGCCTGCAAGAAAAATAATCAACAAAGAAGGGGTACCGGTTTGGGGCAGCCTTGGCGCAGTTGGCAGGGATCACGCGCGTGGCCGGATGCCCAGAATTCTCTCACCCCGTCTTCACTCCCCGCAGGGGCCTGAAGGAGTCCTGAATCTCGAACACATCGAACGTCGAGGGGAAGAAGCCAGAATGCGTCCGCTGTACCACCAGCGCACTCTCCGACGGCTCTGCGGCTCCGGCGTCCTTGTCCACTCCCTTGCCCTTGGTGGATTTTGGTGCCATGGCAACTGGGGAGGACGGCAGGACAGAGGGCGGCGGAAGCACAACGACGGCAAGCGGGGACGAAGCTTAAGGAAGAAGAGGAAGGCAGACAGAGGTTTCTGAGATTGGGGTTGCGCGGAGGGTAAAAGGAATAGTGCACCCGCAGTTATCCCTTTTTATGGGTAAGCCACGGGGCGCGCTGCCCATTTACTGCGATGTGATGCATGCGTGTGGAAACCGTCCCACGCATGCCGCCCATGTCACGCACACCCCTCCACGCCGCGCCATGCGCGCGGGTCGTGGGAGGCGGAGCGTGCGAAGAATCTTACCACGGTAAAAACCGCCCCACCTGCCCGCTCACCGTTTTGGGCCTGGCCCAACAATGTGTTGCGCTTATGTGTGGCCCAGGCCCGGGGGCTCCTGTAGGTGTACAAAAATAGGGGCGCATCATTGTACCCCCTTTCTTGTGCACGGGCAGTCAGAGCCGCGCCCACGGCCACACCAAGCAGAACGAGGGAGGTGAGCCAAGGTAAGATCAAAGCCCAAGACAATCAAAGCAACGCCAAGGCCAAGACCACAAAGAGGAGTCGGACGAAGCAAGTTCCCCCGGCAAGACCCTTGCCGGGTGGCCTCAGTGGCCCCGGCAAGACTCTTGCCGGGACAGCTCACCCCGCACCAACAGAGCGAGCCACCCTTGAGCCCACGGCCCCTAGTGCCATCATCAGCGTGGGACCAGGCCTCGGGAAGGCACCCATGTGGTGGCATGCGGATCTTTGTGAAGACATATTCAATATCAGATTAGAAGACGATGATTCTCGGCAAGATCCTTGCTAAGGAAGGCCACCAGAGCCTCGGCAAGATCCTTGCCGGGGACGACAATACGCCACGGCGAGACCCTTGCCGGGCCACCCGGCAAGGCCCTCGCCAAAGACACCGACAAGGCCACCGCCAAGCCCACGTCAACCAAGCTTCCACCGCCGTTCACATGCAGCTGCCAGCCCAACCAGCTGGGTGGGCACCTGCGTGGCGACATGCAGCTCCCAGGCCAACTCATCAAGCGCCTGCATGGCGGCATGCAGATCTTCATGAAGGCTCCACCACCGCACCAACTCAGCTGCTTGCCTGCCTACATGGCACCGCACGCATCCCTGGCCGAGGCGCGTGTCGAAGCGAGGAGGAGCGGCGATGGATGGGATGGGCCTCGCCCCCGTCCCCGATAAAGTAAGAGGACACCTAAGCGATGCATTAAATGCACCTTGTCCTGTAATATGAGGGATAACCTCGTGCCACTGTAGACCTTTCCACCTCCTGTGTGCCACTGTGGCAAGCCCTTTTTCCTATAAAAGGAGGCCCGAGGCGACGAGGAGGGGGATTCGGCTCTTTCAAACCACACGCTGACCACAGCTAGTTCGAGAGCTCAAGAACTCTCAGAAATACACCCACCAAAGCAGGACTAGGGTTTTACGCATCCTCGCGGCCCGATCCTGGGTAAACGATCCTTGTGCTGTCTACACGCGGACATGTCGGTGTGGAACGACACCTATGGGATCACAAGAATTGTCAATACCCCAATTCCAAGTCACATTGATCTAGCCGGTAACACCTCATATCACATTGCGGCCTCACGCACGGTATCCCCATGGGTGTCGCCTTACCATGGCCCGAGACCGTTTGCGCCTTTTGTCTCACGTATATGATAGTGTCTCTAGCATCCATATGACAGAGAACCCAGGCTGACATGGCTAGTCGTGAACCCAAAGCGGCACATACCTATTGGGACATGCATACATGAATCACATTGAGCATGTCGGTCAACAGCGTGTGAATCCGGGCTGTAGCACTGGGCTAACAGGACTCCGGGGAACCCGGGCTGTAGCAGGCTAGGCAGGACTCCGGATGTCACCGCGTGACATTTCCCCGAAGGGACAGACATAGGCACGAAGTGAAACACATGCCGGCCAGTCAAGTGTCCTGAGCAGTAGTGCTGGGCTAGCAGGACTCCGGTGAACCGGGCTGTAGCGGACTACTATGGCTCGAGGAGCACTAGACAATATTTCCCCATAAGAGAGGCTGCCAAGGATAAACAACTAGATTGTCGGATCCCACACATACCAAGCATTTCAATCATACACACAATATGCTCGATATGTGCAAATACAACATGGCATCACAACAAAACTCTACAACTCAAGTACTTCATTTAAAGGCTCCAGAGAGCCATACATAACATGTTCATATAGGTAGGGGTCACATGACCCGACACTCAAGTCATACAAGCATACAAGCACATGCGGAAGCAAATAGTCTGAGTACATACACTAGGAAGAAAGAAGGAGTGTCGAAGCCTGTCTATCTACATAGGGCCCTCCATGGCCAGGATCACCACCTGGGTGGCAAGTTACTCATCGACGTCGAGGTCTACATAAAACCCATCGGAGGGGGTGGTGTTGTCGTCTGAAAACAGTAATTGAAGCAACATGAGTACAAAGGTACTCAGCAAGTCTTACAACAGATCCTACTATACATGCTCATTCTCAAGAAGGTGGTGGAGTTATTGAAGCAAGCTAGCTTTGACTTTTGGCTAAGCTATCCTACGAGACACCACTAGTAAAATAGTTTTCGCACACGAGTCCACTAATCACCAATACAATACTCCACCGGCGATCCTCCCTCGTCATCCTACGAGAGAGCCATCCTCGGTACTCACACTTATCTTGAGTGTTTTAGTAGTAACCATTAACTTGTCTATGAACTGTATACGCAACCAAGTAGTCCTTTACCGCGGACGCGGCTATTCGAATAAATGATGTTAACCCCGCAGGGGTGTACTTATTCATACACGCTCTCACCACTTACCGTCATTTACACGACATGTACACGGCAACCTTCAAGCGGAAGGCCAACAAGGGTGTTGGCCACGGCCTACCTAAACACTAAAGTCTCTAGTCCAGGTTAATTTATCGCCTATCCAGGTTCCATCCACAGGGAGTACGGCCAAGGTTTCCACATACGGCCCTGAATGATGTGAACAGGGTTTCCAAGACACCAAACGGGTGACTCGGTACACCGTGCCACGATGTATCTACCGCATCATAGCCCAACCCTAGGGTCAGCGCTACGCACGGCCGCGAACACATAACCTACAAACACCAGAAACTAGTTGCAACTCCTGTACAGAGTACTACGGTGATTAAGAAGCCGAGAGGGTCAATTAAGGATCCCAATGCATGGTAGTAACTGATTCTTAAATCACACATACAGATCTCAGTTCTTAGGGACGGCCTCAATGAAACAACCCACCATGTACTCCTACATGGCCTCTCATCGATACCTTTACCAAATCATGTTCAACACATCTCTCACATTACCGACATAATCATTTCACTCTAGCCCATCACCCAGATGAAACAGACCTGACTCAACTCTAAGCATAGCAGGCATAGCAAGGTAGGAAACACATACATGGCTCAATCTACTCCTACACATGCTAGTGGGTTTCATCTAGTTACTATGGCAATGACAGGTCATGCAGAGGATAAGGGTTCAACTACCGTAGCACACATCAGTTTGAAACGTTGTTGTCTTAATGCAGTAAGAGAGAGCAGAGGCGAGAACATGGGATTGTATCGATATGTTCAATGGGGCTGCTTGCCTGATGGAGTGGTAGTCGGGTACTACCCTTTAGTTGGATACTCGGACATATCCTCGGAGGCAGAACCTACCACGAAAGACACCACAGAATATAACCATCACATGGCAATATGCAACAATATGATGCATGCTATGACATGGCAAAATAAGGTGTCTTTCCTAATGCAATGTGAAACAAGTTGAATTGGGTCCATTTGAATCAAAGATTCAAATGGAAGCTTATGTTATTAAGCATTATATGTGTATTATCTTGTTTCACCTAAACAGCAAGGTTAAAGTGTTTTGTCATGCATGAAACCATTACAGATGGAAAGATTGAATTTTTCTGATCAAATTTCATATATAAATCTATTCATTGGGAGTTATAGATTAAAAGTTATGAATTTTAGAAGTTTTGGTTATTTTCTGGAATTTCCTATATAAGAATAAATCCAGAAAAGGATTTACTGCGTTCGCCTGGCATCAGTGTGACATTAGCGAGTCAAAGGCGCCAGCCAAGGTCAAACCTGACTGGTGGGCCCCATCTGTCAGTGTCACAACTAACTAACAGAGTTAGTTAGTGTTTTGTTAGCACTAAACTAGGTTAGTTAGGCCCTGGGCCCACATGTCAGTGAGACGGGGGTTAGTTAGCGAGGTCATTAACCCCTAACAGTGTGATTGGCACTAATTAAAAAATAAACTAATTTAGTTAGGAGCCGGCCCCACATGTCATTGAGTCAGGCGGGGTCAAACTAGGGTCAACCCGGGTGAAACTCGCCGGAATTGACCCGGGGCTCGTCGCCGGCAAGGCCAGGGACAGCGGAGGGTTTTGGGTTTCCTCCTCCGGCGAGCATTGGGCCGGCGGAGGGCATCTACGTGACGCGGGCACTCATCCGCATCGAGTGGTGTAGGTTGTTGGGCCTGGGGTGGCCGGAGTAGTCGCCGACGTCGACCTTGGCGGTCGTCGGGGCTCGGGTGAGGTCGGGGTCGGTGCTACGGTGCACGGAAGGGCGAGTGGGTGTGTGCGTTAGACTCCTGGGGGCTTCCTGAGCACGGTGAGGTGCTCCGTTGTGAGCTTGCGCGGCTGTGGCCACAGCTGCGCCATGGCCGGCGGCGAGAAGCTCTCGGCCGTGGTGGTAAATGGAGCTACGGGACGGGTGCGAGCTTGGGAGAGGAGGGGAAAGGAAGAGGGGCTCACGGCGGTTGCAGGGGAGCGAACGGTGAGCTCGGGGAAGAGCCAGAGCGAGCAGGGCGGCGAGGGGGATCTCCGGCGATGGCGGATCGGGACGAGCTCGGTGCAGCGTCTCCGGGGCGAGCGAGCACTTGGGGATGGGTCGAGGCGAAGCAGTGGACGACGGCAGAGCTTTTTGGCACGACAGGCGACGAGTGGATGGCGGTGGCCACAACTTTCTCAACGGCGCGGGCGCGGCTGCATCGGCCATGGCGTCGGGGGAGCGAGGGAGAGAGCAGGGGGGAGTGTGAGGTGTCGGGCAGTCCGGGGCGGCACCGAGGAGACGTGCGCGGCGTCGAGGCGGTAACCAGGTGAAGCAGGTGAGCAGGGAGGTGGCGTGGCGAGCTCGGGCGCGCGCGCCGTGTCCCTCCTCTGTCTACTGGCAGAGGTAGGCGATGACTGGCATGGGGCAGCACAGTGCTGGGCCGACCAGTGGGCTGGGTGGGCTACGCCAGGTAAGTTCCTTTCCCTCTCTCGTTTTCTGCTTTTATTTATTTTCTATTATTTCTGTATCTTTAGGGCTTTATTAAAAATGCCAGGGCATTTCCAAAAATCATAAAATTAATCATGGCTACTACTTAGAGTATATCCAACAGTAAACATTTTAGTTTATGATTATTTGAGCATTTAAAATATTTTATAGCTTTTAAATGCCCAAATGCAAATACTATATGGATTAAGCCAATGACCTTAAGATTTCCTAGAAAAATGTGCACCATTTTTGTCAAAGGTTTTACCCCAAAACAAAAAGGGTGGGCTTTTTAGAAGGGCATTTCAGGTTCATTGAAAAGTTTTTTAGTAAACCCTAGTTGTTCCAGGGGGGCTGGGGGTTCTGTCATCCCCATTTCATCTTTCTGGGAAAATTAAACATGATGCAATCACTCTAATGCACGAACTTGCTAGGGTGTGACAAGAATCCCTACTACGGTTGCCGGTTCGCAGGGTTGCGAGGAGAGCAGGGCTAGTAGACATCACACGGATCGTTTACCCAGGTTCAGGCCGCGAGGATGCGTAAAACCCTAGTCCTGCTTTGGTGGCGTGTGGGATCACAAGAATCCCTACTACGGTTGTCGGGGCGCAGGGTTGCGAGGAGAGCAGGGCTAGTAGACAGCACAAGGATCGTTTACCCAGGTTTAGGCCACGAGGATGCGTAAAACCCTAGTCCTGCTTTGGTGCGTGTATTTCTGAGAGTTCTTGAGCTCTCGAACTAGCTGTGGTCAGCGTGTGGTTCGAAAGAGCCGAATCCCCCTCCTCGTCGCCTCAGGCCTCCTTTTATAAGAAAAAGGGGTTGCTACAGTGGCACACAGGAGGTGGAAAGGTCAATAGTGGCATGAGGTTATCCCTCGTATTACAGGAGAAGGTGCATCTAACGCATCTCTTAGGTGTCCTCTTACTTTATCGGGGACGGGGGCGAGGCCCGTACCGTCCATCACCACTCCTCCTCGCTTGGACACGCGCCTCGGCCAGGGATGCGTGCGGTGCCATGTAGGCGGGCAAGCAGCTGAGTTGGCGCGGTGGTGGAGCCTTCACGAAGATCTGCAAGCCGCCACGCAGGCGCTTGATGAGTTGGCCTGGGAGCTGCATGTCGCCACGCAGGTGCCCGCCCAGCTGGTTGGGCTAGCAGCTGCATGTGAACGGCGGTGGAAGCTTGGTTGACGTGGGCTTGGCGGTGGCCTTGCCGGCGTCTTTGGCGAGGGCCTTGCTGGGTGGCCCGACAAGGGTCTTGCCGTGGCGTATTGTCGTCCCCGACAAGGATCTTGCCAGGGGTCTGGTGGCCTTCCTTGGCCAGGATCTTGCCGAGAATCGTCGTCTTCTAATCTGATCTTGAATATGTCTTCACAAAGATCCGCATGCCACCACAAGGGTGCCTTCCCGAGCCCTGGCCCCATGCAGATGATGGCACTGGGGTCGTGGGCTCAAGGGTGGCTCGCTCTGTTGGTGCGGGGCGAGCTGTCCCGGCAAGAGTCTTGCAGGGGCATTGAGGCCACCCGGCAAGGGTCTTGCCTTGGGAACTTGCTTCGTACCTCTGCTCTTTGTGGTCTTGGCCTTGGCGTTGCTTTGATTGTCTTGGGCTTCGATCTTACCTTGGCTCACCTCCCTCGTTCTGCTTGGTGTGGCCGTGGGCGCGGCTCTGACTGCCCGTGCACAGGAAAAGGGGTACAAAGATGCGCCCCTATTTTTGTACACCGACATGATGTGATCCCATAAATCAAATGACAACTCATGTCTATGGTTAGGAATCTTAACCATCTTTGACTAAGGAGCTAGTCAAGTAGAGGCATACTAGTGACAGTATGTTTGTCTATGTATACACACATGTATTATGTTTCCGGTTAATACATTTCTAGCATGAATAATAAACATTTATCACGAAATAATAAAATAAATAATAAATTTATTATTGCCTCTAGGGCATATTTCCTTCAGTATCATCATTTCACCCACATAGCATGTGCAAAAAAGTAGAGAGGGTTACGGCAAAAACTGGATGCACTTCGTGTACAAACTAGATAATCTCTTTCGAAGTATCAAGGTTTCAGACGAAAACTCATCTATTACCAAGGCACTTCATTTTTTAAACTTACTACAACTCCAGACTTTTTGTGCGTTCAGTATGCACCATTCAAAACCACGTCATCAACTTTCAACCCTTTGTGACATCATTTGCTATTTTTCATGCCTTTACTGATTTGTTTTGAGCTAAATGTGAAGGATACATGCCCTAGAGGCAATAATAAAGTTTTTATTTATATTTCCTTATATCATGATAAATGTTTATTATTCATGCTAGAATTGTATTAACCGGAAACTTAGTACATGTGTGAATACATAGACAAACAGTGTGTCCCTAGTGTGCCTCTACTAGACTAGCTCGTTAATCAAAGATGGTTAAGTTTCCTGACCATAGACATGCGTTGTCATTTGATGAACATGATCACATCATTAGAGAATGATCTGATGGACAAAGACCCATCCATTATCTTAGCATTATGATCGTTTAGTTTTATTGCTATTGCTTTCATCATGACTTATACATGTTCCTTTGACTATGAGATTATGCAACTCCCGAATACCAGAGGAACACCTTGTGTGCAATCAAACGTCACAGCGTAACTGGTTGATTATAAAGATGCTCTACAGGTGTCTCCGATGGTGTTTATTGAGTTGGCATAGATCAAGATTAGGATTTGTCACTCCGTTTATCGAAGAGGTATCTCTGGGCCCTCTCGGTAATGCTCATCACTATGAGCCTTGCAAGCAATATGAATAAAGAGTTAGTCATGGGATGATGCATTACGGAACGAGTAAAGAGACTTCCCGGTAACGAGATTGAAGTACATATGATGATACCGACGATCGAATCTCGGGCAAGTAACATACCGATGACAAAGGGAACAATGTATGTTGTTATGTGGTTTGACCGATAAACATCTTCGTAGAATATGTAGGAGCCAATATGAGCATCCAGTTTCCGCTATTGTTTATTGACCGGAGATGTGTCTCAGTCATGTCTACATAGTTCTTGAACCCGTAGGGTCCGCACGCTTAATGTTCGATGACGATTTGTATTATGAGTTATGTGATTTGATGTACCGAAGTTTGTTCGGAGTCTCGGATGAGATCACGGACATGACGAGGAGTCTTGAAATGGTCGAGACATAAAGATTGATATATTTGAAGGTTGTGTTTGGACACCAGAATTGTTTCGGAAATGTTTGGATATTTTCTGGAGTACCAGGGGTTACCGGAACCCCCCGGGGGAGTTAATGGGCCTTCATGGGCCCTAGTGGAGAGAGGAGGCGGCGGCTAGGTGGAGGCGCGCGCCCCCCAAGCCCAAACCGAATTGGACTAGGGTTGGGGGGTGGCCCCCCTTTCCTTCTTTTCTCCTTCTCCTTCCCTCCTTCTCCTAGTGGTAATAGGAAGGGGGGGACTCCCCCCATGGCGCGCCCCCTTGGGCCGGCCACCTCTCGTTCCCCCTTTATATACGTAGGAGGGGGCACCCCATAAACACACCAAGCCTTCTCTTAGCCATGTTCGGTGCCCCCCTCCACAGTAACACACCTCTATCATATCGTCGTAGTGCTTAGGTGAAGCCCTGCGTCGGTAACTTCATCATCACCGTCGCCACGCCATCATGCTGATGGAACTCTCCCTCGTCCTCAACTGGATCAAGAGATTGAGGGACGTCATCGAGCTGAACGTGTGGTGAACGCGGAGGGGCCGTATGTTCAGTGCTTGGATCGGTTGGATCTCGAAGACGTTCGACTACATCAACGTGTTACTAAACGCTTCCGCTTTCGGTCTACGAGGGTATGTAGACACACTCTCCTGGCTCGTTGTTATGCATCTCCTAGATAGATCTTGTGTGATCGTAGGTAATTTTTTTTGAAATACTGCATTCCCCAACAGTGGCATCCGAGCCAGGTTTATCCATAGATGTTATATGCACGAGTAGAACAAAAAGAGTTATGGGCGATAATAGTCATACTGCTTACCAGCAACGTCTTACTTTAATTCGGTGGTATTGTTGGATGAAGCGGCCCAGACCGACATTACATGACCGCGTTCATGAGACTGGTTCTACCAACGTGCTTCACACAAATGTGGCTAGTGGGTGTATGTTTCTCCAACTTTAGTTGAATCGAGTTTGACTACGCCCGGTCCTTGTTGAAGGTTAAAACAGCACACTGGACGAAAAATCATTGTGATTTTGATGTGTAGGTAAGAACAGTTCTTGCTAAAGGCCATAGCAGCCACGTAAAATTTGCAACAACAAAGTAGAGGAGGTCTAACTTGTTTTTGCAGGGCATGTTGTGATGTGATATGGTCAAGACGTGATGATATATAAATTTTTGTATGAGATGATCATGTTTTGTAGAAGTTATCGACAACTGGCAGGAGCCTTATGGTTGTCGCTTTATTGTATGAAATGCAATCACCACGTAATTACTTTACTTTATCACTAAGCGGTAGCGATAGTCGTAGAAGCAATAGTTGGCGAGACGACAATGATGCTACGATGGAGATCAAGGTGTCAAGCTGGCGACGATGGTGATCATGACGGTGCTTTGGAGATGGAGATCGAAGGCACAAGATGATGATGGCCATATTATATCATTTATTTTGATTGCATGTGATGTTTATCTTTTATGCATCTTATTTTGCTTAGTACGATGGTAGCATTATAAGATGATCTCTCACTAAATGTCAAGGTATAAGTGTTCTCCCTGAGTATGCACCGTTGCTACAGTTCGTCGTGCTGAGACACCAGGCGATGATCGGGTGTGATAAGCTCTACGTTCACATACAATGGGTACAAGCCAGTTTTGCACACAAAGAATACTCGGGTTAAACTTGACGAGCCTAGCATATGCAGATATGGCCTCGGAACACAAAGACTAAAAGGTCGAACGTGAATCATATATTAGATATGATCAACATAGTGATGTTCACCATTGAAAATTACTCCATCTCATGTGATGATCATACATGGTTTAGTTGATAGGGACCACGTGATCATTTAGATGACTAGAGAGATGTCTATCTAAGTGGGAGTTCTTAAGTAATATGATTAATTGAACTTTAATTTATCATGAACTTAGTACCTGATAGTATTTTGCATGTCTATGTTTTTGTAGATCAATGTCCCGTGCTACCGTTCCTTTGAATTTTAACGCATTCCTAGAGAAAGCTAAGTTGAAAGATGATGGTAGCAACTACACGGGCTCGGTCCATAACTTGAGGATTATCCTCATTGCTGCACAGAAGAATTACGTCCTGGAAGCACCGCTAGGTGCCAAACCCGCTGTAGGAGCAAGTCCGGACGTTATGAATGTCTGGCAGAGCAAAGCTGATGACTACTCGATAGTTCAGTGTGCCATGCTTTACGACTTAGAATAGGGACTTCAACGACATTTTGAATGTCATGGAGCATATGAGATGTTCCAAGAGATATGAAGTCTCCAATAAGTTCTATAGCTGCAAGATGGAGGAGAATAGTTCTGTAAGTGAACATATACTCAGAATGTCTGGGTACCACAATCACTTGACTCAACTGGGAGTTAATTTTCTTGTTGATAGTGTCATTGACAGAGTTCTTCAATCACCTCCACCAAGCTACAAAATCTTCATGATGAACTATAATATGCAAGGGATGTATAAGACAATTCCCAAGCTCTTCGTGATGCTAAAGGCTGCGGAGGTAGAAATCAAGAAGGAGCATCAAGTGTTGAAGGTTAACAAGACCACTAGTTTCAAGTAAAAGGGCAAAAGGAAGAAGGGGAACTTCAAGAAGAATGGCAAGCAAGTTGCTGCTCAAGTGAAGAAGCCCTAGTCTGGACCTAAGCCCGAGACTGAGTGCTTCTATTGCAAAGGACTGGTCACTGGAAGCGCAACTGCCCCAAGTATTTGGCGGAGAAGAAGGATGGCAAAGTGAAAGGTATATTTGATATACATGTTATTGATGTGTACCTTACTAATGCTCGTAGTAGCGCCTGGGTATTTGATACTGGTTCTGTTGCTCATATTTGCAACTCAAAATAGGGGCTACAGATTAAATGAAGATTGGCTAAAGACGAGGTGATGATGCATGTGGGAAATGGTTCCAAAGTCGATGTGATCGCCGTTGGCATGCTACCTCTACATCTACCGTCGGGATTAGTTTTAGACCTAAATAATTGTTATTTGGTGCCAGCGTTGAGCATGAACATTATATCTGGATCTTGTTTGATGCGACACGGTTATTCATTTAAATCAGAGAATAATGGTTGTTCTATTTATATGAGTACTATCTTTTATGGTCATGCACCCTTGATGAGTGGTCTATTTTTGTTGAATCTCGATAGTAGTGATACACATATTCATAGTATTGAAGCCAAAAGATATAAGTTTAATAATGATAGTGCAACTTATTTGTGGCACTGCCGTTTAGGTCATATTGGTGTAAAGCGCATGAACAAACTTCATGTTGATGGGCTTTTGGAATCACTTGATGCTTGCAAACCATGTCTCATGGGCTAGATGACTAAGACTCCGTTCTCTGGAACAATGGAGTGAGTAACAAACTTGTTGGAAATAATGGGTATATCTACTTGATGAAACATAAGTCTGAAACATTTGAAAAGTTCGAAGAATTTCAGAGTGAAGTAGAAAATCATTATAACAAGAAAATAAAGTTTCTACGATCTGATCATGGAGTTGAATATACGAGTTACGAGTTTGGTCTTCATTTGAAACAATGCGGAATAGTTTCGCAATTTACGCCACCTGGAACACCACAGCGTAATGGTGTGTCTGAACGTCGTAATCGTACTTTATTAGATATGGTGCAATCTATGATGTCTCTTACTAATTTACCGCTATCATTTTGGGGTTATGCTTTAGAGACGACTGCATTCACGTTAAATAGGGCACCATCTAAATCCGTTGGTACGACACCATATGAACTGTGGTTTGGCAAGAAACCCAAGTTGTCGTTTCTTAAAGTTTGGGGCTGCAAGCTTATGTGAATAAGCTTCAACTTGATAAGCTCGAACCCAAATCGGAGAAATGTGTCTTCATAGGATACCCAATGGAGACTGTTGGGTACACCTTCTATCATAGATCCGAAGGCAACATATTTGTTGCTAAGAATGGATCCTTTCTAGAGAAGGAGTTTCTCTTGAAAGAAGTGAGTGGGAGGAAAGTAGAACTTGATAAGATAATTGTAGCTGCTCCCTTATTGGAAAGTAGTTCATCACATAAATTAGTTCGAGTGACTCCTACACTAATTAGTGAGGAAGCTAATGATGATGATCATGAAACTTCAGATCAAGTTACTACCGAACCTCATAGGTCAACCAGAGTAAGATCCGCACCATAGTGGTACGGTAATCCTGTTCTGGAAGTCATGTTACTTGACCATGACGAACCTATGAACTGCGAGGAAGCGATTATGAGCCCAGATTCCGCGAAATGGCTTGAGGCCATGAAAACTGAGATGGGATCCATGTATGAGAACAAAGTGTGGACTTTGGTTGACTTGCCTGATGATCGGAAAGCCATAGAGAATAAATGGATCTTGAAGAAGAAGATTGATGTTGACAGTAATGTTACTGTCTACAAAGCTCGACTTTTTGCGGAAGGTTTTTCACAAGTCCAAGGAGTTGACTATGATGAGACCTTCTCACCTGTAGTGATGCTTAAGTCTGTCTGAATCATGTTAGCAATTGCCACATTTTATGATTATGAAATTTGGCAAATGGATGTCAAAACTACATTCCTTAATGGATATCTTAAAGAAGAGTTGTATATGATGCAACCAGAAGGTTTTGTTGATCCTAAAGGTGCTAACAAAGTGTGCAAGCTCCAGCGATCCATTTATGGACTGGTGCAAGCCTCTCGGAGTTGGAATATACACTTTGATAGTGTGATCAAAGCATATGAGTTTATACAGACTTTTGGAGAAGCCTGTATTTGCAAGAAAGTGAGTGGGAGCTCTGTAGCATTTCTGATATTATATGTGGATGACATATTGTTGATCAGAAATGATACTGAATTTCTGAATAGCATAAAAGGATATTTGAATAAGAATTTTTCAATGAAAGACCTCATTGAAGCTGCTTATATATTGGGCATCAAGATCTATTGAGATAGATCAAGACGCTTAATTGGACTTTCACAAAGCACATACCTTGATAAAGTTTTGAAGAAGTTCAAAATGGATCAGTCAAAGAAAGGGTTCTTTCCTGTGTAACAAGGTGTGAAGTTGAGTCATACTCAATGCCCGACCACTTCAGAAGATAGAGAGAAAATGAAAGTCATTCCCTATGCATTAGCCATAGGTTCTATCATGTATGCAATGATGTGTACCAGACCTGATGTGTGCCTTGCTATTAGTTTGGCATGGAGGTGCCAAAGTAATCCAAGAGTGGATCACTAGACAGCAGTCAAGAACATCCTGAAATACCTGAAAAGGACTAAGGATATGTTTCTCGTTTATGGAGGTGACAAAGAGCTCATCGTAAATGGTTACGTCGATGCAAGCTTTGACATGGATCAAGATGACTCTAAGTCACAAACCGGATACGTATTTATATTGAATGGTGGAGCTGTCAGTTGGTGCAGTTCCAAGCAGAGCGTCGTGGCGGGATCTACGTGTGAAGCGGAGTACATAGCTGTTTCGGAAACAACAAATGAAGGAGTCTGGATGAAGGAGTTCATATCCGATCTAGGTGTCATACATAGTGCATCGGGTCCAATGAAAATCTTTTGTGACAATACTGGAGCAATTGCCTTGGCGAAGGAATCCAGATTTCATAAGAGAACCAAACACATCAAGAGACGCTTCAATTCCATCCGCGATCAAGTCAGGGAGGGAGACATAGAGATTTGCAAGATACATCCGGATCTGAATATTGCAGACCCATTGACTAAGCCTCTCTCACGAGAAAAACATTATCAGCACCAAGACTCCATGTGGGTGTTAGAGTCATTACTATGTAATCTAGATTATTGACTCTAGTGCAAGTGGGAGACTGAAGGAAATATGCCCTAGAGCAATAATAAAGTTGTTATTTATATTTCCTTATATCATGATAAATGTTTATTATTCATGCTAGAATTGTACTAACCGGAAACTTAGTACATGTGTGAATACATAGACAAAAAGAGTGTCCCTAGTGTGCCTCTACTAGACTAGCTCGTTAATCAAAGATGGTTAAGTTTCCTGACCATAAACATGTGTTTTCATTTGCTGAACGGGATCACATCATTAGATAATGATGTGATGGAAAAAGACCCATCCGTTAGCTTAGCATTATGATTGTTTAGTTTTATTGCTATTGCTTTCATCATGACTTATACATGTTCCTCTCACCATGAGATCATGCAACTCCCGAATACCGGAGGAACACCTTGTGTGCAATCAAATGTCACAATGTAACTGGGTGATTATAAAGATGCTCTACATGTGTATCCGATGGTGTTTGTTGAGGTGGCATAGATTGAGATTTGGATTTGTCACTCCGTGTATCAGAGAGGTATCTCTGGGCCCTCTCGGTAATGCTCATCACTATGAGCCTTGCAAGCAATATGAATAAAGAGATAGTCACAGGATGATGCATTACATAACGAGTAAAGAGACTTGCCGGTAACAAGATTGAACTAGGTATGATGATGCCGACGATCGAATCTCGGGCAAGTAACATACCGATGACAAAAGGAACAACGTATGTTGTTATGCGGTTTGATCGATAAAGATCCTCGTAGAATATGTAGGAGCCAATATGAGCATCCAGGTTCCACTATTGGTTATTAACCGGAGATGTGTCTCGGTCATGTCTACATAGTTCTCGAACCCGTAGGGTCCGCACGCTTAACGTTCGATGACGATTTGTATTATGAGTTGTGTGATTTGATGTACTGAAGTTTGTACGGAGTATCGGATGAGATCACGGGCATGACGAGGAGTCTCTAAATGGTCGATACATAAAGATTGATATATTGGAAGGTTGTGTTTGGACACCGGAATGGTTTCGAAAAGGTTCGGACATTTTCCGGAGTACCGAGGGTTACCGGAACCCCCCGGGGGAGTTAATGGGCCTTCATGGGCCCTAGTGGAGAGAGGAGGCAGCGGCCAGGTGGAGGCGCGCGCCCCCAAGCCCAAACTGAATTGGACTAGGGTTGGGGGTGGGCTTTCCATCTCTTCTCCTTCTCCTCCCCTCCTTCTCCTAGTGGGAATAGGAAAGGGGGCGAATCCTACTTGGACCAGGAGTCCAAGTAGGTCTCCCCCCATGGCGCGCCCCCCTTGGGCCGGCCACCTCTCCTTCCCCCTATATATACGTGGGAGGGGGCACCCCATAGACACACCAAGCCTTCTCTTAGCCGTGTGCGGTGCCCCCTCCACAGTAACACACCTCGGTTATATCATCATAGTGCTTAGGCGAAGCCTTGCGCCAGTAACTTCATCATCACCGTCGCCATGCCGTCGTGCTGACAGAACTCTCCCTCATCCTCAATTGGATCAAGAGATTGAGGGACGTCATCGAGCTGAACGTGTGCTGAACGTGGAGGTGTCGTACGTTCGGTGCTTGGGTAGGTAGGATCGCGAAGACGTTCAACTACATCAACCGCATTACTGAACGCTTCTGCTTTCGGTCTACGAGGGTACGTAGACACACTCTCCCGGCTCGTTTCTATGCATCTACTAGATAGATCTTGCGTGATCGTAGGTATTTTTTTGAAATACTATGTTCCCCAACAAAATGACCCGGAAATTGAAAAGCACTAAAAATGAATTCTTAAAAGGTTGAAACTTGGCATGGTATCATCATTTCACCCACATAGCATGTGCAAAAAAGTAGAGAGGGTTACGACAAAAACTATATGCACTTCGTGTACAAAGTGGACAATCTCTCTCGAAGTATCAGGGTTTCAGACGTAAACTCATCTGTTACAAAGGCGCTTCATTTTTTTAAACTTATTACAACTCCGAACTTTTTGTGCGTTCAGTATGCACCATTCAAAGCCACGTCATCAACTTTCAACCCTTTCTGACATGATTTGCTATTTTTCATGCATTTACTGATTTGTTTTGAGGTAAATGACCCTGAAATTGAAAAGCACTACAAATGAACTCTGAAAAAGGTTGAAAGTGGGCATGGTATCATCATTTCACCCACATAGCATGTGCAAAAAAGTAGAGAGGGTTACGGCAAAAATTGGATGCACCTCATGTACAAACTGGACAATCTCTTTTGAAGTATGAGGGTTTTGGACGAAAACTCATCTGTTACAAAGGCACTTCATTTTTAAACTTATTACAACTTCAGACTTTTTGTGCGTTCATTATGCACTATTCAAAGCCATGTCATCAACTTTCAACCCTTTCTGACATCATTTGCTATTTTTCATGCATTTACTGATTTGTTTTGAGCTAAATGATCCTGAAATTGAAAAGCACTACGTATTAACAATTTGAAAATAATGATAAAACACACTAATATTAAACATAAGAAAAAAGAATCAATGAAAAAAATTATTTTTGAAGTAAAGTTATTCACAAACTAGTGATTCACACAAATTTCAAATAATTCAAATTTAAACTAGTCAAAATTAAAAACTACTGGAACTAATAGAAAGTTTGTAATTTTTTGTATCTAAAGCAAAAATATTCACAAAGAAACTCTAAATACAGCAAAAAACAACTCACAAATACATAAAAGAAAATAAATAAAGAAGAAAAGAAAAAACAAAATAAAAAGCCTACCTACTGGGCCATAGTGGCCTGCATACGACTAGAAACCCAACCTGTAGTTGTGCAAGGATGCTGGCCCACAAGGCCCAGTAGGTCCACAGGGTAGAGCAGTAGTTTAGGCCCAGAAGCCTGCATTAGAGAGGAGCTCGAAGGAGCAGCCGCGACTGGGTTTATAAACCAGTGCGGCTGGCCTTCACTTGGCGAGGTGGGACTAAACTGTGTGCACCGCGGGGTGGCAGCGCACCTCATTTAGTACCGGTTTGTGGCTCCAAACTAGTGATAGAACACACTAATATTAAACATAAGAAAAAAAATTACTGAAAAATCAATTTTTAAAGTTATTCACAAACTAGTGATTCAAACAAATTTCAAATAATTCAAATTTGAAAACTATTGGCACTAACAGAAAGTTTGTAATTTTTTGTACCTAAAGCAAAAATATTCACAAAGAAATTCTAAATACAGCAAAAAAACAACTTGGAAATAAATAAAAGAAAATAAATAAAGCAGAAAATAAAAAAACTATATAAAAACAACTTTGCGCGCTGCCCAGTGGGCCTGCTTGTCCTTGGGCCAGGATGCAGGCCTATAAGGCCCAGTAGGCCCACAGGGCAGCGCGGCAAAGTTAGGACCAGAAGCCTGCTATAGAGAGGAGTTCGAGAGAGCTACCACACTAGGGCTTATAAACCAGTGCGGACGCCTCTCGGCTAGCGAGGTGGGACTAAACTTGCCGCACTGTACCTGCGCCAGCGCACCCCTTTAGTACCGGGTCGTGGCTCCAACTAGTACTAAAGGGTGGGTCTTTAGTACTGGTTGCAGCCACGACCCGGTACTAAAGGGGGTCGCTTCTTGCCGTTTGGCCTAGCCAAATTTGACCTGGCCAAATTTGATTTTTAGTACCGGTTGGTGGCTCCAACCGGTACTAAAAGCCCCTCCTATATATATTACTTACAAAAAATTCAATTAATTTCTTCTTCATCTGCTTCCTCGTCGCGCTCGTCCCTGTCACCGCCGCGCCCGTCCCCGTCGCCGCCCCCTCGCGCGCGCCCGTCCCCGTCGTCGATCGCGCGCGCGCCGCCCCGGCCCATCCCCGTACGTCGCCGCCCCAGCCCGTCGCCGCCCCCCATCGCCTCGAATCACTGGCCGTCGTCCCGCTATAAGACCCCCCTGCCGCGCCATGGCAGCCCTCACACACACAGTACACACACAATACACACACATAAAGACATATTTTTCTTAATTATTTTCTCTTTTTTAGTTTTTTATACTTTTAGTTTATATAAATGTTAGATTAATGTCAATTGTTAGATGAATTACATAAAAATGTTAGATATTAATGTCAAAAGTTAGATGAATTAAATGAATTAGCTAGATATTAATGTTGGATGAGTTAGTTTTTATACTTTTAGTTATAGATGAATTAGATATATTAATGTTAGATGAATTAGATATATTAAATTTAGGTATATGAGATTTGATGATCTAATTAAAATTTTACTATAGAACTAGTTTATTTTGAGTAAGTGCTTAGTTGAATTAGTTGAACTAATAGAACTAGTTGAACTAATAGAACTACTTGAATTAATAGAACTAGTAAGTGTTTATCAATTAATGTTTCAACTATGAACATAGGAAATGTCTGACGACGAAAATGATTTCGGTATGTGCGAATACTGCGAAGACGAGCGCGACCTATGCGACAGAAATTTCCTAGTTGATGGTAGGCGCTTCAGCATCAAGCTGGATGAGACCTTCGAAGTGGATACAGTAAGTCAAACCGACAAGACTTTTTTTCGTAATTAAGCATGACTTATGCTTCATTTGCTTCAACTTATAATTTTAATTTTTTCTATTCTACTAGCGTATCCCCTGCCATGCAAGAATTTTTGTCTTGGATAAGATTGGTTTCAGTCCTTTGAAAATTATGGAGGTAAAGAGAGTTACTTGAAGACCCCGCATGGTTATAATTTATACGCGAAATTATACAATGCAGATACCTACACCTATTTTCAATGCAAAACTTGGCAAGCACTATGCAAGGCTTATGCATTTGAGCCTGATATGGTTATCACCTTTGATATTCGTCCGGAAAATGATATTGAAGGTAAGATCAATATCTAGGTCGATGTGCAGACGTCTCCAGTTCTACCATTATGTGAGTTTCTCAACCATATTTATGTCTTCGATATTGTTTATTCAAAAATAGTTGACAACTAATTTCTATTAACAGCTTATTTCCATTCACGCAAACATGTTCGGCGCTTGGTAGACGGGACAGTCCACTGTCCCAGGGCTGAACTAAACTGCAAGGAGATAAGTCATCATGTTTCATGGCTTAAGAATCTTGATGCTGTCAAGAGAAATTATTTTCCTGGACTTGAAAATCTTAGTACTCAAAACATGCGACCAATAGTGTTCGTATTGAACTACGGTCACATCTATTTAGGAAAGATGGTAAGATTTTTACTATTTTTCCTTAGTGCATCTTTCGCATACATTATTTTTTAAGCTAAACTTCATTGCTAAGTATGTTACTACACGATGTTCTTCAATAGGGACTCCCAATGATAGTTGTGCCTCAGTGGATCAAGACTAAAGGTCGCATGTCAATGGTTAGCTTACGGCCAAGACATCCTACAGCGCACATGAGTGCATTCAGGATTTCTGAAACCGAGAATGCTTAATAGTGAAAGACTGGAGCAAAATTGTGAAGGATCGCAGAGAAGTACTAGGGGGCAGCAATTAGAAGCGCAGCCCACGATTAGGAGATAGGTTCATCTGCATGCTCCAATATGATGAATCAGGAGAGCTACACATGTTCTATCCTATTTTACCTGACAGAGAGTAGTAGGAGTGCTTAGCTAGCTCCTGCTCTTAGTACTTGTCCTCTCATGTCCGTGTTCTTCGTCCTTAACTTAATCTCAAAGTGATTTGCTTTTGTGGTCTTATGAACGCTTATAATGTCATGACCATGTTGAACTCGATGATATCTTTGCTTCTGGTATAAGTGAATGTTTCTTCTTTAAGATAGTGTTGGTGGTGATTAGATAGCGGTAATGACTATGATGATTAAATAGTGGTAATGACTATGATGATTATTAGCTAGTGTTGTTGGTGATGATATGATGCAAGATTTTTATATTAATATGATGATGATGATGATCATGAGTTATTATATCATTTATGAAAGAACCGCAGATTAGTTTCAACTGGATGGATCCTAACTAAGTGATCAAGTAATATGGACAATCCATATTACTTGATCACTTAGGATCCATCCACTTAAAACTAATCCGCGGTTCTTTCACCTAGTGATTTAATAACTCATTACAATGTAAAAACAATCTCTAAATTAAATGGAAAACACAAAATTAAAGGAAAAATAAATAATAAAATCAAAACCCCCAAACCTTTTAGTACCGGTTGGTGTTACAAACCGGTTCTAAAGGTCTCCACGCCCCCGGCGTTGGCTCATGCCACGTGGTGGCCCTTTAGTGGCGGTTCATGCTGAAGCGATACTAAAGGGGGGGGGCTTTAGTCCCATCCTTTAGTGAAGGTTACAGAACCAACACTAAAGGGCCTTTCGAACCGATGATAATGCCCGGTTCTGCACTAGTGGAAGCGCGCCACCTTGCGGTACACATGCCACGTGCGGTCGCCACCGCCATCGCTCCTCTGCCACGAGACAAAGGAGTACGACCACGCGCGCGGGTGCCTCTTCTCCTGCACCAGCAGCTCCTCTGGGGCGTCCAGATCGCGCTCCTCTATCACCCCGGTGAAGAGGAAGTCGGAGGCCGAGGGGGGCAGGAGCGACGTGTCGGTGGCGGCGTCGGTGTTGGTGTCAAAACCGGCGGATCTCGGGTAGGGGGTCCCGAACTGTGCATCTAGGCCGGATGGTAACAGGAGGCAAGGGACACGAAGTTTTACCCAGGTTCGGGCCCTCTTGATGGAGGTAAAACCCTACGTCCTTCTCGATTGATATTGATGATATGGGTGTTACAAGAGTAGATCTACCACGAGATCAGAGAGGCTAAACCCTAGAAGCTAGCCTATGGTATGATTGTATGTTGTGATTGTTGTCCTACGGACTAAAAACCCTTCGGTTTATATAGACACCGGAGAGGATTAGGGTTACACAAGGTCGGTTACAAAGGAGGAGATATCCATATACGTATTGCCTAGCTTGCCTTCCACGCCAAGTAGAGTCCCATCCGGACACGAGACGAAGTCTTCAATCTTGTATCTTCATAGTCTAACAGTCTGGCCACGGAGATAGTCCGGCTGTCCGGAGACCCCCTAGTACAGGACTCCCTCAGTATCCCCTGAACCAGGCTTCAATGACGATGAGTCCGGCGTGCAGTTGTCTTCGGCATTGCAAGGCGGGTTCCTTCTCCGAATACATCACAGAAGAATTTGAATACGAGGATAGTGTCCGACCCTGCAAAATAAGTTCCACATTCCACCATAGGGAGAATAATGCTTTCGCAGATCTAATCCGCTAGCTTGCTTTGGCAACATGATGTTACGTCATGGCCCGATGATTTTTCGAACCGTTTCTTTTAACCAGCCCCGCACATAACGCGAGGCAGTTTTTCGACACGTCTTTTCAAAGCAGAGATCATGTCCCCCTATTACGGGATTCTCATCAATACGCGCGTGGGTAACCCAACCGCGCCATCAATTGCGGCACTTCGGGGATAAGCGAGTTTTACTAGGCAAGTGGGGTCGTTTAATTTTGTCCGCCCATATAAAGGGATAAGGATTCACCTTTCTATCCACGCCTTCTTCCTCCTCTGCTCATCCGCTCCCGCATACTCGAGCTCTAGCGCCCAAGCTCTCACTTCCACCTCAACCTTATCCAACCATGTCCGGACCGGGAGGCAAGTGGATGGTCTCCTCCATCACGGAGGGAGACGTCAAGAAACTGAGGAGAGCCGGATACCTGCACGACGACATCGCGCACCGGCTCCCAGATGAGGGACAGCTCATCCCCACCCCCGAGCCCCATGAGAGGGTGGTATTCCTCACTCATTTCCTCCGCGGACTGGGATTTCCTCCTCATCCCTTCGTCCGGGGGCTCATGTTTTATTATGGCCTGGATTTCCACGATCTGGCCCCGAACTTCATCCTCAACATCTCGACGTTTATCGTCATGTGTGAGGCCTTCCTCCGCATCAAGCCCCACTTCGGCTTATGGCTGAAGACCTTCAATGTCAACCGAAGGTAGTGAGCGGCCACCAGGAGGAGTGCGGAGGCGCCATGGTGGGCAAGATGCCCAACATCACATGGATCGAGGGCACCTTCGTGGACACCATAAAGGGGTGGCAATCGGGGTGGTTCTATATCACTGAGCCGCGCGACCCCGCATGGGTAGCGGCCCCCGAGTTCCGATCTGGCATCCCCATGCGGCTCACCTCCTGGAAAGAGAAGGGCCTGTCCTGGGGTAATTCAAAAGAGCTGAGCATACTTCAGTCATGTATTCAGAACATGGTGGATAAGAAGCTCAAGCTTGTCAACATAGTCCAGGTTATGCTCGTTCGCCGGATAATCCCGTGCCAACAACGGGAGTTTACCTTGTGGGAGTTCAATCCGGCGCAGCACCGAACTCTGAACAGGCTCTTCGACACGACTCATGAAGATGCCTGGAGGGTGCTGTTCAAGGGTGCCGCGGTCCCTCCTCCCATTACTGAGGATCAGGGATTCAGTGCGAAGCGCCACACCAGTGCGGTAAGTTGTTTTACCTCTTACAGGATATTTGTTTCATATATATAGATTGGCGCTATGCAGGATCTAAACTCCAGTAATTTTGACAGGACTGGCAGAAGATGGCCGGACAGATCGACTGTCCGGCTCCCTTGCCCGAAGGCCCCGCAGACGCTCTTCTGACGAAGATGCTGACTCCGACCCCTTATAAGGTGCCGAAGAATGCCAAGAAGGCTAAGGGAGCTCAAAAGAGTTCCCGACGCTAGGCGTCGTCGGACTCACCGTATGATGACTCTGCGGTGCACTCTTCCCCTGAAGACAAGGAAGAGGAAGAGGAGGCTCCCCCACCGATTGGGGGAGACAAGAAAAGGAAGGCCGCCCCAACTGGGGAGGCCGAAGGGTCCAAGAAGGGAAGGACGCTCCTTCCGGACAGCTCCACCGCCGCCGACGAAAGTGAAGACGAGTGGTTGCCCAGGGGCAAGCCCCAGGGGAGATCGTAAGTATTCGGATACCAAAGTAACCCATAGGATTCCTTTGTCGCATTACTTTCCCTAACCCCGAACTCAATTGTGCAGGCCGCCCCGAGCCAATATTGAGGTATCCAAGGACGGCTCCCTGGGCGCGTCGGACATGGATAGCGATCCAGTCCCGACGGCCACAAGAGCCCACGAGACCGGGACCCCGAAAGCACCAAGTTCGGCGCTCAGCCGAACACCGTGCCGGACCCTCCAACGGATCCGAGCTCGGGCAGGCGGTCCCCTTCTAAGGAGGGTGAGACACCAGTGCCGGTGACCTCAGTCCACCCAGAGGCGCCAGACACTATGTTGGAAGCACTTCGCAGCGCTTCCATCGAGGAGGAGCACCGCACTATCATGAGTGCGGTGATCCAGAAGGTTCAGTCCGCGAAGAGCGGATTGACTGAAGCCTGTACTAGCCTTCTAACAGGATTTGAGGTAAGTATTTTAAAATGTAGTAGAAGTGTTACCGCATAGACAGTAGCCCCTGATGCTGTGTTTGGTGTTCACAAAGAAAAGCCGAACGGAGGATCAAATAATATCGCATGAGGCTAATATAAGTATGTCAATATGCATATGCAGGCTTCGCTGCTGGCGTCTGCCACACTAACTGCGGAGGTCGCCGTGCTGAAGGAGGCCCTCGAGGGGTCCCAGAAAGAGCTCGGCCTTGCTAAGAGGCAGCTCGAGGAGAACAAGGGTAAGTAATGCCCCGTTTGTAGATGAGAAAAAAGGACGCGATTGCTAAATGACAGGATCATTGTTTGTTTGCCAGGGGCCACGACCGAGGTGGCGACCCTGAAGCAAGCGCTGTCCGAGGCCGAAGAAAAGGCGGCCCAGGAGTGCACCGATCGAGAGAGGCATGATGCTCGAGTGGGCAAGGTGCAGCAAGAGCTCCAAGCTCTCGTGACGAAGCACGAGGCGTTGGAGCTTGACTTGAAGACGAGAGAGTCTGAACTTGCCGCGGCCCGTGAGAGCGCGAAGAGTGCCAAGGCCGAGGCCTAGCGGTGGGTAAGTCTTTCTATATGCAAATCAAGCATGCAAGGGTGAATTACCGATTACTTACCCGAATCCGGAGCTCTTCAGGAGCATTCGCAGATTTGCCCCGCAGTGTGTCTGATGCCACTAAGGATAGCAATGGGTCGGGTTTGGATCAGGTTGAACAATCTCAAATCCATATCCATGTCCATGACGACAGTCTTTGCCCGCCCATAAAAAAATCCATGGGTGAAAAATTGTGTCCATGTCCAAATCCGATGGATATCCATACCCATTGGATATCCATTGGGTCCTCTCGAGACATATAAATAAGACATAACACAATATTAACATAAACTCTTCCATTCTTCACCTCGTGGTAGGCTAGGCTTCACTTATGGTAAATTAACATCCACTAACAACCTAAGATCATTTAGTATTTTTCTAACAGATGAGAATGACGAGTCATTTAAGAAGGAGGTAAAAATAAGGAAAGGGGTGTTGGAGTATGTTACAGAGGGGATTGAATGTCAACTAAAAAAAGTTATGATGGGGATTGTGTAATTTCTTATGCATGTTGTAGATAAAAAAGTGTAAAATTGTTGTGGGACATATGACCGTGAGGCAGGGATAACAGATTTTTCCCCATTAAGTCATACTATCGGGTCGGGTTTGGGTATATCCATGGGTACAAGATTATATCCATGCCCTATCCACGAACAATCGGGTCGGGTTTGGGCACCGTCCATGGACACAAAAGCATATCCAAACCCTATCCATTCGGGTCGGATATCCATGGATGTCCATGTCCATGGATAAAATTGCCATCCTTAGATGCCACACTATTCTACCAGGCCGAGGACAGAAGCTCGACGGAGAAGCTGTTCTGGTCTCAGTATGATGAGGCCGAACTTCCAGTGCCAATGAGCGACCAGCTGAAGCAGATGGCCGAGCTACACAAGGCGACCGATCAGGCCATGAAGGGCTTCATAGTCCGGTTGTGGCCTGGCGACGCCCATCCGAACAGCTTCTTCAGCCTGGTGAGGCGGCTTGTGGATGCCTGCCCACAGCTGGAGGTCGTCAAGTGATCCGTCTGCATTGAAGGTGCACGCCGGGCCTTCGCCCGTGTGAAAACACAGTGGGTCAAGATAGACGCCGTGAAGCTTATCAAGGAGGGGCCGCCGGAGGGCAAGGAGCACCGCCACCCCGAGATGTACTACGAGGGTGTTCTGCCGGGCGCCCGTCTTATCGCGGATGAGTGTTCACAAAATGTAATATTTGAATGAGACTTGCTCGTTTTTTATCCTGTGTAATGAAAACTTGTTTCATATGCGGTATGCAATGCTTGTGTGAATTTAAAATATTACCTTATGTTTGGCTGTTTATCCAATCTGAGAGATGACTAGTCCTCGGCTTCTGCCCCCATGCCATGAGTGTCGGGGTGTTCGGGATAAACCTGAGCACTCTTGTTCCCATGTTTGGGTCCTTCGAGGGAGGTGCTCAGCACAACGAACAAGGCAACCGGACTAATAATGCTTTATCACTCTCACTTAGCCATAGAATTCTATAATTTTAAATTTCGGCGAAGCCCCTGGTATTCGGAAGGCCGAACTCAGGGCGCGATACATGCCTGTAAGCCGGACGGAGCCGGCCCCTCGCCCTAAGCAGCATAAGTCTTTAGGGACTCGAAAAACCTTGCCGAACAGCGACCAGTCTCTCGCCTTATCATGATAGTCAGTTTTAGCTTTCTCTACTGAGGTGCTCTGCCCGGCAGAACCGGGGCACAATCGCAGTAGTTCTCCTAGCGCTACCTTAGCCGATAGAGCGAAACGTAAGGTACCAAAACATAGGAGCCAGGCAAACCCAACATTTGACCAAAGACATGATTTGGAGCTGATGCATATAATGCTATAAGTTCGGGGTGCCGCACTTGTGAAAGTGTTCGGACTTTTTACACCATATTGCGGGTACGTATGCCCCTGGTGCATTGGCCGTACCAGAGTGTACGGTTGCTAGGCGTCATTAATGAACACATAGATATGCATACATATAACAAAAGTGCGATAATAATCGTAATGTCATACATTGTATATTAAAAAATTGCATTAAAGCAGAGTGATACAGATAGTGTAATGAGCAAAAGAGTAGGACTATGTCCCTTCCAAGGGCAAGCTGAGGAATTATGTGAAATCTATAATCCACCTGGGAATTCCATAGTCGTCGGCCTCCTTGGTTCCTGTATCATGTGTTCGGCAATAGAGCTGCCGGACAGTGTTTCCAGAGATTGAAGTCCTGAAAGAAAAAGAGAAACAACCAAACAGGAAGCCCCTGGTGCGGTTTAGGCCGCGTTTTGGGACGTGCTGTAGTTGTGCCTCCCCCTCCCCATCTGTGCCCATGGTATTTTTAATGTGTAATGATGTATGCGCGGCACAAACAATGTCGTTGGGCTGGGATTGGGGTGGCACTACTAGGGAAAAGCCTATACACAGAATCTTACCAGCAGCGCGCTATAAAATCAGGCGCTGCTGCTAAGTAGCAGTAGCGCGGGCTGTGGAAACTCGCTGCTGAAACAAGTTTATCAGTAGCACGCGCACTCCAAGCGGCGCTACTGCTAAAATTCCCACGACGCCGCCGCGAGGACAGTTATAGCAGCAGCGCATTACAATAGATAGCGCTACTGCTACGTAACGTAGCAGCAGCGCATTCAGGCAATAATCGCTACTGCTAAATTAACTACAGATCTCACTAGCCTCATCCACAGATCACACTCACACACACTCACGGTCCCCTCCTCACCCCCGCGCCGCCGGTCCTCCCCCGTCGCCCCTCCCCCGATCTGCGCCACTGTCGCCTCATCCTCCTCGCTGGACTTGGTACCGGCGTCCTCCTCCGTCCTCCCTCCACTCGCCGCTGGCCGCCCCCTCCTCGCTCCGCCTTCCTCCTCGATCCGTCCTCCCTCCACTCGCCGCCGGCCGGCCCCTCCTCGCTCCGCCTTCCTCCTCCGTCCTACTATCTTCTCCCTCCTCGAGTCGCCCCTCCTTGTCCCTCCTCCCTGATACATTTTGATTCAGTAGGCTTTCATATGTAACATTTTGATTTAGTTGATTTAGTATGCTAGTTGATTTAGTCGATTTAGTTGATATGATTCAGTTGATTTAGTAGGCTAGTTGATTCAGTTGATTTAGAACATTTTGATTTAGTTTATTTAGTAGGCTAGTTGATTTAGTTGATTTAGTAGGCTAGTTGATTTAGAACATTTTGATTTAGTTGATTTAGTAAAATGGCGCCACCACCAGCACCACTATGTCGACTGTGCAAGTCAAGGTGCGCCAGCAGCCTTGCAACTGGCAAGCTGTTCGGCATCTACTTCCTTCCAAGTTTTCGTCATGCGGCGGTAAGAAATTAGATGAAATGTAACAACTATTTTATTTTTAGTGTTGGCATTACTGCATTGTGTCATTTTGCTTTTCTTACACAGATCGTCCCATGCAATGTGAGGTTGAAATTTAACAAGCTGACAGGAGACACTGTGACATTTGAGGCTCCTGGGGGGCCGTACACTATGGTGGTCGAGAAAGGACGCAATATGTCACAGATTGGAGGAGATGGATGGGCCCGTTTCCTCGCTCGCATGCGTCTTACTGGTGGTGAGTTGATCAGATTCTCCTTCAGAGTAGAAAGACCCAAGCTAGTTGTCATTTATATCAACCTGGTGGAAGATGATGAAGATGACGAAGATGATGAAGATAATGAGGACCCACTCAATGAAGATGATGAGAACCCACTTCATGAAGCCATCATAGCTCAAAGAATGAGGCTGAGCAAGGAGGAGGTGTGCAACCTATGGGACATAATTCCGCCACGTGATGACTTTGTCGAGGTGCCATTCGTGACCCGCCTGACAAGTACCATGGTCGATCGGCATGAAACGGTATGTTATACGTACTGCATATAGTAATTTGATGATATATATATGCTTTATTGTTATAATTACAAATGAAAATTATCCGATTATATGCTTAGTGAATCCGATGATATGCTTAGTGTAGAGTCCAATGATATGCTTTGTGGAATCTAGTCGATGATATACTTTAGTGTAGAGTCTGATCACATGCTTAGGCTATTTATTAATTGATATGTTTTTCTTATTCAGAGATTGCCAAAGAACCTATCTGTGAGTTGTGGTATCGAGCCTGATGAAGAAGCCTCAGTTGGACTACGCCTTACCGCAAGGGGCTCCGTCACCACATGTACTTACCGCATGGGCACAGATGGTCGCACACTTGAACTCGGTTGGGTGGAAGAGATTCCTCGTTGGCAAGAATCTTCGTGCTGGACAGGCCATCCTAATTACTATCAGGAACACCCACCGCCCAGGTTTGAGGATGATGATCATCGTTGATATCATCTAGAACTACATATGTGTATGTGGCTATATCATCTAGAACTACATATGATGATCATCGTCGATATCACGTAGAACTACATATGATGATCGTCGTCGATATCATCTAGAACTAAATATGATGATTGTCGTCGATGTCACCTTGTACTGCTTGAGGATGCATGTTGAGTATATATGAAATTGTTATCTAGTACTCCCTCGGTTCCAAATTACTCGTCGTGGTTTGAGTTCAAATTTGAACTAAAACCACGATGAGTAATTTCGAACCGAGGGAGTACTACCTAGTACCTATAATGCTTTATGAAATTGATATCTAGTAGTACCTAGTATCTGGAAATTGCAGTTTATCGAAGACGGAATGGGGAAATTGTGAAAGATATAACAGTAGCGCTGGACCGGGAAAATCGCTACAGCTAAGTAATAGCAGCACGTTCCTGAAAAGCGCTGCTTCTATAGTCAATAGTGGTAGCGCGGGTAGAGGCAGCGCTACTACTAAGAGTTAGCTGTAGCGCCTTATTGGTAGCGCGGGTACCCGCGCTGCTGATAGGCCTAAACCCCGCGCTGCTGCTAGCCTTTTCCCTAGTAGTGTGGCCATCGTATTGCTACGCGAGCTCAGATCGTGTCAGGCGGTCTATTTGCTGATTACCCCGAGCGCGCTTGAAGGTGTCCGGGCTTTGAAACGCCGAACTGGTAGATTGCCTTGAGAGGCTGCTTTGCACTTCTGCTGCGAGGGCTGCAGTGTGCTCCTCTGTTCGAAGAGAGCGCTCTGTGTTTCCATTGACTGTAATAACTCCGGGAGGTCCTGGCATCTTTAGCTTGAGGTATGCATAATGTGGTACCGCATTGAATCTAGCGAATGCGGTTCGTCCGAGCAGTGCGTGATAACCACTGCGGAACAGGACTATATCAAAGATTAACTCTTTGTTTCGGAAGTTATCCTGGGATCCGAAGACCACTTCCAGTGTAATTGAGCCTATGCAGTGGGCCTCTACGCCTGGAATGACGCCTTTAAAGGTCGTCTTTGTGGGTTTGATCCTTGAAGGGTCTATGCCCATTTTGCGCACTGTGTCCTGATAAAGCAGGTTCAGGCTGCTGCCGCCGTCCATAAGGACTCGAGTGAGGTGAAAGCTGTCAATGATTGGGTCTAGGACTAGTGCGGCGAATCCGCCATGATGGATACTAGTGGGGTGGTCCCTGCGATCGAAGGTGATCGAACAGGAGGACCAAGGGTTGAACTTTGGGGAGACTGGCTCCAACGCATATACGTCCCTGAGCGCACACTTCTGCTCCCTCTTGGGGATGTGGGTTGCATATGTCATGTTCACCGTCCGCACTTGCGAGGGAAACCTTTTTTGTCCTCTAGTGTGCGGCTGCCGGGGTTCTTCGTCGTCATCGCTATGCGGCCCCTTGTCCTTGTTTTCGGCGATTAACTTGCTGGCCTGCTTGAACACCCAACAATCCCTGTTGGTGTGATTGGCTGGCTTGTCTGGGGTGCCGTGTATTTGGCACGCACGATCGAGTATACGGTCCAAGCTGGACGGACCCGGCGTACTTTGTTTGAATGGCTTTTTCCGCTGATCAGGTTTAGAGCCTTTGAATCCGGCGTTGACTGCCCTATCCTCAGTACTTTCGCCGTTAATGCGGCGCTTATGCTTGTTGCGACGCGACCTGCTGTTGCCGTCCTTGGTATCTGAGGTACCATGGTTCTTTAATATGTTGTTACTGCGAGCCAACCAGCTGTCTTCTCCGGCACAAAAGTGGGTCATGAGCGTCGTGAGGGCTGCCATAGATTTCGGCTTTTCCTGAACAAGGTGTCGGGCTAGCCACTCGTCTCGGATGTTGTTCTTGAAAGCTGCTAGGGCCTCCGCATCCGGACAGTCGACGATTTGGTTTTTCTTTGTAAGGAACCGAGTCCAGAATTGCCTGGCCGACTCTTCTGGCTGCTGAATTATGTGGCTCAAGTCATCGGCGTCTGGTGGTCGCACATAAGTGCCCTGAAAGTTGTCGAGGAATGCGGCTTCCAGATCTTCCCAACAGCTAATGGAGTCCGCTGGCAAGCTATTAAGCCAATGCCATGCTGGTCCTTTGAGTTTTAGTGGGAGGTACTTGATGGCATGTAAGTCATCACCGCGGGCCATGTGGATGTGGAGGAGGAAGTCCTCAATCCATACCGCAGGATCTGTTGTGCCATCGTATGATTCAATGTTTACAGGTTTGAAACCTTCTGGGAATTGATGTTCCATTACTTCGTCTGTGAAGCATAAGGGATGTGCGGCGCCTCTGTATTGGGCTATATCGCGACGCAGCTCGTATGGGTCCTGCCCGCTGTGTTCGGCCCGGCCGGATTTGCTTTTACTGTATCCGGCGTGACATTTACCGTCTCATAGAGTGGTGCGCCCTCGTGATCCGTAGATCGATCTTGAGTGCTTTGCTTTGTCCTCCAATATGTCTCGCAGGTCTGGCGTATCTCCCCATGCCTTTTTATTTGGATGGCGTTGGGGTGGAGGCTGAGCTTTCGGCAGGAATGCCTCTCTATCGCGGCCATGAGGTGGCCGGTCAGCCGTATCATACGCTTCTTCCTCCAGTCGGGGTAGTAACCTGCGCCTTTGGTAACTCTTGGAGGGACGCTCGAGTTTATATCCCTCAGCTGCGAGGACTTCAGTCCACTTGTCAGCTAGCAGATCTTGATCAGCTTGAAGCTGCTGCTCCTTTTTCTTCAGGCTATTTGCTGTGGCCATAAGCCTGCGCTTGAAGCGCTCTTGTTCGACGGGATCCTCTGGTACGGCAAATTCATCGTCGCCGAGGCTTGCCTCGTCTTCGGAGGGGGGCATGTAATTGTCATCCTCCTCCTCTCTGCCAGCCGCCTTCTCCGGAGAGCTGGCACCTTCATCCTCCTAATCTAACTCTTGCTGGAGGGGGTTTTCGTTGTTTTTGGCGCTATCCGGAGTGTTATTATCTCCTCTGCCGGTATCACCACTTTTGCTTTGCGGGACTTAGAGCGGCGCCGCTGTCGTCGGTGCTTGGGTTGCTTCTTGGAGGGGTCATCCTCCGCTATCTCGTCGCCGTTGCCTTCATTGGGTGTATCCACCTGTCACAGCCCCAGTTCAGCCCTTGCTTGTCTTTGCATCATGATCTTGCATCATGATTAAATTCCATTAAAATTTGAAATGGGGATTGCCTAAACCCTAGCATTAAAGGAATTAACTAGGTTCAAACTTAAAACTTTTCAATGAACCCAAAATGCCCTTCATAAATGTAACACCCTCGATGCGACTATAGCTCCCACGTGTCGAGGCACGACTTAGAGACATAATCGCATTGAAGGCATATGTCGCAAGTTAGGCAATCTTCACAACATCCCATGTAATATGAATAATAAAGGGGAGAACGTAGTTGGCTTACACTCGCCACGTCACATCAGAGTACATAAATAACATACATCATCCAAACACTCATGGCCCGACTACGGCGCCAAAATAGAAGAAAACCCAACATGCGACACGGTCCCAATCACCCCCAACTGGGCACCACTACTGATCATCGGGAAAGGAAACGTAGTAACGCTGAGAGTCCTCGTCGAACTCCCACTTGAGCTCGTACTCGTCACCTGGAGCGGAATCACCTGGACCTGCATCTGGAGTTATAGTATCTGTGAGCCACAGGGACTCAGCAATCTCGCACCCTCGCGATCAAGACTATTTAAGCTTATAGGAAGGAAAGGCAAGTATATGTGGAGCTGCAGCAAGCGACTAGCAAGTATGGTGGCTAACTTATACGCAAAAGAGAGCGAGAAGAGGAGGCAAAGCGCGAGCGAGAAACTAGAGAGCAACCTGCGCAAACATTACTCCAACACCGTGTCCACTTCCCGGACTCCGCCGAGAAGAGGCCATCACGGTAACACACTCAGTTGATTCATTTTAATTAATTAAGGTTTAAGTTATCTACAATCGGACATTACAAAATTCCCATCTGCCCATAACCGCGGGCACGGCTTTTGAAAGTTCAATCCCTGCAGGGGAGTCCCAACTTAGCCCATGACAAGCTCTCACGGTCAACGAAGGAATAGACCTCCTCCCAAGAAATTCCGATCAGACTCGGTATCTCGGTAACTCAAGACACTTCGACAGGTTAAAACAAGACCAGCAACACCGCCCGAATGTGCCGACAAATCCTGATAGGAGCTGCACATATCTCTTTCTCAGGGCACACTCAGATGAGCGCTCCATACAACTGAAACCAAACCTCGAGCCTCGAGTTTCCCCGAGGGGGCGCTGCACAGGACTCTAGTTTGGACCAACACTCAGAGGAGCACTGGCCCGGGGGGGGGGGTTTAAAATAAGATGACCCGCGGGCTCCGGAAACCCGAGGGAAAAAGAGGCTAGGTGGCAAATGGTAAGACCAAGGTTGGGCATTGCTGGAAAAGCTTTAATCAAGGCAAACTATCAAGGGGTTCCCATTATAACCCAACCGCGTAAGGAACGCAAAATCCGGGAACATAACACCGATATGACGGAAACTAGGGCGGCAAGAGTGGAACAAAACACTAGGCGAGAGGCCGAGCCTTCCACCCTTTACCAAGTATATAGATGCATTAAGATAACATGGCAATATAATGATATCCCAACAAGTAAATAAATGATGTTCCAACAAGGAACGGCCTCCAATCTTCACCTGCAACTAGCAACGCTATAAGAGGGGCTTAGCAAAGCGGTAACATAGCCAATCAACGGTTTGCTAGGACAAGGTGGGTTAGAGGTTTGACATGGCAATTGGGAGGCTGACAAGCAAATGGTAGGCATCATAGCATTGGCATAGCAAAGAGCGAGCAAACTAGCATAGCAAAGATACTAGTGATTTCGAGGGTATGATCATCTTGCCTGCACAGTTGTCAGAGTTGATTGGATCCTCACAAGCAAACTCAACGGGCTCCTTGGTAGCGAACTCATCTCCCGGCTCTACCCAAACAAGACAAACAAGCAACAAGGATACAATCAACCACGTGCAAGGATTAAGCGTTATGATGAAATGATGATATGCTATGCGGTATGCGATGCGGGATGCAAAATGCAAGATATGACAGGAAATGCATGAACCTGGCCTCAACATGGAATTCCAAGGGTGCCACTGGAAAGATGAGATGAAATCGCATGAAAACGATATAAAGATCATCGGAATCGGAGTTACGGTTTGGAAATGGCAAGCGTTTTAAGAATGACACCGGTCTGCGATTTACAGCAAGTAGGCATCTAAATGCAATGAAATGAACACGCTACAGCCACCAAACATGACAACAAAATACATGGCAGGGATGCACACAGGATGCTTAACAAAAGACTAGCACTGAGCCACGGCCAATTCATCCATTATGAGGTTCAAACAAGCATGGCAAAAACGCAAATGCAAAACAGATTTCAGACTTGGTGAAATTAACACTTGTCTGAAATTTCAGATCACGAAGCCCTCTTCGGAGCAGCGAAACAACATGATACATGACCTGATTAAGACAAGTAAGAACATGGCATGGAGCTACTCAACAAGCTTAACAAAAGTTCCAAAGTGACCTGGGGCCAAAAGGGATCACAATATATACTAACGGGCACACGAACATAGCAAAAATATAATCAGTTTTCAGACAGTGAAAACTGAGACATGCTGAAATATAACTCACGAAGGCATGTAAACGAGCTCGATGCACTCACCACGGTGCAAGTCATGGCAAGGCAGGCATACATCCATTAATAAGGCACAAAATACAAGCTATACATGGCAAGAACAATGGCATAGCATGCACGGATCAACTACAACAACATCGGCAAAATCGCAAACTCGTTGACGATCTGCCCAGATTCACCACGAAGCAAAAGCAGAGCTTGATTGACTCAAGCTAGGGTGCTCCATAATTGCAAACAAAGCCATGTATGGATAGAGAATAACATGATTAACAAAACTCCTTTACTGATCATCCTCAAAAGAGGCACGGATCACTAGGAAACAAGCTGAATATATGGCATCATAAACTAAATAATCCCAGACTTAGTGAAAACAACTAAGTCCCTGAAAACTGATTTACCGGGTGCCTCACTTTGCTAGCTTGCACAAGTCACCACACACATCCTAAAAATGCATGGGTTGCACCTCTGGAAAGAAGACAAAATGCTTAACAAAACATATGAAGGACTTACAGGCATAGCATGCACACATTAATCATGGCAAAAATGACAAAAGTCTAAGATGAACTAGCAGATCTCACAATTAACTCATGAAGCCTCCTTCAAACAGCATTTTGGGCATCAAGATGAGCTCAAATGAAAATTATGCAATGGAATCAAATGATGTACTCGTCGAGACGAACATTTTGATATACTATATGTCCAAATCGGAGCTACGGGTGCAAAGTTACGGCAGGTCAAAGTAGGCATAAAATTTAGGGTTCGGAGGGAAAAGTCAACCGTCAAATTTCCAGATCTAGATCCAGATTGGGCACGGGAACCGAGGATGGCCGGAAAACACTGTTCACCGCCGGAGTTCTTGCCGGAGAGGAAGAAGAGGAGGCCGGAGCTTGGGAGGAGAGGCCGGGCCGGGGCGGCGGCGTGGTAGGCGGCGGCGGGCCGGCGCCGGGCCGGGGCGGCGAGGAGGCGGCGAGGGGCGGCCGGCTGGGCGGCGGGGAGGCGCGGTCGCCCGCGGTGGCGTGGTGGTGGCCCGTGGCGGCGCCGGTCACCGGGCGCGAAGACGAAGGGCGGCAGGCGCGCGGGTGTTGGGCGGTGGCTCGGGCCTCGGGGGCTCTCCCCGGGCCGAGCGGGCTTCGGCGGCGGCGGCGGGCAGGCGTGCCATGTGGCGGAGCGGGGTTGGCTGGGCGCGGCGGGGCGGACGCGTTCGGCCTGGCGCGGACACGTCCGGCGGCGGCGGGATTTTTTTAGGGTTTCGGGGAGAGGGAGAGATCCGAAAATGGAGAGGTCTATTTATAGACATAAGTGGAGCTAGGAGAGTCCAAATGAGGTGCGGTTTTCGACCACGCGATCGTGATCGAACGCTCTAGGACATGGATCAGAGTTTGGTGGGTTTTGGGCCAAATTAGAGGGGTGTTGGGCTGCAACACACACGAGGCCTTTTCGGTCCCTCGGTTAACCGTTGGAGTATCAAACGAAGTCCAATGGCACGAAACTTGACAGGCGGTCTACCGGTAGTAAACCAAGGCCGCTTGGCAAGTCTTGGTCCAATGCGGAAATGTTTAATCCCCACACACGAAGGAAAGCTAGAAATGACCACCGGAGGAGAACGAAGCGCCGGAATGCAAAACGGACAACGGGGAAAATGCTCGAATGCATGAGATGAACATGTATGCAAATGCAATGCACATGATGACATGATATGAGATGCAAGGCAAAGACAACAACACACGGTGACAAAGACACGAACCCGAGAAATAAATATAGCTTAACGCCGGAAACGGCAAGAGTTGGAGTACAAATTGGGAAAGTTATATCCGGGGCGTTACAATAAATGTCCACCATCTTTGGTCCTGGCTAAACCCTCTGCCAAAAATGGTTTCATATGTTTGGAGGCTATTCTGGATTTTTGAATTAAATCATAAGTATTTGAATTTGGACATTTAAATTCTATAAAATATTTTAAATGTCCAAATAATCTTGAAAGCATTTGAGGGCTATTGGAAATAGTTTCAAAAGTGCCCACAATTATTTTCAGGATTTTACAAAATGAATTAGTATTTTTACTAATTCAAAACAGAAAAAAAATAGAAAATAGAATTTAATTAGAAGAGAGAGAGAGAAGTCCTTTGGGCCACTTACCTGACAGCCTACCTGTCGGCCCACTACTATGTTAGGCCCAGCCCACCTGGCAGCCCAGCCACCTAGTCGGCCCACCGAGGGCAGGGGCATCTTCTTCCTCCTGCCAGAAGGCAGAGGAGAAGATAGCCACGGCGCTGCGGCGTGCCACGCCGGCAGCTGCCTGCCTGGCTGCCCCCTTGTCGCCCTGGACTCCCTCTGCGACGTCACGCTACCCCCCTTGGACCCCCTTGACGCTCTCGCACTCTCCCGTGCCTCTCCCCTCCTCTGCTCTCTCTCCCTCTCGCGCGCGAGCGCAACCGCCGCCGCCGCTCGCTGCCACCGCGCTCTCCGGCCACCCCTAGCCATGTCGCCGTGTCCGGGAGCTCCGCTACGACCTCCTCTTCGTCCTTGACGAGCCACGCATCGCCGGAAGCAGTGGAGCCTCGCCATAGAGCTCGACCCCGCCGCCTCTCCACCGAGATCGCCGGCAACGCCACGTCGCCGTCCGGCCTCCCCCGAGCCAGCTGACCTGCTCATCGACCTCACCGTGAGCACCCGAGTCTTTTCCCCCTAAAGCCATGCCTGAGTTCGCATCGTAGCCGTCGATTCCATGTTAAACGAATCACGCTGCCGCCCGAGCTCGCCGGCGACGAGGCACCGGTGACCAAATGGTCCCGTGCATATGCTCGCTGGCCTTGTGAGCGCTTGTAGAAACCGTAGGTGCTAACTGCTGACCCTCCCGCGCGTTGCATCGTCGATTCCGTCGATGCCTGAGTTCTGGACGCCACCGAGGTCGACGCCATGCTCAACTCCGGCCACCTTGCGCCCTCCCACTGCCACCGCTGGATGCGCACGAGCCCCAGCTCGCCGTAGAACCCATCCACGTCGCAATCCGTGCCCTGTGGGCGATTTCCGAGCCATTCCGCCGCCGTCGCACCTCACCGGCGAGTCAACCCCGGCTAAACACCGACGAGTTGACCCTGTTGACTGAGTTGACCGGGTGGGCCCAGTTTGACCCCTGGGTCTATGACAGGTGGGGCCCGCCCTGCTAACTAACCTAGGATTAGCGCTAACTAAATTTAGTTAGCTTAACTAACTACTAACGAGTGGGCCCCGCTGGTCAGGTTTGACCTGGACCGGCTTGTTGACCTACTGACGTCATGATGATGTCAGGCTGATGCAGTAATCCTTTTCTGGATTTTAAATAAATCAGAAATGATTTGTTTAATTCAGAAAATATCCAAAACTTTGAAAAATCATAGAAATTCAACCGTAACTCCAAATAAGATAAATTATATATGAAAAATTATCAGAAAAATTCAAAGAATCCATCTGTACCATTTTCATGCATGTTTGAGCAAGTTGATCTCACTGCTTAGGATGAAACATGATTAGGGCAAATTTCATAATAGGTTTGGAGTTGTAATTTGATATAGTTTTGAATTCCACTTCAATTAAAATGACTTTCTGTTGCATTAGCCCAAAACACATTCATATTGACATGTCATGATCATGCATCATATTGTTGCATTGCATTGATTGTGTCCTTCTCTGTTTGCCGGTAACCGTCCCCTCTCAGTCGACGATGTTTCCGACGATGTGATCGATGACACCGATGAAGAGCTATATTATCTTCAGAAGTGCCAGGCAAGCAAAACCCCCTTGTTCATTCCGATACAATCCCACTCTCTCGCTCCTGCTCTCTTTTACTACATTAGGACAACACGATTCCTCTGTTACTTGTTGCGGTAGTTGAACCCCTTATCCTCTGCATGACCTGTCATTGCCATAGTAAATAGATGAAACCCACTAGCATGAGTAGGAGTTGTTTGAGCCCTGATGTGCCTACTCATTCATGTTTGTTTGTCATGCCCGCTACTGCTTAGAGTTGAGTCAGGTCTGATTCATCGGGAATGAATCGGAGGTGTGTGAACATGTCCTACTGTTGAGAGCTAAATGTGTGAACACGATTTGGTAAAGATAGCGGTGAGAGGCCATGTAGGAGTACATGGTGGGTTGTCTCATTGGAGCTGTCCTTAGGAACTGAGTTCTGTGTTTGTGATCCATGAACAGTTACTACCACACATTGGGCTCCGGGCACTCCAAGCTCTCTCGACTTATTAATCAACTTGATCTCTGTCCAGGAGTTGCAACTAGTTTCTGGTGTTTGTAGGTAGTGTTAGTAGTCTACCAAGTGGCACCCGGTACAGGTGGGCTAGGGACAGACTAGGCACAGTGGCACGGTGTACCAAGTGGCACCCAGATGGTGGGCTTGGGAACCCTGCACACATGGTTTGGGGCCGTGAGCGACACCCCGGCCGGATCTCCTTGCGGATGGAACCCGAATAGGTGATAAACCTGGACTAGAGACTTGGTGGTTAGTCAGGTCATGGCCGACTCCCTCGCCCGGCTTCCGCTTGAAGGTTGCCGAGGTATATGACGTGTACAGGGCTATAAGTGGCGAGAGCGTGTGTGAAGAAGTACACCCCTGCAGGGTTATCATTATCTATTCGAATAGCCGGATTCCTCGGATATGGAAACTTGGACGCCTTGCATAGTTCATAGACAAGTGAAAGTGGATACTCTAAAATGCACAAGATAAGCGTGAGTGCTACGGATGGCGTACTCGCAGGGAGACGGGAGCGGATCCATAGTGTTGCATTGGTATGGTGAATTTGTGGACTCGTGTGCGCCACCTCAAAAGAGTTACTTGCAGTCATAGTTCAGGGTAGCCATCGAGTCAAAGCTGGCTTGCTGCAGTTAAACTCCACCACCCCCTTTGTTGATACCGATGCATATGTAGTTAGTTCTGATGTAAGTCTTGCTGGGTACATTTGTACTCACATTTTCTTAATTTATGTTTTGCAGAGAGACTCCAGTCTCGCTAGTAGTTCCGCGTGGACTTTGACGTTTAGCTTGTTACGTCAGCTACGATCTTGTACCCTTGGGAGGGTCTGGTAGATAGTCAGGCTCCTCAGCCTTCTTCATTTTTAGTTGTCTGTACTCAAAAAAGTTAAGCTTCCGCGTGTTCTTTGACTTGTATGCTCTGAATGTTGGGTCATGAGACCCATGTTTGTAATATCTCGCTCCTCGGAGCCTAATGAATAAATACTTGAGTCGTAAAGTTATGTTGTGATGCCATGTTGTATTTACACATGTCGAGCATATTGTGTGTATGACTGAAATGCTTGGTATGTGTGGGATCCAACAATCTAGTTGTTTATCCTTGGCAGCCTCTCTTATGGGGAAATGTAGTCTAGTGCTTCCATGAGCCATAATAGTCCGCTACAGCCCGGTTCATCGGAGTCCTGCTAGCCCAGCACTACTGCTCAGGACACTTGACTGGCCGGCGTGTGTTTCACTTTGTTCCTGTGTCTGTCCCTTCGGGGAAATGTCACGCGGTGACATCCGGAGTCCTGCCTAGCCTGCTACAGCCCGGGTTACCGGAGTCCTGTTAGCCAGTGCTACAGCCCGGATTCACACGCTGTTGACCGACATGCTCGAAGTTGATTCATGTATGCCTGTCCCCATGGGTTAGTGCCGCTTTGGGTTCACAACTAGCCATGTCGGCTCGGGTTCTCTGTCATATGGATGCTAGCGACACTATCATATACGTGAGCCAAAAGGCGCAAACGGTCTCGGGCCAGGTAAGGTGGCACCCGTGGGAATACCGTGCGTGAGGCCGCAAAGTGATATGATGTGTTACATGCTAGATCGGTGTGACTTAGGATCGGGGTCCTGACAGCTTTGGTATCAGAGCCAGACTGCCTGTAGGATTACCAAGCCAAACCGGTCGAAGTTGTGTCTAGAAATGCTTTAGTTATGTAGGGGAATTGATTGTGAAAGGGAACGTAAGGATCTTTTACTCCTTTACCTTATGGCCTTCTGATCTGAGTCATCCTCTTCTCTTCTACAGGGTTTAAGAACTAGGATTTCTAATCTATCTATCAGGATGACGTGTTACTAATCCATAGACTTACAGGATTGATGGATTCAATTCTTAGTTCAGTTCCTACTATTTCTGTGTGTTGACAGTTGATCTCGGAACCTAGATATTGTGTTGTTGAGTGGTTATGCCACCATTTTGCATGATGTCTCAATCATTTTGCGCAGTTACAGCTGTTATGCTGTCCAAGTCATCCCAGGTCTCTACATAGTCTGATGCATTTGCAAATCCTTTCTTTCCGTTCCCGATGTCCTTTTGGGCCAGATTAAGCACACTAATCGGTCTGTTGAGGTACTCCGTTGCCTTGATATGTATGTTGGAGTTAGTATTATGGCCCTAGGTGTCTCAGAAGATTACCTAGTAATCTAGCTATGTTTTGTGTTCCCCGTGTGATGATTCTGGCCATCATTCTTGAAAGCATCCTGTGATGCCATTTAGTAGTAGGTATTCTACTCCTGTGTTCTTGACCCAAGAATCATTCTGATCACTTCGTGTTGATATTGTTGCTAGTTACTTTAGTATATTATTAATCTTTGCGATAGTCCTCGAGGCCCATGGTATTTCCTTCTTCCAAATACCATGAACCATTAAGGCAGAAGTTCTTTGAACCAAAAGATCACCATTAGAGTACTCCTGAGGAGTTCTCCATTCATAATTGTGACTCTGCCAGTCCTACCTCTCAGCATGGGTTATCCGGAAGAAATATGTTGAACTTGTTCGACATACTAACCTATGCATCCACAACTCAGAAAGTTGTATGTTCCTTTGAGTTGTCTCCCTCCAGTTATATTCCGACCTTCATCTATGGATTGATAGTCAGGAGTAGTCGTGCACTCGTGTTATCGATGCCTATTATTCTTGTGGTCTGTCAAACCATTCTATTCCGGAATGACTAGGAGGAACAAACTCCAGTACCTCATCCATATCTAGGATTGGGTCAAAGCAGTTCTATTCCGCAGATCAAGTGCCCATCCAGCTTTTGATTCTGTTCCACCTGGAGTGTTACCATCTTTATGTCAAGAATGTCATGAGAATTGCACCACCTCTTATGAATTCTTGATGCAGTGATACTTCTTGCCATCATTTTTCATTCCTCGGTCCCATGTTGTCACAACCGGAATGCCGACAAGTGAACCATGATGTGTGAAATCAATACTCCTAGCAACCGTGTTGCTTAGTAGTTAATGGACAATATTCTCATTCTTAGCGTGTTGGTTATTAAATCATCATCCTAAGATTGATCATGCTACCTAGTCCTTATGTCTGGTGCACTCTTCGATCGATGAGTTAGGATTGTGTCAATCCCTCACACTTTTGATCATATCATCTTGCCCTGAAAAGGAAGGTTGATATCGAGCTTAGTAACATATCGGTGGTCCGTGATTTTCCGAATATCTTCTCGGAAGTATTACCAGGTTGTCACCTGACCGCTATGTTGAGTTCGTGATCATGTTGGTTTTCCTCCAAACCACCCATTCTCCAAGAATCTGTGATGGATACCCTGAGCTAGTTGGTTAAGCTAAACAACAACTTGGAGAGTTGGAAGATGAAAGCTTGTCCGACTTAGTTCATTACTAAGGGATATCCTTGTGTGTGTGTGTTGAAGAAAGATGATATCTTCATCGACTGATCCCCGTGATCAGCTGTTGAATCTATTATCTTGTCCAAACCTTGATTTGAGTGTGGGCTATCGTCAAATCAAATCAGAACTAACGATGTTCGTAATTTTGTCTTACTTGCGGTTGTCCCTCGAGCATACACCATTATATCTTTTGGGTTTGACCAATGCTATCATCTTGTTCACATAGTTGTGGGATTCCATTTATATGGAAACCTAGATGAATTGTTGTTGAGCCCATCGACAACAACCTTATCATTTCCATGATTTATGTTGAACATTAAGCTAGTGTTGTAAACTTTGTAAGCGTTGCCCTCGTGTCCCATTCATGATGTATATGTTTGGATGAAAGAAGTGACTTCCTTTGATTCACGTGCATTTGATGTAAGTTGCCGCTGTGAATTCGGAAAGTTTGTTTTGCTTCCTCTGGAATCATCCCAAGCCAGTCATGCACGTGTGAAGTACTCTATGGTCTGACAGACTGATCATCTTCATTCCATACGTATCCATAGCACACCAAGCCACTGACTGATTTGTTCAAGGAGAAGGAGTTCCTTCATAAGAGCTAATCCGGACTGATGAAGCACTTCGATATCCTCGATGATGGTTCCTCACCTGAACTTTGGTAGTGTTTTATTGTAAGACTACTCTCTCATCATGCTTGTCTTGGACAACATGTTCACATGTGTGTAGCAGAACCAGCTCATGTTTTGGAGCTTGCTATCGTAGTTCATCTCCCGAGAATCTCGCAACATCATCTCGTCGATTTGTGTTGCAAATTTTCTTTCCCAAACATGTTGTTTGAATTATCCTGTTACCAACCAGATCTGAATCTCAGGCAGATATGATGGTTGGAACCTCTTCCAAGAACTATGATATAGGTTCCAGTGAAGTGGATGCACCTAGCTGGAAGCACTATTATTGTAGTATCTCGAGTCAGCAATTTGGCCACTCTTCCATGAGGAGTTGGTATGACTTAGTCCATAAGTTGTTCCTTATGGGTTCTTTGAGTTTCGAAGTCAGACCTTTACTTGATGTTCCAGATACCGAATGGTATTGGGTTAAGATGGTACATCAAGGAGAACATTAGAAGCAGAGTGCTAAATGTCTCTCGGTCGATCGCCCAGATTTTTGTTTCCTTGGCCTCGCTAAGGTAAAATTTGAGAAAGTCTTGTCCTCCTCTGCACCTGCATCCTCCATCGTTATTCATCATGGTAGTAAGATGTGTTGCCAGGATCCTCGGCACGGAGGTTGGTAAGACCTTGATGAGTATGGAAATGTTCAAGTTCTTGAGAGCACGCTCAGGCACCAGGTTACATCCTCGGTATTAATTGGAATGTGCCTTCCATTTGCCGAATTGCCCCATAACCGCAGCTTCCTTTCCAAACTGAGGATGTCATTCTTTTGATTTCTTTCAAATGATCGATTGTATTTGCCTCAGGCTGGTATAGAGAGTTTCAATGATCTATGTATCAAAAGTAATTCTTTTAGCCACTTGGTGGAATAACTCTACGAGTCGCCCTGCCTGAGGTGCCCCGTTATGGAATCATGGCAATCAACTCCTCGCTACCTTGAAACCTATGCACCGTCCTACTTAAGCGTGGGAGTGTTTTCTACCAAATTGAACTTTCATCATTTGTTTTTTTCATCCCTTTTGATGTGTGTTTGTGTCTTGGATCAAGAGATGATTCAACGTCTCATTTCCATGACTTGATCGTGTATCAAATAATCTTTGAGAAGATCATTTTCTATAGAGTTTCCTTCTGTCGTCATCATGTTGGATGAAGATCTCGAAAGCAAGGACGTCAAGATCAATTTGAAGCAATGAACCAACATCTTCGAGAAGCATAATTGGATCATGAAGATTGTGTTAGTCTGTGTCCCCCTTTGACCTCTTACCTCACCTCTTGAATCTCGGGACGAGATTCTTGTTTAGTGGGGGTGAGCTGTCACAGCCCCAGTTCAGCCCTTGCTTGTCTTTGCATCATCATCTTGCATCATGATTAAATTCCATTAAAATTTGAAATGGGGATTGCCTAACCCCTAGCATTAAAGGAATTAACTAGGTTCAAACTTAAAACTTTTCAATGAACCCAAAATGCCCTTCATAAATGTCCACCATCTTTGGTCCTGGCTAAACCCTCTGCCAAAAATGGTTTCATATTTTTGGAGGCTATTCTGGATTTTTGAACTAAATCATAAGTATTTGAATTTGGACATTTAAATTCTATAAAATATTTTAAATGTCCAAATAATCTTGAAGGCATTTGAGTGCTATTGTAAATAGTTTCAAAAATGCCCACAATTATTTTCAGGATTTTACAAAATGAATTAGTATTTTTACTAATTCAAAACAGAAAAGAAAAAAAATAGAAAACATAATTTAATTAGAAGAGAGAGAGAGAGAAGTCCTTTGGGCCACTTACCTGACAGCCTACCTGTCAGCCCACTACTGTGCTAGGCCCAGGCCACCTGGCAGCCCAGCCACCTGGCCGGCCCACCGAGGGCAGGGGCGTCTTCTTCCTCCTGCCAGAAGGCAGAGGAGAAGACAGCCACGGCGCCCCGGCGTGCCACGCCGGCAGCTGCCTGCCGGGCTGCCCCCTCGTCGCCCTGGCTCCCTCGTGATGCCACGCTACCCCCTGGACCCCCTTGACGCTCTCGCACTCTCCCGTGCCTCTCCCCTCCTCTGCTCTCTCTCCCTCTCGCGCGCGAGCGCAACCGCCGCGGCCACTCGCTGCCACCGCGCTCTCCGGCCACCCCTAGCCATGTCGCCGTGTCCGGGAGCTCCGCTACGACCTTCTCTTCGTCCTTGACAAGCCACGCATCGCCGGAAGTAGTGGAGCCTTGCCATCAAGCTCGACCCCGCCGCCTCTGCACCGAGATTGCCGGCAACACCACGTCGCCGTCCGGCCTCCCCCGAGCCAGCTGACCTGCTCATCGACCTCACCGTGAGCACCCGAGTCTTTTCCCCCTAAAGCCATGCCTGAGTTCGCACCGTAGCCGTCGATTCCATGTTAACCGAATCACACCGCCGCCCGAGCTCGCCGGCGACAAGGCACCGGTGACAAAATGGTCCCGTGCATATGCTCGTTGGCCTTGTGAGCGCTTGTAGAAACCGTAGGTGCTAACTGCTGACCCTCCCGCGCGTTGCATCGTCGGTTCCGTCGATGCCCGAGTTCTGGCCGCCACCGAGGTCGACGCCATGCTCAACTCCGGCCACCTCGCGCCCTCCCACTGCCACCGCTGGATGCGCATGAGCCCCAGCTCGCCGTAGAACCCATCCACGTCGCAATCCGTGCCCTGTGGGCGACTTCCGAGCCATTCCGCCGCCGCGGCACCTCGCCGATGAGTCAACCCCGGTTAAACGCCGGTGAGTTGACCCTGTTGACTGAGTTGACCGGGTGGGCCCAGTTTGACCCCTGGGTCTATGACAAGTGGGGCCCGCCCTGCTAACTAACCCAGGATTAGCGCTAACTAAATTTAGTTAGCTTAACTAACTACTGACGAGTGGGCCCCGCTGGTCAGGTTTAACCTGGACCGGCCTGTTGACCTGTTGACGTCATGATGATGTAAGGCTGACGCAGTAATCCTTTTCTGGATTTTAAATAAATCAGAAATGATTTGTTTAATTCAGAAAATATCCAAAACTTTGAAAAATCATAGAAATTCAACCGTAACTCCAAATAAGATAAATTATATATGAAAAATTATCAGAAAAATTCAAGGAATCCATCTGTACCATTTTCATGCATGTTTGAGCAAGTTAATCTCACTGTTTAGGATGAAACATGATTAGGGCAAATTTCATAATAGGTTTGGAGTTGGAATTTGATATAGTTTTGAATTCCACTTCAATTAAAATGACTTTCTGTTGCATTAGCCCAAAACACATTCATATTTCCATGTCATGATCATGCATCATATTGTTGCATTGCATTGATTGTGTCCTTCTCTGTTTGCCGGTAGCCGTCCCCTCTCAGTCGACGATGTTTCCGACGATGTGATCGATGACACCGATGAAGAGCTATATTATCTTCAGAAGTGCCAGGCAAGCAAAACCCCCTTCTTCATTCCGATACAATCCCACTCTCTCGCTCCTGCTCTCTTTTACTGCATTAGGACAACATGATTCCTTTGTTACTTGTTCCGGTAGTTGAACCCCTTATCCTCTGCATGACCTGTCATTGCCACAGTAAATAGATGAAACCCACTAGCATGAGTAGGAGTTGTTTGAGCCCTGATGTGCCTACTCATTCATGTTTGTTTGTCATGCCCGCTACTGCTTAGAGTTGAGTCAGGTCTGATTCATCGGGAATGAATTGGAGGTGTGTGAACATGTCCTACTATTGAGAGCTAAATGTGTGAACATGATTTGGTAAAGGTAGCGGTGAGAGGCCATGTAGGAGTACATGGTGGGTTGTCTCATTGGAGCCGTCCTTAGGAACTGAGTTCTGTGTTTGTGATCCATGAACAGTTACTACCACACATTGCGCTCCGGGCACTCCAAGCTCTCTCGACTTATTAATCAACTTGATCTCTGTCCAGGAGTTGCAACTAGTTTCTGGTGTTTGTAGGTAGTGTTAGTAGTCTACCAAGTGGCACCCGGTATAGGTGGGCTTGGGACAGACTAGGCACAGTGGCATGGTGTACCAAGTGGCACCCGGATGGTGTGCTTGGGAACCCTGCACACATCGTTTGGGGCCGTGAGCGACACCCCGGCCGGATCTCCTTGCGGATGGAACCCGAATAGGTGATAAACCTGGACTAGAGACTTGGTGGTTAGTCAGGTCGTGGCTGACTCCCTCGCCCGGCTTCCGCTTGAAGGTTGCCAAGGTACATGACATGTACAGGGCTATAAGTGGCGAGAGCGTGTGTGAAGAAGTACACCCCTGCAGGGTTATCATTATCTATTCGAATAGCCGGATTCCTCGGATATGGAAACTTGGACCCCTTGCATAGTTCGTAGACAAGTGAAAGTGGATACTCTAAAATGCACAAGATAAGCGTGAGTGCTATGGATGGCGTTCTCGCAGGGAGACGGGAGCGGATCCATAGTGGTGCATTGGTATGGTGAATTTGTGGACTCGTGTGCGCCACCTCAAAAGAGTTACTTGCAGTCGTAGTTCAGGGTAGCCACCGAGTCAAAGCTGGCTTGCTGCAGTTAAACTCCACCACCCCCTTTGTTGATACCGATGCATATGTAGTTAGTTCTGATGTAAGTCTTGCTGGGTACATTTGTACTCACGTTTGCTTAATTTATGTTTTGCAGAGAGACTCCAGTCTTGCTAGTAGTTCTGCGTGGACTTCGACGTTTAGCTTGTTACCTCAGCTACGATCTTGTACCCTTGGGAGGGTCTGGTAGATAGTCAGGCTCCTCAGCCTTCTTCATTTTTAGTTGTCTGTACTCAGACAAGTTAAGCTTCCGCTTGTGCTTTGACTTGTATGCTCTGAATGTTGGGTCATGAGACCCATGTTTGTAATATCTCGCTCCTCGGAGCCTAATGAATAAATACTTGAGTCGTAAAGTTATGTTGTGATGCCATGTTGTATTTACACATGTCGAGCATATTGTGTGTATGACTGAAATGCTTGGTATGTGTGGGATCCGACAATCTAGTTGTTTATCCTTGGCAGCCTCTCTTATGGGGAAATGTAGTCTAGTGCTTCCATGAGCCATAATAGTCCGCTACAGCCCGGTTTACCGGAGTCCTGCTGGCCCAGCACTACTGCTCAGGACACTTGACTGGCCGGCGTGTGTTTCACTTGGTTCCTGTGTCTGTCCCTTCGGGGAAATGTCACGCGGTGACATCCGGAGTCCTGCCTAGCCTGCTACAGCCCGGGTTACTGGAGTCCTGTTAGCCAGTGCTACAGCCCGGATTCACACGCTGCTGACCGACATGCTTGAAGTTGATTCATGTATGCCTGTCCCCATGGGTTAGTGCCGCTTTGGGTTCACGACTAGCCATGTCGGCCCGGGTTCTCTGTCATATGGATGCTAGCGACACTATCATATACGTGAGCCAAAAGGCGCAAACGGTCCCGGGCCAGGTAAGGTGGCACCCATGGGAATACCGTGCGTGAGGCCGCAAAGTGATATGATGTGTTACATGCTAGATCGGTGTGACTTAGGATCGGGGTCCTGACACCACCATGTATATGTCATACGATGAGGTGGCTCTCCAGTGCCCTATAGGTGCTGGTTCATGTTCGTCTCCTACATCGTCGTCCATACCGTCGATGTCTTCGGAGTCGAAGTCGAGCATGTCGGTTAAATCATCAACAATGGCTACAAAGTGGGTGGTGGGTGGGCATCGAATTTCTTCGTCGTCCGCATCCCAGTCCTGTTGGCCATAATCTGGCCAGGGCTCTCCTGACAAAGAGAGAGACCTTAGTGAATTCAGAATATCGCCGAAGGGCGAGTGCTGAAAGATATCCGCGGCGGTGAATTCCATGATCGGCGCCCACTCGGATTCGATTGGCAGGGGCGCGGATGGTTCGGGGTCCGGAAGAGAGTCCGGCACCTTGGAGTCACGGGCTGCGCAGAGGATTATGGCAGCCCCTGAGGCGGTGTCTAGCCACCCGTCCTCGATTGGCGCAGTTGGCTCCGAGCTTAGGGTTGTTGCTGGTGTGGGCGCGACCTCTGGAGTACCGTCTGGTGGCAGAGCTAGGTCATGCCCCTCGAGACAGTGCGGCGCGCCCGGCTATGCCTCGAATCCTTCGAAGATCAAATCTCCGCGGATGTCGGCCGCGTAGTTCAAACTTCCAAATCTGACCTGATGGCCAGGGGCGTAGCTTTCAATCTGCTCCAGATGGCCAAGCGAATTAGCCCGCAGTGCAAAGCCGCCAAATACAAAGATCTGTCCGGGGAGAAAAGTCTCACCCTGGATCGCATTGCTACCGATGATAGTAGGAGCCATCAAGCCTAATGGCGATGACACAGAGGAACTCTCAATGAAAGCACCAATGTCGGTGTCAAAACCGGTGGATCTCGAGTAGGGGGTCCCGAACTGTGCGTCTAGGCCGGATGGTAACAGGAGGCAAGGGATATGAAGTTTTACCCAGGTTCGGGCCCTCTTGATGGAGGTAAAACCCTTCGTCCTGCTCGATTGATATTGATGATATGGGTGTTACAAGAGTAGATCTACCACGAGATCAGAGAGGCTAAACCCTAGAAGCTATCCTATGGTATGATTGTATGTTGTGATTGTTGTCCTACGGACTAAAAACCCTCCGGTTTATATAGACACCGGAGAGGGTTAGGGTTACACAAGGTCGGTTACAAAGGAGGAGATATCCATATACGTATTGCCTAGCTTGCCTTCCACGCCAAGTAGAGTCTCATCCAGACACGAGATGAAGTCTTCAATCTTGTATCTTCATAGTCTAATAGTCCGGCCAATGGAGATAGTCCGGCTGTCCGGAGACCCCCTAGTACAGGACTCCCTCAGTCGGGGCGGAGGAGTTCCTCCCCCCGGCGCAGGCGGACACCATTTTGCCCGCGATGCTAGCGTGCAGTGCATGGGAGGAGATCAAGAAGGAGGAGTGGCTCCACGAGGACGCTGAGCAGGACCGGATCTTCGTCGACCTCACCTCCGCCGACGACTCCAATTGAGCACGCCGCTAGTGAGCTACCGCACGAGCTCTGGTGAGCTCCATTTTGTCTAGTGCTCAGGTAGCATAGCTCCAGCGTAGCTCCGGCGAGCTTTTATATAAATATATCTATGCTATGTATGAACGATCTGCCCCTATGTGAAGAATGATCTATGCTCCGACGATCTTTTGTGTTAACTTTCTCGCATGAAACATGTTTTCTAAATTTTACGGTTTTGATACATTTTCTGATCTGCCGTGGCGATTTTGAGTTGTATAGACCCCCGCGTGAACTATAAACTGCGTTTATCGTTTCGTAGAATAGGGGGTATGCTAGAGATGATGTCAGAAAAGTTAGTAGGATGCGCACGTCATTTGGCCAATACTATTCAGAAATTTCTGGCACACTCCCGTGAGTACTCACTTCAGGCACCCCTACAATACAATGCATGAGTAGAGTAGAGTAATAAAACTAGAGGCTAGCGAATATATCAATTAGGCATCATGCTGGTGCTGTCAAAAAATGTAGGCATCGTGATGAGAGAGAGAGACAGAGAGAGTAAAAGCATGGCGATGGAAGATGGTGCAGCCTATGCATAGGCACAGAAGCCCGAAATAATTTTCCTATGGCGGAAGCAATTTTACCGATTAAAGAATGGCTAATAAAATAAAAATGTTTTACAAGTATTATTGTCCTTGTTTTTAGGAATAAATTGGTGAAAATTTCTGATAACAAAATAGAAATAATCAAGGTTTAAATAGTAATATATGGCTGCTACAAGTATACGGCCTCAGAGTTTGTTTTCCGTTTTATTTTCGTGTCGAGCCTGTTGGGCTCTTGGATTTTACATTATTAATAATATATGATTGCATGCGTCATTCTGATGCAGAATCCTCCATAATATGAATAGCTTGCAGCATATTAAATTTTTAAAATTGAGGATAAATAGGGTACCCTTCTTCTTTTGATGTTCTAAATTGTTTAAATCTAATATTACACAACTATACTATTAAATTATTTATATATTTATAATTATTAATGATGATTAATTGATGAGTTGTGCGACTCCATTCATGATAGTTCAAATCATGACACTTAAAATGACACACGATATGTGTGCTTAGAACTATCTCTACACGTGCATGGCACACGCCATTTACTAGTTGTCGATAGTGCACATTTTCTAAATAAAGAGGAATGCTACATGAACATAGTTTTACATGGGTTTTAGGGGGTGGTCATTACTTGGCAACTTATGATTGGGTTAGGGGGGGCACCACCCAGGTGAAATTTGGAAAAGGGCCCGTGACCTCATGTAAAATGCCCATGAGTTTAGCATTTTTGCTAAATAAATGTCAACAACTATTCAAAAGTTTCGACCCCCTCCAATTTCACATACAGAAAGGATGGTCTTTTACAAAGCTAACAACATATAGAAAGAGAGATGACATGTTTGAGCTAATAACCACCTAACATTAATCTAAATACGAGAACAACAAAAGGCACCCATACTAGACAATAAAATGCAGCTTGGTCACTTACAACACCAGCATCAGCACCAAAAGGAAACTGTTTATACAATTTATTGTTGGAATTTTTGGGGTTTAGACCATTTATTATATCCAATATTTTTTAAGAAAATTCTAGAGGCTCATGTGGTTCATTCATGCATGACATGGGGGTGAAAATTTTAGAGTCACCCTATTAGTGAAGGGTGTTGTAGACCAACATATAAGGTGAGCTATTTCACACACCACTAAAAGCTTGAAAAGATGGCACATACAAGCGCACTCTTCCATCGCCCGCCTCGCCTCGCACGCGCATTGTGTTTCTTGACCGAGTAGTGCTAGGACTTCTGTCACATCTATGCAACCTTCTTCTTTTATGCAAAAAGAAGCCAAAACGTTTTTGCGCTTGTGGAAAATGAAACCGAACAGCTGTGGCTATTTTTGATGTAGGGTGGAACCCTAGGGGCCGATCTTTCACGAAATGGAGGGGATCCGGCAAATAACACGAGGGGAAACATGACGGAAATCACGAGAGAAACACTCATGAACAAGTCTGATCACACATCCACTAGACAATCAAACACACAAGATCAACAAGCTGCATGAACAACAAAAGGAAAGATACATGACAAAGTTCATCCCAAATCCAAAAGAGAAGGGGGCTTGAATCCTAGAAGGATCTTCTCCATGAGGAGGTCTTGAATCCCTCGGGATCTTCTCCTAGATGGAGGTCTTGGCCTCCAAAGGAGTGCTCTCTCTCTCTCTCTCTGAAGAGGAGAAGGTAGGAGCAAATCTCACATACAAATGAGCTATCATATTTGCTATCCCTAGAAAGGAGAATGCGAGGTCTATTTATTGTCTAAGCCATGAAGGGGTAAGTGGGAGAGAGATACAAGGCCAAAGGCCCGGCTGCGCACTGGCAGGCGTCAGACGTCCGAGGGACGTCGGTCGTTCGGTGGCTCGTGGGGGTCCGGACGTCCGAAGGGCATCGGACTTTCGACATTTTGGCTCCGTACAGGTGGCACTGGAATTCCGGTGGGCGTCGGTCGTCCGAAGTCTAGGACTTGTCGGACGTCCGGTGGTTGTCGGACATCGGGACGTTGTAGCATCTTCGTCTGTGATTCTTCTGGCCATCTGGGATGCGTCAGGTACCGGATGTCTGGTGGCATCCGGACGTCCGGTGGCTATAGCTTGCAGCAACTCCATTTCTTCTGTCTTTGCTTCCACATTTCCCTCGCAGATGGTGTAGGTGATCCTTGGCGCTTGCACTCCCCCGCGTCGTCCGTGAAGCTCCGACAATACCTATGCATGCACATGAGAGGGGTGTCAAGTAGTATACCATCCTCAAAGGGGTCAAGTGAGCACGTGTAAAGGAGATGGTCCACCTTTATGTATGTGAAGTAGATGTCACACGTGTCACTTTCCAAATGGGCTCTTGACATGGAGATGTCTGTAGGATGCTCCGCATCATCTCCCCCCGGGAAATATCCGACCTTGGATCAAAAACTAAATCACCATGGGAAAGAGATGGCTTCGCCGTGTAGAAGTGGACTATCACCAAGTAATCATCATCTTCAAGGTTGGAATGGGCACTCTCCAATGTCGCACCGTCCTGTGATTCCTGCAAAAGGAGCAAGGACAACAAACACTTGGCAAAACAAATGTGGTTACCGTTAGTGCAAAACCAAGCATTCAAGTGGCGATTTACCAAACAAGTGTTGTCATCAAGCATAGCATATGGTGTGACAAAGAATTGTGACACTGCTACAGAGACCTGCTATACAAATGGGTTTTATCCCCTTTCCATGACGACGTTTCGAACCGTCGCCAAGTGAGTGATTGTGATAGGGGGGTCCTTCCCACACGATCCAGAAACCGTCGAGGATTGGCCCTCCTAGCGCATAGGCTGGGGCAAAATGAGCTCATGTGTGATCGGGCGAGGCATCGAAATCCAATCGTTTCCGTTTGTACGTACATCCCACACGGTGAATCCCAGAAAAACATTTCCATTTGTATGTATATCACACATAGTTTTTTGTGTGGAAACATTTGTGCAAGGTGGCCTAATGCAAACAGTTCTCTGTTAGAAGCTGTGTGTGATTGTTAGTTGATCGAACACGCCTACTTTCTAGAAACCGTGTGGGTTGTTTGAGTTCATCGCCCACGGTGCTGTCTGAGTAACCGTCTGCAATAGTAAACCCCAATAAGTAGGGCAATTAGCCCATTATTGATAATCCATGTAGTAATCAAATTGACATTTCTTATAAAACACACCAGATATTTCATATCCGTACTTGAATTACATCAGATAGCATCGGCACTCAGTTACGCCATTACACAATAGCACCAAGTTCTAGATGCAACATCGAAAACCTTAGGAAAGTAGGATCATACACGGTAAATAGACAGATGAATCTCATCTGGAAATTGCAGAAGCGGAAGGCAAACATTGAGCCTTCAGTGATGTTGAATGTCCTTGCAACTTTAGGCTAGTGGCTATGGATAATTGCCCGCCCAACCTTTGTCCTCTTCAGGAAGAATTCAATATTGTACCGTGGGTGTTGAATGAATACCTTCCTCGCCCCTTGACCATGTAGGTGGTTTGAGAGGTAATCATCTGTGAACTGCTTTGAAAGGTACTGAAAACAAAGATATGCATAAATCACTGTTATAAATTTTGAAATGGCGCAAGTACCATCCTATAGTTTACTAATGTCTTCCTCATTGTGCAAACAAAGATCTTGCTATTATTCGTCGCAAGTTTCTTCATCCTAACTATGTTTCTGAGTTTCTTGACTTGACTGATATTCATGGACATTGATACATCTCCAACGTATCTACTTTTCCTAACACTTTTCCTCTTGTTTTGGACTCTAATTTTCATGATTTGAATGAAACTAACCCTGGACTGATGCTGTTTTCAGTAGAACTACCATGGTCTTGTTTTTGTGCAGAAATAAAAGTTCTTCGAATGGAACCAAACTTTGCAAGGATTTTTTACACAATAAAAGAGAATTTCTGGAGCCAAGAACCAACGAAGGGGGGCACCTGGGTGGGCACAACTGCTACCTCTTGAGTACTGCATTGGTTTTCCCTGAAGAGGAAGGGATGATGAGGACAAGTAGCATAAGTATTTCCCTCGGTGTTTGAGAACCGAGGTATCAATCCAGTAGGAGGCTATGCGCCAGTCCCTCGCACCTGCACAAAACAAATAAATCCTCGCAACCAACGTGATAAGGGGTTGTCAATCCCTACACGGCCACTTACGAGAGTGAGATCTGATAGATATGATAAGATAATATTTTTGGTATTTTTGTGATAAAGATGCAAAGTAAAATAAAAGCAAAGAAAAAAAAGCAAAGGAAATAACTAAGTAGTAGGAGATTAATATGATGAAGATAGACCCGGGGGCCATTGGTTTCACTAGTGGCTTCTCTCGAGAGCATATGTATTCTACGGTGCGTGAACAAATTACTGTTGAGCAATTGACATAATTGAGCATAGTTATCACAATATCTAGGTATGATCATGTATATAGGCATCACGTCCGAGACAAGTAGACCGACTCCTGCCTGCATCTACTACTATTACTCCACACATCGACCGCTATCCAGCATGCATCTAGAGTATTAAGTTAAAAACAGAGTAACGCCTTAAGCAAGATGACATGATCTAGAGGGATAAAGTCATGCAATATGATGAAAACCCCATCTTGTTATCCTCGATGGCAACAATACAATATGTGCCTTGCTGCCCCTACTGTCACTGGGAAAGGACACCGCAAGATTGAACCCAAAGCTAAACACTTCTCCCATTGCAACAAAGATCAATCTAGTAGGCCAAACCAAACTGATAATTTGAAGAGACTTGCATAGATAATCAATCATACATAAAAGAATTCAGAGAAGATTCAAATATTGTTCACAGATAGACTTGATCATAAACCCACAATTCATCGGTCTCAACAAACACACCGCAAAAAGAAGATTACATCGAATAGTTCTCCACAAGAGAGGGGGAGAACATTGTATTGAGATCCAAAAAGAGAGAATAAGCCATCTAGCTAATGACTATGGACCCGTAGGTCTGAGGTGAACTACTCACACTTCATCGGAGGGGCTATGGTGTTGATGTAGAAGCCTTCCGTGATCGATGCCCCCTCCGGCGGAGCTCCGGAACAGGCCCCAAGATGGGATCTCATGGATACAGAAAGTTGTGGCGGTGGAATTAGGGTTTTGGCTCCGTATCTGATCATTTGGGGGTATGTAGGTATATACAGGAGGAAGGAGTACGTCGGTGGAGCAACAGGGGGCCCACGAGGGTGGAGGGCGCGCCTGGGGGGGGGGGGGGGGGGGGGGGGGGGGGGGGGTAGGCGTGCCCCCTACCTCGTGGCCTCCTCTTTTGTGTCTTGACGTAGGGTCCAAGTCTCCTGGGTCTTGTTCGTTGAGAAAATCACGTTCCCGAATGTTCCATTCCATTTGGACTCCGTTTGATATTCCTTTTCTTCGAAACCCTAAAACAGGCAAAAAACAGCAATTCTGGGCTGGGCCTCCGGTTAATAGGTTAGTCCCAAAAATAATATAAAAGTGGATAATAAAGCCCAATAATGTGCAAAACAGTAGATAATATAGCATGGAGCAATCAAAAATTATAGATACGTTGGAGACGTATCAAGCATCCCCAACCTTAATTCCTACTCGTCCTCGAGTAGGTAAATGATAACAATAGAATTTTTGATGCGGAGTGCTACTTGTCATAATTTTAATGTAATTCTTCTTAATTGTGGTATGAATATTCAGATCCGAAAGATCCAAGATAAAAGTTCATATTGGCATAAAAATAATAATACTTCAAGCATACTAACTAAGCAATTATGTCTTCTCAAAATAACATGGCCAAAGAAAGTTATCCCTACAAAATCATATAGTCTGGCTATGCTCTATCTTCACCACACAAAGTATTTAAATCATGCACAACCCCGATGACAAGCCAAGCAATTGTTTCATACTTTTGACATTCTCAAAACTTTTTCAATCTTCACGCAATACATGAGCGTGAGCCATGGATATAGCACTATAGGTGGAATAAAATGATGGTTGTGGAGAAGACAAAAAGGGAGAAGATAGTATCACATCAACTAGGCATATCAACGGGCTATGGAGATGCCCATCAATAGATATCAATGTGAGTGATTAGGGATTGCCATGCAACGGATGCACTAGAGCTATAAGTATATGAAAGTTCAAAAAGAAACTAAGTGGGTGTGCATCCAACTTGCTTGCTCATGAAGACCTAGGGCAATTTGAGGAAGCCCATCATTGGAATATACAAGCCAAGTTCTATAATGAAAATTTCCCACTGGTATATGAAAGTGATAACATAGGAGACTATCATGAATATCATGGTGCTACTTTGAAGCACAAGTGTGGAAAAAGGATAGTAACATTGTCCCTTCTCTCTTCTTCTCTCATTTTTATTTTTTATTTGGGCCTTTTCTCTTTTTTTGGCCTCTTTTTTTTATTTTTTTTCGTCTGGAGTCTCATCCCGACTTGTGGGGGAATCATAGTCTCCATCATCCTTTCCTCACTGGGACAATGCTCTAATAATGATGAACATCACACTTTGTTTTTTCTTACAACTCAACAATTACAACTCGATACTTAGAACAAAATATGACTCTATATAAATGCCTCCGGCGGTGTACCGGGATATGCAACGACTCATGAGTGACACGTATGAAAGAATTATGAATGGTGGCTTTGCCACAAATACGATGTTAACTACATGATCATGCTAAGCAATATGACAATCATGGAGTGTGTCATAATAAACGGAACGGTGGAAAGTTGCATGGCAATATATCTCGGAATGGCTATGGAAATGCCATAATAGGTAGGTATGGTGGCTGTTTTGAGGAAGGTATATGGTGGGTGTATGATACCAGCGAAAGGTGCGCGGTATTAGAGAGGCTAGCAAAGGTGGAAGGGTGAGAGTGCGTATGATCCATGGACTCAACATTAGTCATAAAGAACTCATATACTTATTGCAAAAATCTACAAGTTATCAAAGCAAAGTATTACGCGCATGCTCCTAGGGGGATAGATTGGTAGGAAAAGACCATCGCTCGTCCTCGACCGCCAGTCATAAGGAAGACAATCAATAAATAAATCATGCTCCGACTTCATCACATAACGGTTCACCATACGTGCATGCTACGGGAATCACAAACTTTAACACAAGTATTTCTCAAATTCACAACTACCTCAATTAGCACAACTTTAATATTACCATCTTCATATCTCAAAACAATTATCAAGCATCAAACTTCTCATAGTATTCAACACACTCATAAGAAAGTTTTATTATTAATCTTGTATACCAAGCATATTAGGATTTTAAGCAAATTACCATGCTATTTAAGACACTAAAAATGATCTCAGTGAAGCATGAGAGATCAATAGTTTCTATAAAACAAATCCACCACCGTGCTCTAAAAGATATAAGTGAAGTACTAGAACAAAACTATATAACTCAAAAGATATAAGCAAAGCACATAGAGTATTCTACCAAATTCCAAATCATGTATGGCTCTCTCAAAAGGTGTGTACAGCAAGGATGATTGTGGTAAACTAAAAATTAAAGACTCAAATCATACAAGACGCTCCAAGCAAAACACATATCATGTGGCGAATAAAAATATAGCTCCAAATAAAGTTACCGATAGAAGTAGACGAAAGAGGTGATGCCTTATGGGGCATCCCCAAGCTTTGGCTTTTAGGTGTCCTTAGATTATCTTGGGGGTTCCATGGGCATCCCCAAGCTTAGGATCTTGCCACTCCTTTTTCCATAATCCATCAAATCTTTACCCAAAACTTGAAAACTTCACAACACAAAACTCAAAGTAGAAAATCTCATGAGCTCCGTTAGCGAAAGAAAAAAAACCATTTCAAGGTACTGTAATGAACTCATTATTTATTTATATTGGTGTTAAACCTACTATATTCCAACTTCTCTATGGTTTATAAACTATTTTACTAGCCATAGCTAAATAGCACTTTACAAATAAAAATGGCAGCAGTTCTCGTGAGCGCTAAAGTTTCTGTCTTTTACAGCAAGTTTAACAAGACTTTCCCCAAGTCTTCCCAACGGTTCTACTTGGCACAAACACTAATTAAACACAAAAAACACAACCAAAATAGAGGCTAGATAATTTATTTATTACTAAACAGGAGCAAAAATTAAGGAATAAGACGAGTATGGCTTCGCTAGGGTTTCCCAGCCCTGGCGATCCGGGGGCGATCCCCACGCTGCCGCCAACGCCGGGCGCCGCCCCGGCCAAGGTTGGCCTTCCGTCCGTGCCCCAGCCATGGCAGGGTGCCGGACCAGCAGCGGCTATGTCCGCCCAGCGATTGCGTGACCACCTAGATCTCGTCGATCCCACCATGCCCGAGAAGGAAACCGCTTTGAGGAGTCCTGTAGCCTCACACTGGGAGGAAGTAGGGTTTCCTAAACCCTGCCGCAAGGAAAATCTGAACCCCTTCCCCTTAAAACCTAAGGCAGGGATGCTGCAAAGTCAGAAACCACGTGAGCCGCCAGATCGATCTAACCGCGCTGCTGTGTTGCCGCCGCCAATCCGCCCCGTCGCCATGACGAAGCCGTCCGCACGCGGAGAGGGCACTGAGATGCCGGTGACCGAGGGGAACCCAGGGGTCGGTGGGGGCGATTATGGGGCTCCCCTTGCGGATGCTTCCCGCCCGAAGCCTTCCACTAGGAACCCTGGTGTCGCTGGGGCGACGCAACCGCGCGTGAAGGACCTCGCCATATGGGATCAGATGAGGAAGATGGCACCAGAGGCAGGCCACTCTGCGAAGCAGGCCAGCATGAACCAACACGTGGAGGGGCCAGAAGAGTTCAGGGAAGGCGAGGACACGGAGGAAGAGGCGGAACTTGTGGAGGTTGGTCTTGAGGAAGAGGGGGTGCTCCAGCAACCGGCTCATCCATGGATGGTGATCATCTTGGTCTACTCCTTGGATCAACCAACACCCAGAGCTCTCTTTGACAATGTTGTTGAGGGCTGGAGGTTGAAGGAGAACTTTGACTACTCATATCCGGGAGATAACAGGTACCTTGTCCACTTTGGATGCGAAGCTGACATGGCAAGGATTCTGCGTGGAGGACCGTGGCAATATAAACACGATCCACTCATCATTGACGCATATGATGGGAATCTGGGTGCGGATTCTGGACGTGCCAACCAACTGGAGAACCGAAAAAATTGTGAAAGCTCTATGCGCGAATTTGGGCACGTTTTTACAAGCTGAACTTGATGAGAACAGGGGCAATTATGTGCGCGTCAGGGTGGCTATGCCAGTGTATAAGCCTCTAGAGTCGTCGGTGGCGATGAGCGCTCGACTTAAAGAGCAGCGTAGCAAGGTTGAATTTGAAATTCAGTATGAGAAACTACCCGACTTCTGCTACATCTGTGGTTACCTTGGCCATGTGGAGAAGTCTTGCGGCAGGAAGGTCAAAGGGGGAAGTTTAGCGGCAAACTGAGGTGGTCTCCACCTCATCCCTTCACAAGACAGTCTGGCACAGTTCGGGCAAAGACCAACCCAACAGCCTACCGCGGCCTTGATTTCTCAGCAGGAAGTAGCACCTCTTCTGGCCGGGGACGAGGGGGGCATGGAGCTCGCCGAGAGGCAGACCAGGTGCGGTCACACAATACACATGAAGAAGAGAAGAGTGGTAACCCGGCCATCGAGCAGATGCTTGCAGAACAAATGAAACAGATGCCCGGAAGTGACAAGTTTGAAACAGGAGCGCAGAAATCTGCAGATGAGATCAGTGGGGGCATCCATACCCATGTTCAGAGCATGCACTCTCAGCCCACAAGCTCTGACATCATACCTGCACTACGTGATCTGTCAAACGAGGTACGTATAGCCAACACCGAGCTTTCCAATGCTACCACACTAGGGACGCGGAATGCGGAAGAGGAGGTGTCATCTCCGGTTGGCGAGGAACAAGGAGACAAAACCATGGTGCTCTATACTAAACCGACTGCTATGGCAGATCATGTTTTTTCAGGAACTCCGAAGAAGCGGAGGACTTCAGAGACGCTGGACGGGCAGCAGTCTCAGGTGCATGGTGGAGGACGTGACCAGGACATGATGGAGGTGTCCAACTCTTTGGAGGCAGTCGGCCCAGGGGCCGCCGACGAACTGACGGGGCCGACGGAGCCTCGTCGGGAGCAATGAATATCCTAAGCTGGAACTGCTGGGGGGGTGGGAACCCTCGGACAGTTCGTGATCTTGTGAGTCTTGTACAGACTCACTCCCCTAGCATTGTTTTCCTTTGTGAAACTAGATAGTCGAAAAATAAAATGAAGAGGTACCGCTCTCGGTTAGGATTAAGTGGTTTTGATGCGTCGGATAGTGATGGTCTTAGTGGTGGTTTGGCTTTGTATTGGCATGAGTCTTTGAGCCTTGATGTAAAAACAATCAATAAAAGATATATTGATGCGTACGTGATGACGACGCCGGGGGAGCCACCTTGGCGGCTGACCTGCGTCTACGGCGAACCGCGTACGGAGAACCGGCATCACATGTGGTCCATCCTCCATGATCTTCACCGCCAATCTGAACTGCCGTGGGTGGTGGTTGGTGATTTCAATGAGGCTATGTGGAGCTTCGAACACTTCTCTGAATCACCGCGGTCGGCAGGTCAGATGATTGATTTTCGTGATACTCTGGAAGTTTGTGGATTGGGTGATCTTGGTTTTGCAGGGCTGCCCTACACATATGATAATAAACGTGCTGGGCGTGCAAACGTCAAAGTCCGCCTGGATCGGGCGGTTGTGACCAACGCATGGCGGGATTTGTTTGAATATGCCAAGGTGGACAACCTGGTGGCACCGAGCTCGGATCATCTCCCTATCCTGATCCGATGCTCGCGAGAGGAACCGATGCAAGCTGCTGGCAGGAGGTTTCGGCAATATGAAGTCATGTGGGAAAGGGAGCCATCGCTCCGGGAGGTAATTATGAAAACTTGGACAGACATGGGTTCTATGCTTAATCTTGGGGATATTTCCTCTGGTTTGGGTAACCTAATGAAGAAGTTGCAGGATTGGAGCCGGAGAAAATTCGGTAATGTTATTAAAGAGATTAACAAGTCTCGAACATGGCTCGAGGAGCTTCTGTCCATGAATGCAGACAGGAAGGAAATACGGGAGGCGACAGATAGCCTCAACGAGCTCCTGTACCGCGAGGAGATGATGTGGATGCTACGATCGCGGGTGGCGTGGTTGAAGGAAGGGGACCGCAACACCAATTTCTTTCACAGGAAGGCAGAATGGCGTGCTAGAAAAAACCGCATAAAGAAGCTGCTTGATGCTACAGGAGTCGCCCATAGTGATCATGAAACTATGGCGGCGATGATCTCTGATTATTTCTCTGCGCTGTTTACTGCGGACGGGACCATTTGTCCGGACCCGGTTATTGATTTAATAAACACGCGTGTTACTGACTGCATGAATGATGGGTTGTGTGCAGATTTTTCTGACAAGGAGATCGCTGATGCCTTGTTCCAGATTGGCCCCTTGAAGGCCCCGGGACTGGATGGATTTCCCGCTCGGTTCTTTCAAAGGAATTGGGAGGTGATGAGGGAGCAAGTTATTGCTGGCGTGAAGGAGTTCTTTCGAACGGGCATCATGCCGGAGTGGGTGAATGATACGGCCATAGTACTCATTCCAAAGGTGGACAGCCCGGAACGAGTGTCTGAGTTTAGGCCCATCAGCTTGTGTAATGTCATCTACAAGGTGGTGGCTAAATGTCTGGTAAATCGCCTTCGTCCTATCCTTGATGAGATTATTTCGCCGGAGCAGAGTGCCTTCGTACCTGGACGCCTCATAACAGACAACACCTTAATTGCTTTTGAGTGCTTTCACTACATACAGCAAGAGAAGGACCCTGAAAAAAGTTTTTGCGCCTATAAACTGGATTTGTCTAAAGCATATGACAGGGTGGACTGGATCTTCTTGGAGCGAATGATGCAAAAGATGGGTTTCGCTCACCGATGGGTGAACTGGATTATGTCATGCGTCACCTCAGTGAGATACGCTGTAAAATTTAATGGTACCCTCTTGGATTCGTTCGCACTGTCCTGTGGGCTACGGCAAGGTGATCCTCTATCCCTGTTACTATTTTTATTAGTGGCTGATGGTCTATCTGCTTTGTTGAAGAAAGGGGAAGAAAATGGAGACTTTACCCCGCTAAAGGTGTGCCGCAGAGCTCCTGGCATGTCCCATCTACTTTTTGCAGATGACACTCTACTTTTTTTCAAAGCTGAAGTGGAGCAAGCAAGGAATGTGAAGCAGGTTTTGCATGCTTATGAGAGGGCCATGGGCTAGAGTATTAATCCGGCTAAATGCAGCGCCCTATTTGGTGATGCGTGTCCAAGTGAAGAGCAGCAGAAAGTACGTGCAGTTCTCAATATTGTGACAGATCTGTTTGAGGATAAATACCTGGGGTTACCTACACCGGAGGGCCGCATGTCTCGTGGCAAGTTTCAAAACTTGCAATCCAGATTGTTGAAGAGAATCATAGCATGGGGTTATACGCTATCCTTGGCTGGAAAGGAGACGATGATCAAAGCCCTTGCGCAGGCTATACCAACGTATGTAATGGGGGTGTTTAAGCTACCCATGTCTGTATGTGATGACATCAACTGCATGGTCTGGAACTTTTGGTGGGGTGCATCGGAAGGGAAGCGGAAGACACACTGGCTGGCATGGCCAAAGATCTTGGCGCATAAAGCCCAGGGCGGGCTGGGCTTCTGCGACTTTCGCGCTTTCAACCAGGCCCTCCTTGCCCGATAGGCATGGCGATTACTAATTAATCCTAATAGCTTATGTGCGCATGTGCTCAAGGCGAAGTATTACCCCGAAGGCCACCTCGAGGATACTATCTTTCCAGGTAACGCCTCCCCTATGTGGCAGGGCATTCAATATGGCCTTGAGGTCCTCAAGAAGGGCCTCGTCTGGTGTGTAGGGAATGGCCGCAACATCAGGATTTGGCGAGATCGGTGGATCCCCCGTGAGCCTTCACGCCAACTGATCACCCAACAGGGTACCTGTCGACTACGACGAGTTGCCGAGCTGCTGCACGAGGACGGTACATGGCGCCTTGACCTACTACACCGCTACTTCCACCCGGCAGACGTGGAGGTGATCACCAGCATACGTACCTCGCCCCGCATTACCGACGACATCATTGCATGGGCTCCGGAGAAGAACGGTATCTTCATCGTCCGCTCCGCCTACCGGTTCGCCATGGACGAGCGCGAGCGTCCACTGGTCACCGCCACGAGCAGGGCACCGGATGTTCATCGCGCCATCTGGAAGATCATATGGGGGTGCCCTGCTCCCCCTAAGGTACGCGTGTTTGCTTGGAGGATCGTCACCAACTCGCTTGCTACTTGGGAAAATAAGCTCTCTCGTCATCTTGAGGTGTCTGACCTATGCCCCTTGTGAGGACTGGAATGGGAGGATATGTTCCACGCCTTTTGCAGGTGTCCCTTGGCTAAGGAGCTGTGGCACGTCATGGCCATGGACTGGTGCATCCGCAAGGTGGAGGACATCATGAACACTGGGCCGGAATGGCTCTTCACCCTGCTGGACCCCCTGGACAAGGCAACGAGGATGATCGTACTTATGATCATGTGGAGAACCTGGCATGTCCGGAATGAGATCACGCATGACAAGAAGCCGCCCCCTTCTGAGGCCTCATGTTGGTTCTTGCATGGGTATATCACTTCGCTGCTCAGTATCCAACAATACCCAAATGCTGATATGGTCAAGGGGAAGATGACGGTCTCCTTGCCACCGTTTGTCACTCGCCCTCCCAAGGTGGCTAAGGAGAACAGATCGTGGACCGCGCTACCGCCGGGCTGCACTAAGCTAAACACCAACGGAAGTTTTGTTGCGGTGACGGGAGCGGCTGGCGGAGGAATGATTCTGCGTGATGATCATAGAGAAATCATCTATACTGCATGTAGAGAGTTGCGCACATGCGATAATGCCCTGGGTGCGGAGCTCGCGGCTTGCAAGGAGGGCCTCGATTTGGCTCTACATAGGACCGATTTGCCTATCACGGTCGAGCTTGATTGCGCGGAGGCTGTGGCGATGATCACAGCAAATGTGGAGGATCGTTCGGTGCACTGCACCCTCATTCAGGAGATTAGAGATATAGTGGCTGCCACTGGAAGGGAGATCTCATTTACTCTTTGTAATCGCTCAGAAAATAAATGTAGCCATGAACTTGCCTCTTACGGGCGAAGGACCCCCCGGACCACCGTGTGGCTCCACTCAGGGATTGAGTCTGTTGTACGTCTGGCCTCTGCTGAGAGGCCACCTTGAGTAATGAGAAATCCCTTTTCACCCGCAAAAAAAATCAAGTAATAAAAATAAAATTGGGTTGCCTCCCAACAAGTGCTATCGTTTAACGCCCCTAGCTAGGCATAACAAGCAAGGATACATCTAGGTATTGCCATCTTTGGTAGGCAATCCATAAGTGGATCTCATAATAGATTCATAAGGTAATTTAATTTTCTTTCTAGGAAAGTGTTCCATGCCTTTCCTTAATGGAAATTGGAATCTAATATTTCCTTCCTTCATATCAATAATTGCACCAATCGTTCTAAGGAAAGGTCTACCAAGAATAATAGGACATGAAGGATTGCAATCTATGTCAAGAACAATAAAATATATGGGCACATAATTCCTATTTGCAACAATAAGAACATCATTAATTCTTCCCATAGGTTTCTTAATAGTGGAATCCTCAAGGTGCAAGTTTAGAGAGCAATCATCAAAATCACGGAAACCTAACAAATCACACAAAGTCTTTGGAATCGTGGAAACACTATCACCCAAATCACATAAAGCATAGAATTCATGATCTTTAATTTTAATTTTAATAGTTGGTTCCCACTCATCATAAAGTTTTCTAGGGATAGAAACTTCCAATTCAAGTTTTTCTTCATAAGATTGCATCAAGGCATCAACGATATGTTTAGTAAACGTTTTATTTTGACTATAAGCGTGAGGAGAATTTAGTACGGATTGCAACAAGGAAATACAATCAATCAAAGAGAAATTTTAATAGTTAAATTCCTTGAAATCCATAATAGTGGGTTTAGCAACATCTAGGGTTTTAATTTCTTCGATCCCACTTTTATCAATTTTAGCATCAAGATAAAAAAAATTCGAATTTTTGGAACGCCTTCTAGGTAAAGGTGGATCATATTCAGTCCCATCATTATTAAGATTCATATTGCAAAACAAAGATTTAATAGGGGACACATCAATAAATTTTAGATTTTCATCTTTATTTTCATAGGAACTAGAAGAACACGCTCTTATAAAGGCATCTTTCTTAGCACACATCCTAGCGGTTCTTTCTTTGCACTCATCAATGGAAATTCTCATAGCTTTGAGAGACTCATTGATATCATGCTTAGGAGGAATAGATCTAAGTTTCAAAGAATCAACATCAAAAGAAATTCTATCAACGTTCCTAGCCAACTCATCAATCTTAAGCAATTTTTCTTCAACCAAAGCATTAAAATTCTTTTGCGAAGTAATAAATTATTTAATATTAGATTCAAAATCAGAGGGCATCTTATTATAATTTCCATAAGAATTGTTGTAGGAATTACCATAATTATTAGAGGGATTACTAGGATAAGGGGCCTAGGATTGAAATTTCCTCTATACGCGTTGTTACCAAAATTGTTCCTACCAACAAAATTCACATCCATAGATTCATTATTATTCTCAATCAAAGTAGACAAGGGCATATCATTAGGATCAGAAGAAACACTCTTACTTAGCAAATAATTTCATAAGTTCATCCATCTTTCCACTCAAAACATTAATTTCTTCTATCGCATGCACCTTTTTATTAGTAGATCTTTCAGTATGCCATTGAGAATAATTAACCATAATATTATCTAGGAGTTTAGTAGCTTCTCCTAAAGTGATTTCCATAAAAGTGCCTCCCGCGGAATCTAAAAGATTTCTAGAAGCAAAATTCAATCCGGCATAATTTTTTTGTATAATCATCCACAAATTTAAACCATGAGTAGGGCAATTACGTATCATTATTTCATTCTCTCCCAAGCTTGTGCAACATGTTCATGATCAAGTTGCTTAAAATTCATAATATCGTTTCTAAGAGAGATGATCTTAGCGGGAGGAAAATACTTAGAGATAAAAGCATCTTTGCACTTATTCCATGAATCAATACTATTTTTAGGCAAAGACGAAAACCAAGCTTTAGCACGATCTCTAAGCGAAAAAGGAAATAGCTTCAATTTAACAATATCATTATCCACATCTTTCTTCTTTTGCATATCACACAAATCAACGAAGCTATTTAGATGGGTAGCGGCATCTTCACTAGGAAGGCCGGAAAACGGATCTTTCATGACAAGATTCAGCAAAGCAGTATTAATTTCACAAGATTCAGCATCGGTAAGAGGAGCAATCGGAGTGCTAATAAAATCATTGTTGTTGGTATTGGTGAAGTCACACAATTTAGTGTTATCTTGAGCCATCGTGACAAGCAAGCAAACTAACACACAAGCAAACAAAAAGCAAGCGGGCAAAAAAGAGGCAAATAGAGAAAGAGAGGGAGGATAGAGAGAGAGGGCGAATAAAACGGCAAGGGTGAAGTGGGGGAGAGGAAAACGAGAAGCAAATGGAAAATAATGTAATGCGGGAGATAATGGTATGTGATGGGTACTTGGTATGTTGACTTTTGCATAGACCTCCCCGGCAATGGTGCCAGAAATCCTTCTTGCAACCTCTTGAGCACTGCGTTGGTTTTCCCCGAAGAGGAAGGGATGATGCAGCAAAGTAGTGTAAGTATTTCCCTCAGTTTTTGAGAACCAAGGTATCAATCCAGTAGGAGGCTACACGCCAGTCCCTCGCACCTGCATAAAACAAATAAATCCTCGCAACCAACGCGATAAGGGGTTGTCAATCCCTACACAGCCACTTACGAGAGTGAGATCTGATAGATATGATAAGATAATATTTTTGGTATTTTTGTGATAAAGATGCAAAGTAAAATAAAAGCAAAGTAAAAAAGCAAAGGAAATAACTAAGTAGTAGGAGATTAATATGATGAAGATAGACCCGGGGGCCATAGGTTTCACTAGTGGCTTCTCTCGAGAGCATAAGTATTCTACGGTGGGTGAACAAATTACTGTTGAGCAATTGACAGAATTGAGCATAGTTATGAGAATATCTAGGTATGATCATGTATATAGGCATCACGTCCGAGACAAGTAGAACGACTCCTGCCTACATCTACTACTATTACTCCACTCATCGACCGCTATCCAGCATGCATCTAGAGTATTAAGTTAAAAACAGAGTAACACCTTAAGCAAGATGACATGATGTAGAGGGATAAACTCATGCAATATGATGAAAACCCCATCTTGTTATCCTCGATGGCAACAATACAATACGTGCCTTGCTGCCCCTACTGTCACTGGGAAAGGACACCGCAAGATTGAACCCAAAGCTAAGCACGTCTCGCGTTGCAAGAAAAATCAATCTAGTAGGCCAAACCAAACTGATAATTCGAAGAGACTTGCAAAGATAACCAATCATACATAAAATAATTCAGAGAAGATTCAAATATTGTTCATAGATAGACTTGATCATAAACCCACAATTCATCAGTCTCAACAAACACACCGCAGAAAGAAGATTACATCGAATAGTTCTCCACAAGACAGGGGGAGAACATTGTATTGAGATCCAAAAAGATAGAAGAAGCCATCTAGCTAATAACTATGGACCCGTAGGTCCGAGGTGAACTACTCACACTTCATCGGAGGGGCTATGGTGTTGATGTAGAAGCCCTCCGTGATCGATGCCGCCTCCGGCGGAGCTCCGGAACAGGCCCCAAGATGGGATCTCGTGGATATAGAAAGTTGCGGCGGAGGAATTAGGGTTTTGGCTCCGTATCTGATCGTTTGGGGGTACGTAGGTATGTATAGGAGGAAGGAGTACGTCGGTGGAGCAACAGGGGGCCCACGAGGGTGGAGGGCATGCCTGGGGGGGTAGGCACGCCCCCCTACCTCATGGCCTCCTCTATTGTGTCTTGACGTAGGGTCCAAGTCTCCTGGGTCTTGTTCGTTGAGAAAATCACGTTCCCGAAGGTTTCATTCCGTTTGGACTCCGTTTGATATTCCTTTTCTTCGAAACCCTAAAATAGGAAAAAAAACAATTCTGGGCTGGGCCTCCGGTTAATAGGTTAGTCCCAAAAATAATATAAAAGTGGATAATAAAGCCCAATAATGTCCAAAACAGTAGATAATATAGCATGGAGCAATCAAAAATTATAGATACGTTGGAGACGTATCAACAACCCACCGGGGCGAGCCCATGTGGGTTGTCCCCACCTGGTGGCCCCACAGACCCTGAAACTAATGCTATAAAATCACATTTTTTCATAAAAAAATCAGGGAGAAAGAATTATCGCATTCCACGAGACGGAGCCGCCGTCACCTCCTGTTCTTCATTGGGAGGCCAGATCTGGAGTCCGTTTGGGGCTCCGAAGAGGGGGATCTTCGATCTTCGTCATCACCAACCCTTCTCCATCGCCAATTCCATGATGCTCCCCACCGAGAGTGAGTAATTCCGTCCTAGGCTCGCTGGTCGGTGAGGATTTGGATGAGATTCATCATGTAATCTAGTTAGTTTTGTTAGGGCCTGATCCCTAGTATCCACTATGTTCTGAGATTGATGTTGCAATGACTTTGGCATGCTTAATGCTTGTCACATTGAGCCCGGGTGCCATGATTTCAGATCTGAACTGTTTGTGCTATCACCATTATATCCATGTTCTAGATCCTATCTTGCAAGTTATAGTCACCTACTACATGTTATAATCCGGCAACCCCGAGGTGACAATAGTCGGGACCACTCTCGGTGATGACCGTAGTTTGAGGAGTTCATGTATTCACCGTGTGTTAATGCTTTGTTCCTGCTCTCTATTAAAAGGAGGCCTTAATATCCCTTAGTTTCCAATTGGACCCCGCTGCCACGGGAGGGTAGGACAAAAGATGTCATGCAATATCTTTCCATAAGCACGTATGACTATTTACGGAATAAATGCCTACATTATATTTATGAACTGGAGCTAGTGTCGTATCGCCCTAGGTTATGACTGTCACATGATGAATATCATCCAACAAATTACTGATCCAATGCCTACGAATTTCTCTTATATTGTTCTTTCTAAGTTACTACTGTTATCGTTACTGTTGCACTTGCTACAAAAATCACTGCTATTACTCTTACCGTTACTTTTGCTGCTGCTACTATTATCAAAACTATCATACTACTTTGCTACTGATCACTTTGCTACAGATAATTAATCTCCAGGTGTGGTTGAATTGACAACTCAGCTACTAATACTTACAAATATTCTTTGGCTCCCCTTGTGTCGAATCTATAAATTTGGGTTAAATACTCTACCCTTGAAAACTGTTGCGATCCCCTATACTTGTGGGTTATCACACATCTCATTTCCCCATATGCAAAATGGGTCGAACAGTGGGTGTAAGCCTCTGACAGCAGGACCTACATGTGCAAGACCAAATTGTAAGAAACCTAAATATTAGAATGATTCATGCATGAGAAAACCTCGATGTAAACCACAATGTCTCCCATTGTTTCCCTGGAACACACATAAGGAAGATCTTGATCGGGTTAACTGAGAGTTGCCATAATATTAGTAGAATATGTATTGAGTACTACCAAATTCGATTTATTTCTTACATGCATAACAATACAAAATTGTACCCACAACAAATGAAAATAAAATTGTAGAATTGAACCAAACAGCTAAATGGACATCAGACCAAATGAACCGAAACAGTTAACCGAGCACGACATTGCAGAAGAAAAACATGTACTAGAAGATAAGAGAGTTAACATAACAAAGAATGCTTGAGAACACTACTACAAAATGTAGCAATGGACCAAACTGTTAACTGAACATTACATTTTAGAGGACCAAACAGTTAGCTAAACATTAGTTTGCATATTAACATTACAGAGGACAAATCACTAGAAGGCACTGGCGGTGGCCTCGAGAAAACAACACGAACTGTGTTTTAAAGTAGACAACCGCGTGGGGGTGTCGACGATGGCCTCGAAGACGAGGTGCTCCTCCAACATCTGGCGGGTAGCACGCATGGCAGCCACAGCGACCTCGCGTGCGTGTGCGGCCGCAATTTTCTTCTCTGCTGCCAGATGCTACTAAGCTCCATGTTCTAATGCGTGCAAAATGGTTGTGGGCGGTGCTTAACACTACAAAAAAAGACACATCCATGACATTTTGGGCTAAACAATTTTTTTTTGTGTCATACTTATGACACTTCTATGACGATAATTGTGACAAAACTCGGTATCATCATAGATGTGGTGGGTTCCTACTTCTATGACAAAAAATCATGACAGAAAATGGGCTTTTCGTCCAGGGCGGGCTGGAGACGCAGCTGCATGACATTCTTTGGGCCGTCCATGGCGGAAAAAACCGTGGTAGAAGCGAGGGTGAGGAAAATATCGGGGTGTTCCCGGTTACGGTGGGTGGTCAGGGCCGAGCGATGCATGTTTCTCTCATACACACACGCGTGTGGGTGCGAGGCGTTGGGCTCTAACTGAACCTGAGCGAGGCGTTGGGCTCTAACTGAACCCGAGCGATTGCACTACAGGCTATGCGTTACTGAACCCGAGCGATCGATCGATGGCTGTTAGCTGAACCCGATCGTGCAATTCCTTCGCTACTGCTATCTGAAGTCGATCGATGTTGCCTCTGGATGAACAGTGAGCGTTGCTAGGGGGGTTTGGATGAACAGTTCCCGGTGGGGGTGGATGAATAGGACCCCGTGGTGTTGCCTCTGGATGAACAGGACCCCGATTGATCGAGCCGGCTGGGGATGGATGAACAGGACCACCCCTTGGAGGGCTGGATGAACAGTAGACGGTGGAGGGCTGGATGAACTGTAGCCCGTGGAGGGGTGGTTGAACAGGAGACCATGGAGAGGGCTAGTTGAATAGTAGTCGGTGGAGCCCGGATGAACAGGAGCCCGTGGATGAACAATCGCAGGTGGAGGCTGGAGGAGGTCGATGGTGGATGAACAGTAGCTCGTGGAGGCTGGAGGGGGTCGACGGTGGAGATGAACAGTATCCCATGGAGTCCCGTTTTGCGGTACGCCACGCCCCTCCCAATGAACATGACCCCGTTTCGACCGTAGCGCTTCGACACAAGTCCGTTTCCTCCGTTTTGCAGTACGCCACACCCCTCCCGATTAACAGGACCCCGTTTCGATCATAGGAGGTCCGTTTCCTCTGTTTTGCGGTACGCCAGACCCCTCCCGATGAACAGGATCCCGTTTCGAACGTGGCCGGTCAAACACAAGGCTGTTTCCTCCGTTCGGTGGTACGCCAGGCCTCGTTTCCATCGGCTGTTTCGTCCAAGCCCTCCCAATGAACACGACGACGCATTCCGTTCCGACCCAGCCGGTTGGCTCCCCATGAACACAACGACACTGTTTCTCCATTCCGACCCAGCCATGTACACGAGCCCTGGCCGTACGTATGCGCGAGTAGGCATTCGAGACCCTGCCCATATGTACGTACGTGGCCATATTTTCTTTCTTGCACACTGGTCGTTGTACGTACGTGTACATGCTACGTGCGCGCCTCTACTACGACACGTGCACGCCTCTACATCGACCAGTATGTACATACACATTCGCGACCAGAATGACAACGCTACGTACGCTTCGACCAGGTGGGTCCTGACTGTCGGGCACTTCCTTGCGTGCGAAGATGTAGCTGGTGGGTCCTAGCAGTCAGGGGGGCGAATCGTTTTTTTGTTGCCCGGACGCACTTCCTTGGATGCGAAGATGTAGCTGGTGGGTCCCAGCAGTCAGGGGAAACGTTTTATTCACGAAATACGGTGGCCCATCTAGTGGGTCCCTGCTGTCAGGTGGAGGAATAATTATTTTGCGTGTAATAAGGAGGCACTTCCTTGCGTCTACCGTGGACCCAACTGTCAGCCTCTCCACATACAGTACTCTTCCGATGGAAGTCGTTCCTTGACCACGTTGACCATGCCGCGCCGAGAGCACCAGCGTGGTGGACGACGGCGAGGCCTAGGAAAGGGACGACGCAGAGCCGGGGAAGACGCGGCAGTGGAAGCCCGCGCAGAGAGGAGTACGAGGGTTCACTGGTTCGGCTGCGGTGTGAGGCTGCCGTCGCCACAGAATAACAGGGGGTGCGGGTGAGTGGAGGGATGGCCTGGCCAGCGGTGGGAGTAGTAGGGGGCGGTGAGGCCTCCGCGGCAGCACAGCCGGCCACGGGAGGCGGGAGCAGGCGGCATGACCGGCGTTGCTTTGGGCAGCTAGAGCAAGAAGACCAGAGGTTGAAGAAGCACTACGGCCGTTGGATGGACATCGTACGGTCACTACAGCTAGAATCGTTTATATTGACTAAGTTGACAAAGCCCTTGGTACGCGTGAACTTAGTAGGCCCACAGGCCAGCCTCCAAAACGGTGCGCCCCAGATGTCAAGGGGAGGAATCAATTTTTGGGCAGCCGAAGCTAGAATATCCAAGATTGAAGAAGAAGCACGACATCCGTTGGATAGACATCCAACGGCCACTGCTGCTAGAACCGTGTGTTGACTAAAATAAGTTGACAAAGCCTTGCATACGCGTCAACTCGTTTTTTTAGTGGACGCGTCAACTTAGTAGGCCCACAAGTGTGTGGGAGAGAACTTATAGCTCATTTGCGATTTGTAAGAACATATAACCCATTTTTGAATTCTAATGGAATTTACTACATCCCATTTACAGTTTGTTAAAAGTACATCCCATTTTCTAGCTAGGACAATGATTAATAATTTCAAACAACCATTCAAGATTTATTCAAAAAAACAACCCTTCAAGACAGAATTCAATAAAATTTCACACATTTTGATGGGATCCGAAATATTTTTATCCCGAAATTTCTAGTCAAATTAAATATAAATTTGTATTACGTAAAAATCCAACGAAACATTGCGCGTGCAATAATTAAAAATTAACATTTTCAAAATCCATAAATAATATTTTATAAACTAGTTTCGTGTTTGGTGCATTTTTTATAATTACTACCCAGTTTTTATAATTTCATCCCATTTATTATTTTTAAAGCCCATTTTCCTGTTAAGCCTAATGCATCCCTCCTAGGAAAGATTTGCAGCCCAGCGAGGCGGAGAATAACAAGTTGACCTTGCCTGGGTATTCCTCAAAAAAACATATAGCTCGGCTAGCAATTTTCATCTTGAAAAAAATTAATATTTGGGCTGCATATCTGTCCTGGGCTAGACGGGCCACAGCCCGCCCAGTTAATACCCTGCTCTCCTCTGAACAACAACGAAAACATCGCCAAGAAAAACTCTGTAGTGCTCACGCCTCAAAAACACAAATACTGCTCGAGCTGCTTGGTCCCAGCTGTTGGCCGCACCTTGTGCAATTCTCTCATTTATATTGACTACATAGGTTTACAATGGTGTGGGACCGTGATGTCAGGAAACAAGAGGAAGCAAAAAAAATAGTTGTACATAATAAGGAGGAACTTGCGTACGTACAGCTATGGCCCTAGTGGGTCCCTACTGTCATCCAGTCAAAATAAAGTCATCTCCTGAATCCTCATGTTCATTGACCATGTTAACAATGTTCGGCGCCACGGAGAGTGCAACAAATCGAAGGATGACGGAGAGGGCCTCACGGGCCCTACGGATGGTCTAATACAGCGCCCGCTGCTCATTCAGGAAGCCAGGATCATCGGACACCTATGAGCACCTTCGAGAGACTGAGACGGCATGAAACAGTAAGGCCGCGCTTGGGAGCTCTGGTTTATTTCACAGCTGTATTAAGATACAAGTGTAATTTACTCATCATCAGAAACAACGCGTAAAATACAGGCGTAATGAAACCGAGGGCCCGAGGTTTGTAAGTAAAACCGGCGGGTTACGCGTGTAATTTGAGAGACCAGTGTATATTTTACTAGTCGAAATCGACCAACCAAGCGCTTCGCCCGAGACCATCTTCTTTTATTTACAAGCGTCAGTTTTACAAGCGGTTTTGGTTGGAAAACGATGATCCAATCATGGCCTAAGATGATGAGTTGGTTGGAAGATCATATGGTTTCACGTCTAACCTACCCGACTCGTCGTATAGGCTATGAATGAAACATAAGACGATGAACTTCTTAAGCATGGAAACAATAGAAGAGGATGATCTTCTTAACAAGAAAATCACTTGCATTAGATCGACATGCAAAACAGTACGAAGCATTATTCTCAGGAGGCACGGTGAACAGCTCGTGATGCCGCATGCCACAACATTCCAAGCTCAACATTGCAATCAAACACAAGGCCTGGCATTACATAAACACTATTCAGAACAAACTCTTAAAATATCTTACATAAGTCAACATTCATGTGACTATGCATCTCAGCTGAGTAAATATTTACTTCTGAACTGAAGACAGGAATAGGAAAAAACAATCGACGTTGTTCACAGCAAAGGGCGTCCCACTCAAAAATATCAAATGCATGTCTTCTGGCTAACATCAATGTGCAAAAATTGACAAGGTTTTCCAATTCCAATATATTAAACTAATGTTAACTTTGACAAGCTTTTCCCATTCAAAATATGTAATGCCTATGATTGTGGAACGGGCAGGGTTTGTCATCAGTTTGTCATCTAATAGTCCGGTGGCTCAATGTGACGATGAATGATTAGAGAACCATTCGATGTATTGTGCATGATGAAGTATTATGGAGGACATGAACCATCTGAACATTTTGTGCAGTTCCACTAAAATCAAGCTGAGCATCCCTGTGGATTTCATATTTATATGCTACCAAAAAACAAATACACATCAGCACACACATGAATATTGGCCCCAGTGTTAACCCACCAATCAGTGGACTAACAAACTGAAAGTATGGTAAACAGATTACCATACCCAGATGCCCCATCATTGTTGCTTAGAGTGACATTGACAAACTTGGAGTCCTGTCCTGGCTTCTTGGTACTTGCTTGGGCACTTGTTTGTCTAGTGTTCCTCCGAACCACAAGTAAAGCAGCCATCTCTATTTTTGTCTTTCTTCTTACCCTTCTTAATGGCCGACGCTGGCAACACCATTCAAACATATAGTCCAGTGGCTCAGGGTGACGACGAATGATTAGAGAACCATTAGATGTATTGTGCATGATGAAGTATTATGAGGACACAAACCATCCGGACATTTTGTGCAGTTCCACTAAAATCAAGCTGAGCATCCTAGTGGATATCGTTTTTATATGCTGCAAGAAAACAAAGACACAACAGCACACACATGAATATTGTCCCAAGTGTCAACCCACCAATCGGTGGACTAACAAACTGGAAGTACGGTAAACAGATTACCATACCCAGATGCCCCATCATTGTTTCTTTGAATGACATTAACAGATTTGGAGTCCTGTCCTGGCTTCCTGTACTTGTTTCAGCACTTTTTGCCCAGTGCACTCCATGTGTTGTAGAGTTTCCTATGCTCTCTGCAGACTAGTCATGTCACCAGCGTCTACTAATACTCTATAAAGCTTCTCGATCATTCCTTGTGTAATGTAGCGCAAACAGTGACTGCTTCTTTCTGCAAAGTGGTAAGACCAACTGGATGCACTAATGCAGTAGTTTTCCTTAGACACATTGGCTCCTTTTGTGCAGTTCGACTAAAATCAAAGTCGTAATAAAACCGAGCTTTAATTTTGATATCCCTGTAAGCAACAATAGGTATAAGGGAAACAATTACTGAGAAATAACGGTTGATGACTTGTACTCCCAGAAGAAAAACATCTACTGATCTACCTTATCTTAATGGGAAACAAAGCAGGAGAGTAGCAATTCTCAATCAGTGTGATTCATTCATATTAACTGAGACATTATCTTAACAATGCCTAGTTTGAACATGTATGAAGAATGACAAAGCAGAAAAGTATCATTCCTAAAACAATGAGACTGATTCATTTTAACAGAGACATTATCTTAACAATACCTTGGTTAAACATGTAGAAAGAACTACAAAGCAGGATAGTACCATTTGTAAAACACTGTAACTGATATATAATAACAGAGACATTATCTGAAAAATACATTTCTTAAACATGTACTCCGGCCAATCCCTAGCAGAACTGGTACTCCCGCTGATCCCTAACAAGTGTTGCAGTTTTAAACTAAGATTCAGTAGTTATTTCTGAGGAAAGTAGGTACTGACCTTTCAAGACCAAGATTTGAAACAACTCCTGAGGAAGATCTAAAAGAGATCTCAACACATATATGGAAATTCGGTCTCATTTTGTGCAGTTCCACCATAATTAAGCGAAGCAAAATGTCGCAATAGCAACAAGTTGAATAGATATCCCTGTTTTAACAGAGCCAAAAAAGGAATCAATTACTGGAAAATAAAGGAGGATGAAACATGCGGCCACAAAAATGGTAATCCCGCCAATCCCTAACATGTGTTGCAGTTTTGAAATAAGATTCAGTAGTTAATTCTGAGAGTGGCATTGCTTAATTTTACCAGCGGCATTAGATTAACAAAACGCATAAACAGTTCCAGGGGAGAGTGGGCGCAACAACAACATGTGCTTCCATGTACTTATAAAGGGGGTGATGCAGAGTTTGTTGTAACAAAGCAACAAGCATAATGTCTGGGTTGGTCCCATTTTTGTTCACTACTTAATGGGAAAAGACAGCAATATAATAGCTTCAATTCAACATTTATTTAAAACAGTACCAATACAAGTAGCACAACATCTCAAAACACACTGCACGATCATGTGGATGAAGGCAAGTACCAACCTGTCATGACGCACACAAGATCACATACGAATCTGCTAACATGAATAGGAAATCCAATCTCGTTTTGTGCAGTTGCACTGAAATCAAGTAAAGTCGCCGGTGTGACATTTAAGTTTGCTATAGCAACAAGTTGAATAGATATCCCTGATTTAATAGAGGCAAAAAAGAAAACAATTACTGCCAATAAAGGAGGATGAGACATGCGGCCACAAAAAGAAGCATCTACCTTATCTTGATGGAAAACAAAGTATAGGACAGTAGCATTTCTAAAACGGTTGCATTGATTCATATTAACAGAGAAATTCTCTTAAAATAGTTCAGTAGTTAATTCTGAGAGTGGCATTGCTTAATTTTACCATCAACATTAGATTAAGAAAAATCATAAACAGTTCCAGGGGCGAGTGTGCGCAACAATACCATGTGCTTCCATATACTTATAAAGGGGGTGATGCAGAGTTTGTTGTAACAAAGCAACAAGCATCATGTCTGGGTTGGTACAATTTTTGTTGACTACTTAATGGGAAAGGAGAGCAATACAATAGCTACAATTCAACATTTATTTAAAACAGTACCAATACAAGTAGCACAACATCTCAAAACACACTGCACGATCATGTGGATGGGACATGGGACATGCCAACACCATGTGTGTCCACACGTATAAATGGGTGATGCAGAGTATCTAGCCAAGCAGCATATCTGCGTTGGTCCCATATTTGTTCTCTTTGAAACCTTTTCCTATGTGAGGGAAGCAAATCTAGTCCTGGACAAACTACCCGACCCCCCAGTTTCTTTCCCTTTTCAACAAAGAGTACGGTTCCTTATAGATGTGTGTACTGGGTTACCCCCTTTTACCATTTTCGAGCAACAAAGCGGCTAGATAGCTAGTCTATACTACTTTCCCTCCCTCCTTTCCTCATTGAATCACGTCCTAGATTCATGCTCCACCCCACCGCACCCTTCTTTCCTCTTTGAACCAAGACCTAGATTCGACACAGAATCGAAAAAGATCCGCATGCACCTAGACCAACGGTGGTTTCAAAGAAACTAATACCTTAGGGTCGTCGGGATGTGGCAAGGCGTGCGGCGGGAGGTCAGATCTGCCCACACTACGTACGACAGCGAGGAAGAAGGGGTCGGTGGTCCTCCCGCATAGGCGCTGGGTGAAAGAGAAAAGCACAGCTGGCATTGGATTGCCTCCCTCGCCGAAGGCGGCACAGCTGCACCTCCTCCCCTTCCCAGTGTGACGAGATCCGAACACCTCCTTCGCCAGCTGTGAGGGGGGTGAGAGAGACAGAGGCCACAACGCAGTCTTGTTTAGATCTGGTGAAGAGGGTGAGAGACTGTCAATATAGCAAACCCTAGCAAAGGAACGCCGAGCCTCTAGTGTGTATATATATGTAGTGCGGCGAGAGTGTGGAGAGTGCAAAACCTAGCAAACAAGCGTTGAGGCTCCAGCTTATATGTATACTGTAGTACGGACTGAGGTCCGGTGCCTTAACTGCACCTACTTTTGGCTGTATGACAGGTGGGCCAGCCACATTTTGGGCCCACCTATCATAAACTCAAAGGCGGGTGCACTAAAGTCAATGAAGCTACATCCATATAGTACTCGTGTATACGACTAATATATTATGGAGTGGTTTTCTTATTCTCTCCATAACAATCATTTTAAATTGTGTAAGTATGAAACAAAACTCTTTATTTAACGTACCAGTGAAGAAAACTACTACTCCCTCTGTTCCTAAATATTTGTCTTTCTAGAGATTTCAACAAATGACTACATACGGAGCAAAATGAGTGAATCTACACTGTAAAAAAATGTCTATATAGATCTGTATGTGGTAGTCCATTTCAAACCTCTTGAAAGACAAATATTTAGGAATGGAGGGAGTACTTCCAATGAACTAATGATCCATGCGTCCCGGTCGCACTTCATGTCCTTCACGTGCGGTACACTACCCTCCCTTAAGTGAACAACCACACATGCACCAAATTACCGGAAACGTGTGAGAGTGTGTACAAATAAATAATTTTAATTTCAATTATCGGAAAGGTTTGAGAGTATGTACAGTTTGCCCTCTCTAATAATTATGGTTTGTTGTGTTCGGCCTAAACTTGGTCAAACTTTACAAAGTTTGACTACTGTGAAATCTAATATGGAGAGTAAATAAAAATGGAGGGCTGCTACGTCCATCCGGGTTTTTAGTCCACACCATTTTTGTAATCAAAGTTAATAGCTGGACGAATAAAATTACAGGGGAGCTGGAGACAAAGTTGTGAGAAGGCTTAGAAATCAATACAAAACTTATGCTCTTAGTACCAACGTCGATCCTTCTTCGAGGAAACATTTGGTTCATTGCCAATTGTGTGATAAAATTGCACCATCGTGAAAGACGACTGCATCTCCAACGCAACCAAGGTGAACTGGCGAAGGATATCATCTTTGTGGGTAACAAGCAAAGAGCACTGATGGAAGATAGGTTGTTTTTCATTGAAAATCAATCAGCTTCACCAGCCGCCACAACCATGAGGCGCAACCATGAGCATCGATAGGTCATCGTGGTGATGCATCATCCATTTGGCATCAAGTTTGGGTGAGGCACCTATGAAGTTCGACAAATCCTCACTGTGGTCTGTTTCTTCTCAGTAATCAAGCTTGAGGAAGGGAGAACCACGTGGCAGAGGACAGTGAGGTGGAACAACAATGGCCATCCAATTTTGTGCAGTTCCACTAAAATTGAGGAAGACATGCCCGGGTATGGAGATATGCATCGTTGTTTCCAAAAAATATAAAAAAGGGATATAGTGTTGTTACTTTGTTTTACAAGATTAACAACGACATCTCAATTGTCAATAAGAATTATGAAAAGTACGCCAACAAACAGAAGCATCATGATTATCTTGATGGGAACTAAACCAGGATACCCGAGACAAAAAGCATTTCTTCATTTAACCAACGATAGTATTAGATTAGCAGCAGCAATAGGAGCATATGGACAATGACCGCACAACCAGCATGTACTTTTTGTCGAAACAACATGTATACCTCCACCGAGGCATAAATCAGGACAACTTTTCGAGTGGCATTTCCTCTATAATAGTAGGTGATGTTGGACCAGCCGACAAACCCTAGCTACTATACATGGGGAGCTGGGGAGTAGTCACATAGAAGAAAACCCGCATGCAGCGACCTGGGGAGCTGGACCAGTACAAGAAGTAATACCTCGGGTGGGCGAGATGTTGCTTAGGCGGGCGGGATTTGCCCACACAACGGCAGTGAACAAGGGCGCGGAGGACCTTCGTCCGCACCAGCGCCGGCTCCGAGAGGACGGTGCGCATCGGCTTCCTCCATCGCCGATGGCGACAATGTCAACGCTGCACCTCCTCACCTCCCGCAACGGATGGGATTCCGCCGGATCTATGACCACCGGTGAGGAGAGAGATAGTGTGGACACTGTCATCTTGTTTTGATATGGAGAGGGTGAGAGAGAGAGACGCGAGAAACTCTATCAAACAAGAGGCTATAATGGAGTAAAAAATCTCTCCATAGCAGTGGTTTTAAATAGAATATGCGCGTTCCTGGGAAAAAGAAACGAAAACTGGTGGAAAATTTTTTAACGTACCAAGAAAGAAAACTCGATCAAAAACACGCCCCAGCTTCTAGGTCGCGAGAGTCGTCACGCACACACACATAGACATAGACATGCATATCCGTGTTTACGTAAAATTCCATTTCCATCTCCAATCATATTTGTCCAACTGGCACATTATTTACGTTTTTAATTATATACGCGGCAATATTAACATACAACATCTCTTGTTTGTGGGTCTCCGAACCGCTGGCACGGCCGCTCCTGACCAACCCGAACCCTCTTCCTCACCCGCGCGTGCTTCCGGCCAGAAACGGTCAGTGCCGCATTCATGCCCGGCCAGAGCGGACGCGACCTCTCACTGCGCCGGCATTGAAGCGGCGCGTTGGCCTAGAGAGCGTCGCCTGCGCTGCTTCGTTGTGCACGCGACTACTCCGCGTTCAGAGGTCGCAATAGCCGGCCACAACATGCATGTAAAAAGTTCTTGGGAGCCCGTGCTACAGGTAGCTGTCCTCCGCCAACTCATCAATCTCTTCCAGTAGTACTATTACTCCATGGTGCGATCCATCAACAAGCAGGCGGGAAATTTATCGTATACTTGGTTTGCAGTGAGTGGCATGCCGAGCGACCGTGTGGGGTCGAGCCGTGGAGGAGGGTGAGACACGAACGCGATAGACGTGATTTAAACGTTGGTTTTTCTCGATGGCGTGATCCAACGAAACGAAACGTTAGTTTCTCTCCGTTTCCATTTTTTCTCCAGAAAAATGGAAACTTTCCACTCCATTTTCATTCCTACTCCAAGGTTTCCCCGTTACATCATTCCATCAAATACAAAGGAAAACTAACACGCATGCTGATGCATCTCAACGATTCACATATCATAGCCAATATTTACTTCACAACTAAAGACAAAAGTTATGAGAGCATGTATGAAAGAAAAACTTCTGATGGGGTCACTACGACTTAAACCCTAAACCCTAAACATGACTTAATTTCCTGGCTAGGTAGAACCTGTCGAAGGAAAGATGGCTGGCACCCTCGGATCATACGATGCTTTTGTGCAGTTCCACTAAAATCGAGCTGAGCATCCCTGATGGCAAAGATATTGAAGAAGTGTGATTAGAATAATAGTACTGACACTAGTTCATGAGACATAAACTCATCACAAGTAGAAGACGGTAGAAGTGGAGAAAGGTCGACATGGAGATGGAGCTACGTGGGGAGCTCCGGCAGTGGAGCAAGCCGACTCCAAAAGGAAGATGGACTACCTAGGACGTCGGGCTGTAGCTAGAAGGGCGGTTGGGACGCGGCATCGGCCCATACCGCAGTGACCCCTGATTGGGACGCACCGACTGTGGATTTTCTCCCTCGCTGATGTCGACCGCGTCTACGCAGAACATTGTTCCCTTCCCCCAGCTGCGGGATCAGGACGGATATGTGACCAGCGGTGTGTCCACCGTCGTTCTATGCTTGTGAAGAGAGCAACCCAAGCAAGCAGGCTTGTAGCTTAGGCTCCTGCTAGTGTATATATAGTGGTTTTCTTTTTCTCTCCATATCAACCATTTTATATTGCGTACGTGTCATTGAAGAGTGAAGTGATGGTTGCTTCTTCCGACTAACTTACTGTGTGATTTGACTGCTCCTTTAGTGGCCCCTACAGTCACACATACACATGGACACAAAAACGCGTGCGACATCCTAATGCATGCATGTCCGAGCACACGACGTAACACACACGGTCACGCTCAAGTCCTCAACCTACAGGTGCATGCACACACATACTCAACATGGGTGAGCTAGTGACCGTATAAACACCAGAAAATGTATATATTGAACGCAATGAGCATATTATGAAGTCCACTGACCATATTTTTACAAATATATAGTGACACATAGTGTATTTATCTCGTTTGAAATTAAGCCATATTAACTAGAGAGGAGGCAGTATGGACTAGCATTACTTTGTTGTGTCCCGTCAACTTGCCGAACGAGGAGAAGCTTGCAGGACAAGAGAAGCTTGCACGCGGTGGCTCACAGGACAAGGAGAAACTTTTGACTAATGCAAGCTCTCCCTCGCTCAGGCGGTGGACGTGCAACAGTTAATTCGGTGTCAGATTGCCAAAAGCATACACTATACTAGTACTATTATTGTTCGACTTCCCGAAGAGGCGAACAACCAAGCGCAAAGTTTACTAGTACTAGTACTACTACTATAGTCTATAGAGGTATGTACAATACTATTACTAGGAACCGGATGGAGGAGCGTCTGCACTCTTATTATATTTTTAAAATGTGATAAAGCAATCTTTTCAACACATTTGGTTCTCTTGGAGGGTTCTCGCATGTGATAATGGAAGTTCATTGCATGGAACACTCGCCACAATTCTCGCTTTAATTCTGGCTCATATCATGTTACAAATAGGAGCGCTCGGTAATATTTCCTCTTTTTTGTTATTTAGCATGTAAGCAGGTCAGCAAACCTTGCGGCACATCTTTGTGCGAATTGTGCTTGCTGCACTTTGAATGTGGCCGAGAGCTGGCTTGATGAAACACCTCGCTTCCTACTTCTTTTTTTGCGGGGTACATCGCTTCCTAGTGATCAGTGTCTTGGCTGATCGTCCTAAGAATGCTTATATATGAATAAAGCTCTCTCATTTACCCGCAAAGAAGATTAAGCCATATTAACCGGAAAGGAGGGAGTATGGACTAGCACTACTTTTTGGTGTGTCCCGTCAACTCGCAGAACGAGGAGAAGCTTGCAGGACAAGGTGAAACTCGCTTACGCCTTTTGACTAACGCAACCTACCCTCGCCCAGGCGGCGGACATGCATCAGTTCATTCGGTGTCAGATTGCTAGAGGCATACACTGTAGTACCGAACATGCGGAGTACCATCATTGTTCGACTTCACGAAGAGGCGAAGAGCCAAGCGCAAGGTTTAGTAGTACAAGTAGTACTACTACTAGAACCGCATGGTGGAGCATCTGTACTCTTATTTTTTTAATCTATGATAAAGTACACATTTATTCCGGAGAAGGGCGGAAAACGACAGCCCAACATGTAATGATGATAACTATCAACCATGCTCGAATATATCTTGGCCTCCATGCGAGCCCGTCTGTGTGTTCTCGCTCCTCGTCTCTCTCAAGGAACGGCGGGTTGGCCATTTTGCCGTCAATTGAGATCGGTTTGCTCACACTCCTGTCCCATGTGTCAGTGAGATGCCAAGAGGAGGTGCGTTGACCGACTAGCCATATGCGTACTTGGTTTTGCACCTTCATACTACTCCTCCCTCCGTCATAGTTTACGGGGCGCGCTTCATTATGATGCATTTCTCTCCATGCATTTCCACCACCAGAGAGACTTTAGACGCATTTGGTTTAATGCTCAATTAATTAGGGCGTGGTAACCGCAATCAAGTCCACAATTTTCTCTCGATGTACTATGGAGTGGGGTAAGTGCATGCATGTGTGTACCCAGGGTGGAAGCACTGCATGCATGTGTGTACGCATTATTTCCTCTAGTAATAGATGCCGTGCTATAACTACCAATGCTATTTTTTAGGCCGACCGCTACTCACCTTGGTCCCAGAGATTTTTTCTTTTTCTGAAGCGCGCTCTATAAACAGTGACAGATGGAGTAGTATGAGCAGATTCAAAGAAGAGCGTATTGATGGTTGCTTCTTCTGAGCAACTTACAGTGGGAAAGGTGGGGCCTATGATTTAACTGCTCATTACTCACTATTAATGTGGCGCAATGATCGGGCTGAGTCTCCCATGCGGCTGTGCACTACCCCCTCGGTTCTTAAATATACTCCGGAGTATTTGTCTTTCTAGAGATTTCAACGAGTGACTACTCAAATATTTGTCTTTTTAAAGATTCAAATGGACTACTACATACGGATGTATATAGACATATTTTAGAGTGTAGATTCACTCATTTTGCTCCGTATGTAGTCACTTGTTGAAATCTCTAGAAAGACAAATATTTAGGAATAAAGGGAGTACACATACGAAGAAAAATGAGAGAATCTACACTCTAAAATATGCCCATTTGAAATTTGTAAAAAGACAAATATTTAGGAATGAAGGAGTATAATTTTTTGCATGGCACATGGACCCGGATGCCGAAGAGGCTTCTGGCAATGCTATCAAGCTTCCAGCATTTGTTTACATAATTGACGTACTATACAAATAATTTCCAGCGACATGAAATTGCACAATGGTGTGAGCTTTCGGCTTTCGTTTTGTGTGTCTTGCCATTGATGCTCTTTCGGAAATAATAAAAAACTAACTTCCTTGCTAATGCATCTCAATTATTAGCAGATCAGAGCTAATATTTACATCACAACTGAAGACAAAGTTTTGAGAAGGTGTTAAATTAAAATTGATCCATGCTTTCATTGGCAGTAATGTCCCCCAGCTCTGTCTAAATCAACAAGGCATGTTGGGAAAAAAGTAGCTGTCTGGAGCATGCAACATTCCGATCATTTTGTGCAGTTCCACTAAAATAGAGCTGAGCGTCCCTATTCCAAAGATATTAAGTGTGATTACGATAATAGAGGACTGCTGATGAAACAATAAACACACAAATAGAAGCCAGACACCTTTGCAGTCTCTCTTAAGACTAACTAGTTGGAGAAGATTAGGCTCGGAGTTGGATGAGGAGGATAGAGCAAAACTAATCTCCCTTTGTGCAGTCGCACTAAAATGTAGAGATGTTGCCCATGTGACATTTTAGTACAACAACACAAAACACTCTTAAGAAAAAAGTGATTTGTGCAGTTCACCAAAAGGCCGCAATAGCAACGAGGTGAAATGGATAGCCTTGTTTGCAAAAAAGAGGTAGAAAGGAAGCAATTACTGGCCAATAACGGTTGTGTTTGTCTAAAACGGTGTGAGGACGAGATTGCAATATGGAAAGTACGCCGGACGAGCTATGTTTTGGGCAAAGAACTATGGAAGATCCACATGCAGCGACGTGGGAAGACGTGAAGTGGAGCAAGGCCGGAGGGGATACCTGGAGGTCGTCGGGATGTAACTAGGTGCGCGGCGGTGGGCGGAATCTGCCCATACTGCGGCAGCAAGCAGGTGGCGTAGGCCCTACCGCGCCGGAGCTTGGTCAGAGAGAACGACGTGTACCGCAGATCGGGACGTGCTGCCTCGGCGCCGTCGAACGGAGAAACGATGCACGTCCTCCCTTTCTGCCGGCGGTTAGGATGCGGCCGGATCAGTGACCAACGGTGAGAGAGAGAGAGAGAGAGGCCACCGCATCCTTGTGTGAGATACTCTAAAGAGAGACAAACCAAGCACGCATGCTCCATTGTATATAGTGCAGTGGACTACCTTTTTCTCCATAAAAATTGTTTTATAGTTTGTGTACGTGCCATTGAGCGATATAACTTTATTTAAAAATAACGCACCAACGCATCAAGTCAAACTTTGTTTCGTGCAGGCATGGTACACGACCTCCGTAGGTAAACAACCACTACACACGTTCAAATTAGCACGTGGGCTGCCATTTCGTACAGAAATGAGCTCCACCGTGTACCCGCGCGGGTGTGGCTGGGAACGAAGTGTGAGTACGTGCATAGTGCACCTATTCTCTTATTGTATATGTACACCACCTACGTGGGGTTGTGTCAGAGAGATACAAACGTAGAGAGATATAGTGTGTGGGTTCGTGAGAGTTTTGGGGGGGGGGTCAATCAAAAAATGTAAGATATGCAATGTGTGTGAAATAGATTCCTCGATATATCATATATATATATAGGACAACACTATTCTAATCCTGGGATTAGAATAGTTATTTGGATCACAACGCCCTATATAGAGTGATCGGACGTTCCTGAAATCCCTCGATCCGTAAAAGAAAAAGAAACCCCACCCCACCGCTCGCCACAACCCCTCCCCTAACCTCCCTCGATCCCATCTGGCACCTCACCGGAACTGCATCGCGCCACCGCCGCCTCCCTCCCTACACCACGCCACCGCCGGGCCCCGGCCACCTCTCGTGCCGCTGTCGGGCCACGGCTACCTCCCGTGCCGCCGGCTAGCCCCGGTCGCCTACAGCGCCGTCATTTGGGCCCTTCCCTGCTTCAACCACGGATTCGGCCCCTACCACCTCCCGCACCGCTGCCGGGCCCCGGCCACCTCTCGTGTCGCTGGCTGTCCCCGGCCACCTACAGCGCCACCCGTCAGGCTCCTCCACTGCTTGAACCATAGATCCCTGCGAGAAGCTCACGTCAGATCCCGCCTCTCCTTATGTGCGCCACCAAAAAGCCTGCGTCCTGTGCGCCGCCGCCATGGGAGACCAACCCTTGCAGCAGCATGTAGGGCCAGGCTGCAACTGCCGGATCCCGCCACCATGGCCGCTCACCTCGCGCCTTCAGCGATCTGCCGGGGCCTAAGCCACGACCTGTCCGAGGCCTAAGCGTGACCTCCGTGCTTGAATCTTCTCCAAGTTGCAGCTGCCTACAACTGGAGGAACCGATCCTACTTATCTGCTGCATACTGAATGTTTGTTTTCTTTTTATTCCTGATCGTTTCTATGAAATTTTGCTTTGTGCGTTCCTGTATTCTCTTGAGCTTGTGGTTTGAAAAAAATGTCCATGCGAACGAGAGAAAAAATTCAGTACAAAGAAGTCCATGTATAACTTCCCAGAAGGTTCTTGTATTACTAAGTGTGTGCTCATACAATTTCTCTCCTCTGCTCGTGTTTCGCCGGCTCCCAGCAGGTGTGTCCGGCTTGTTTACAGACCCGTTGGGTACTTGCACAGCATGAATGGCCTTCTCTGTCTAACTTGTAGGCTCAGCGATGGGCATGTTCAGAACTTCAGATACGCCCAAAGAGCCACATCCCTCTGCTACTAGCTAGCTAGCTCTTACAGGACCAGGTGGATCAGACAAAAAAAGTTCATTTTTTCTTTTGCGTGTAGTTATAGAACATGCGCACTACACGTACTACTTCAGTTGATACATACTCACCAGATTTGATGCTAGTTACAGAACATGCGCACTAGATGCCATTTTTTGCTTTTGCGTGTTCCTGCAGCCTCTCACTCATATTCGTGTATTTCATTCCATAGCTTGGATTTTATAACATGTTATGTTCATTGTGCAGAACCTTTAGAAAGATACCAAAAAAGTGTGTTATGGACCTTGTAACTCCTGCCCCTTTTCCGTTCATGCATGTTCTTTCGCGTGATTTGATGTAAGGAAGTTTGTGTAAACCATCGAGTTTACATACACATAAAAAGAGTATGTATTTTTTAAAGTAATCCAGAAGTTCAAAGATTATTGTATAGAGAGTTCAATCATTGTATTTTAGGAAGAATGCATCTTACTGATAAAAAATGCTTAGATAATTGAACCATGAAGTTCAAATTGAAAAAAAATTAGTCAAATCCGATGTTCATTTTAAAATCAAAACAAATCTTTAAACAAAAAAGGTGAAGTTCAAATTAAAATAACACATAAGTTCGAGAAATATATGAAAACCTAGGATTTGCAAGTTTAAAAAAAAACGTCATATTGGGCATGTTTAAAAACATAGAAATACAAAAATGTTTATTCCAAAACCAAGAGGATCTATTATCTCACTATGGTTTTCAGCTCCCTCCTTCAAATTCAACACATAGAAAATGTGGAAGTTCAAATTAAAACAAGCGAGCATTTTTTACAGCCAAAAAAATGCATCAAAAACTTAATTCCTACGGTCTAAGAAAACAAGTGAGTATTTCTTACAGCTCAAAAATACTTTCATATTTAGAACAAATTTGGTTACAGTTTCAAAGAAAAAAACATCACAAAAGTTAATTAAAACCATTCTAAATAATAAAGAAGTACAAAAAATGATGTGTGTTCCTCTTCCTATCCGAATAAAAAATGGGTGATTTTATTTTCCTTTTATGTATTAATAGAAAGAATTTCAAATATGCGACATGAAGAAGTTCAAAAATATGTAGCATGATAGAAAGTTTTATGTACAAAATTCAAGTGGAGAAAAAAAAATGTAAATTCCCATAGAAGTTTGTATATTAAAAAAATGAAGTTCTCATAGAGTAAGAATGGTGAATTTCTCAAAAAGGATGTACTCAAAAGTACATGTTCTCTTTTCTAATTCATGAAGTTCAAATTTGGAAGCCCTAGAAGTTCAATTTGAAACTAAATGGAGAAGGTCAAAAAACCCTAGAAGTTCAAATTAAAAACCTAGAAAATTGTTTGCTTACTTAAAACAATATTTTTCTAAGACGTTCAAAGTAAAAAAAAAAAGACCGAAGGTTAAAAAACTTAGATGTTTTCTTGTTACTAAACAATAAAATGAAGAAGTTCAAATTAAAAAAAAGAAAACTATAAAAAGTTTTAAAAGAATTTCCCCGTTTTTAAAAAACTAGAAGTAAAAAATAAAATAGTGAAGTGGTCCAATGTTTATTCAAAAAAATTAGGATTTTAAATGCTTAAAAAAACTCAAACATCCTCTATTATTAAAGAATCTACCATGAAGGTCAAAAAAAAAATAGTCAAATTATGTTTATTTAAAAAATAAAAATAAAACTTTTACTCAAAAAAATGTGAAGTTCAAATTAAATAACACGGAAATTCAAAGTATATTAAAACCTAGGATTTAGAAGCTCAAAAAACAATGCCATTTTGGGCATTTTTTCCCAATTCTAATAAAACTTTACAAAGTGTTGATGTTTATTAAAAAATCTAGGATTTTCACAGATATCCATTTTTTAAATTATCAAAGATGAAGTTCAAATTGAGAAGGTAGCCAAATTTGATGTTTATTTAAAAATCGAAAACAATTCTTTACTCAAAATATAAAAATGTGAAGTTCAAATTGAAATAACAAAGAAGTTCAGAGTTTATTAAAACCTAGGGTTTACCTCTTCAAAAAATAAAAAACACAACGCCATTTTTTGCACTTTTAAATACAACTCATAAACGAAAAAAATGGTTACTAGAAGTTCAAGTGCTCGGTGAGGAAAAGTTCAAAAATTCTTGTGAGAGAGGTTCACCGTGTATTTAGATGTTCGAAATACATAAAAAATATGTTGTTTTTGTGTTTTAAAATAATTCTCTCACACTAGAGAGAAGTTCAAAAAGTGATAACAACTGGAAGTTCCCGTAACATATAAGAAAAATACAAATAAAGTGAAACAGAGTGAAGTTCAAACAGACATGCCCAGAAGGTCAACTACTTCACGCAGTGCGAAAAACAGCACGTCAAAAACAGAGTGAAGTTCAAACAAACATGCCCCAGAAGTTCAAGTACTTCACAAAGTGCATTTTCGTTCGCGATGAACGCATAAATCATGATCTCGTCATTTTCTAATTTACCTCAAAACGACAGGAATATCATTTTTGTAAGTTCAAGTCCTCGGTCGGAGAAAGTTAAAAAAATTATTGTGAGAGACGTTTGTACAAAAGGAATATTATTTGTGTAACACTAACGAATGGATGAGAAAATTACAAAAAAAAATATGTCATAGAAGTTCAACATGAAAATAACATGAAGTTCAACTACTATGCTGAATGAATTTCAGATGATTTTTTTTAAATCATCACGAGTATGAAAAAACGATCAACACGGGAAAGTTATGTGCTTACAGCAGCTTTCCACTGGTATATCACTTGCTCAATTCCGGTGAGTGGATGGAGAGTTCCGAGTAGTGGATGGAGACCTACGAGCAAAAAACTCACGTGAAAAACAGAGTGAAGTTCAGGTAGATGCGCCGAGAAGTTAAGGTTCTTCACACGGTGCATTTTTGAAGAATCTGTTTCACGATAAAGGCAGAACGCATGATCTCTCTGTTTTTGAAATTACTTAAAAACGGCTAGGAATTAGAGAAAACCATCAACACGAAAAAGTTTCGCATTTTCTGTAGCTTTTCAGCGGTATATTATTTGCCCCATTCCGATAAAGTTTGTAGAAATTACGGCAAAAATACATTTTTATCCATTTTCAAAACTGGCATAAAACCATAATGAACTAGTAGAAAAATTATATAGAAAAAAGTTTCGCATTTCTTCAAGCTTTGCAACGCCATATCATTTGCTGCATTTGGACATATGGTTAAAAAATTAGCTCAAAAATACGAACTCGGTGGAACTTGTACCGTTTTCTAAATTACTTGTAAACCGTTCAAAATTAGAAAAAACTTTTAACATGAAAAAGTAGCGCATTTTCATAAGCTTTCCAACGCCATATTATTTGCCTCAATTGGATTAGCCGTTTAGAAGTGGCATCGAAAATACGAACTCGGGTGTTTCGTTTGCGAAATTCTACGATTTTCCGAATTACTCTTTAACCGTAGGGAATTAGAGAAAACTTTCAACATGTGGAAGGAGCGGTTTTGCAGCAGCTTTCCAACGCATATTATTTGCCTCATTCCAATAAGCGGTTTAAAAATGCGATCGAAAATACGATTCATGTTTTTTGTACGAAGAAAAAACGATTTTCAAAACTGCTCTTAAACTGCTTACATTTTGCCAAAAATTTAACTTGGGTCATGACACTGGTGTCCATAGCTTTCCAACGGTATATTGCAAGCCCCATTCGGACACCTTTTAGCTGAAGTTCGACCTAGTACACGGAGAAGGTCAGGCGCGTTACTCGGGAAGTTCATGTTGTGATCAGAATATTATTCTGATCCCGTAATTAGAATAGTTTTTATATATATATATATAGAGAGAGAGGGGCGATCCACGAGAAGAGAGTGGAGATATCATCAGCTTGACGTGTCCATAGAATCGAAGAGAGGGATGATGATGTGTGTGTGTGTGCGTGCACGATCGATAAAGAGTGTCATCGAATTTGTGTGTGCCCTCATCAAAGATATAGAGTGGCTGGCCTACTGGAACGTGAGAGGGGACAGGTGTTGTTTGTCTCTGTGGCATGGATACCTACCTACAGTGCTCAACTATCGGTGTGTGGTGGGGGGGGGAGGGAGGCCTAATTAACTGTAGAGGTACAATGGCTGGTATATGTGTGGAGGAGGAGAGAGGCCAACCTCATGTATTCAGGGAGATCGATCTACCTCATGTATTAAGGGAGATCGATCGGCATCCATGCATTTGTGTAGGAGAGGAATAAGGTTGGGAGAGAGACAGAGCTAGAGTGTTGGAGGGGGTGGTAGTGGAGTTGCTTCTAACAAATGGTAGGATAGGCTTGCTAGACAATCGGAGGGCACGCCTGCAATATCAATAAGAGAGGGGATAGCTGCCTGTCTGTGCACGTGCGTTTGATAGACGGGTTAGGAGGCATGCACGAATGATGAGGGTGGACGATATGGCTGTGGTAAGCAGACGTAACTACATAGGAAGATCAATCGTGCTTTGTCAGAGAAAGGAGAGACATACCTTGTGAGGTACGTCGATCGATGGAGGGGGATAGTTAAAGTCGACCTAGGTACATGTTGGGAGATCGATCGGTATACATGCATGTGTGTGTTAGAAGCAAATGAGGCACGGGGAGAAGGATAGAGAGAGAGAGAGGGATGCATCTAGGAGGTGGTGCGAGAGTCATACTATATCAAGGGGGAAGGAGTGTGCGAGTACGAGATCAATGAAAAGAGTGGTGGGAGTGAGGCATGGACGGTGATAAGAGAAGAGGGGAAGCTTGTGTTTGTGCTAGGCACACCTGGCTAGAGAGGCGTATTGATCAATGTGTGCCGTAAAGAAGGAGCTGGGCCTACACACACCGTGGGTGAACGACCTAAAGTGAAAAGACGAATTTGTGTGATGGAGCTAGAGAATGCTGAGGGAGGGTGAGACGGATGCAGGCGTGTGCATGCACGAGAGAAAGTTAGCGCTAGCTCCAAAGATAAGACGATTTAGTGGGTGTAAAAGACGAAAAGAGATCATACTTCATTATAAAAAGAGAATTCGGATATTCAAAGAATTTATCATAGTGTTTCAAACCGACGCATGTGAAAATATATATAACGGTGATACACATGGTGTGGTTATGAACATGTTATACTACATATAATATATTTTATCTCTACTCTTATAAAAAACGGAGTTGTTGATGATGGTGTGCCTGCCATCCTGCAATATAGGCCGTCCTATTTATATCTGACAGATAGGAAGGAAACTATGGCAATTTTACAAAAAGATACCCACACCCCTCTCCATATTTTCAAATTAGTCCTCCCCTTGTCGGTGTACAAAAATAAGGGCGCATCTTTATACCCCTTTTCCTGTGCACGGGCAGTCAGAGCCGCGCCCACGGCCGTGCCAAGCAGAACAAGGGAGGTGAGCCAAGGTAAGATCGAAGCCCAAGACAATCAAAGCAACGCCAAGGCCAAGACCACAAAGTGTAGAGGGACGAAGGAAGTTCCCCCGGCAAGACCCTTGCCGGGTGGCCTCAACGGCCCCGGCAAGACTCTTGCCGGGACAGCTCGCCCCGCACCAACAGAGCGAGACACCCTTGAGCCCACGGCCCCCAGTGCCATTGTCAACATGGGGCCAGGGCTTGGGATGGCACCCCTGTGGTGGCATGCGGATATTTGTGAAGACATATTCAAGATCAGATTAGAAGATGACGATTCTCGGCAAGATCCTTGCCAAGGAAGGCCACCAGACCCCCGGCAAGATCCTTGCTAGGGACGACACTACGCCACGGCGAGACCCTTGTCGGGCCACCCGGCAAGGCCCTCGCCAAAGACACCGGCAAGGCCACCGCCAAGCCCACGTCAACCAAGCCTCCATCGCCACTCGCATGCAGCTGCCAGCCCAACCAGCCGGGCGGGCACCTGCGTGGCAACATGCAGCTCCCAGGCCAACTCATCAAGCGCCTGCGTGGCGGCATGCAGATCTTCGTGAAGGCTCCACCACCGTGCCAACTCAGCTGCCTGCCTGCCTACATGGCACCACACACATCCCTGGCCGAGGCGCGTGTCGGAGCGAGGAGGAGCGGCGACGGACGGGACGGGCCTCGCCCCCGTCCCCGATAAAGTAAGAGGACACCTAAGCGATGCATTAAATGCACCTTGTCCTCTAATACAAGGGATAACCTCATGCCACTGTAGACCTTTCCACCTCCTGTGTGCCACTGTGGCTACCCCTTTTTCCTATAAAAGGAGGCCCGAGGTGACGAGGAGAGGGATTTGGCTCTTTCGAACCACGCGTTTACCACAGCTAGTTCGAGAGCTCAAGAACTCTCAGAAATACACCCACCAAAGGAGGACTAGGGTTTTACGCATCCTCGCGGCCCGAACCTGGGTAAACGATCATTATGCTGTCTACTAGCCCTGCTCTCCTCGCAACCCTGCGCCCCGGCAACCGTAGTAGGGATTTTTGTGATCCCATAGGTTTCGTTCCGCACCGACATCTTTGGCACGCCAGGTAGGGGGGCGCAATTGTGAGAATCTGGTCTAGTAGTTAGCCTAGCAGTTCTTCGTTGCCATGGCCCCTAAGAAGAGGATGGCCATGGTGGTCGATTCGTTGGGAGCCGAACGACCCGTGCCGTGCGGACGAGCAGCGGTCCAGTCGCAGACAGGACCCGGGCCGTGGCCCGCGAGCACCAGCATCGCCCAGGCAGTCGGAGCCTGGCGAGCGGCGTCATTCGCACGCCAGACGCCCGACTACACGTTGCCGGGTCCAAGGATGGAGCTGCCCCCCCCTCGCAGGCGGTGCGGGGCCCTCCAGGGGCGTCGTTGTGCCGACTCCGGGCGGCGCGGCGACCTCCAGGACGCCTACACCGGCGACCACCGCGCGTTCTTCCCATGGTGTGCGCGCCGAGCAGCGTCACCACAGTGGTGACCCTGGGCACCACCGGGGGAAGAGCCCTCTGCGTCATTGGCAAGATGAGGGGGTTCAACACGCTCGCCGAAGCGCTGGCGAAAATGGCACGCGGCCGCTGGGTCGTGACGGAGCTCCTTCTAACGTAGTTAGAAGTCGAAGCGCGTCGCGATCCACGCAACTTTCACCGCTGCCCACGCCAGCGGAAGCTTTGGCACGCACACAGCTGCTCCTCGACTTCCCTCCTGCTGCGGAGAATCTCGATGAGTGGAGGGCCACCATCCGGAGCCTCGACGTTGTCGTAAACAAAGACGATCTGCGACCAACGGGGCCCTCGGGCCGGCGCTCCACCGAGCCACCACATGCTAGCGCTGGGAGGACCGAGGGAGCTGCGGCCATGGTGCACTCTCCTCCTCCTCGCCGGCCGCCGCGGGCGTCGGCCCATCGCGACGACGCTTGTGATAACATCTCCATAGCATCGTCCGACCCGCAGACCCTCCGCGGCCAGCGCCAGGTCATTCGGGAGCGAGCTCACGAAGACGCTCGAACCACTGTCGAGCACCGGCGCGAAATGCGCCGCCAGTCAGACAAGCGGGCAGGACCCGCTATGGACCACCTGGCACCCGGGGCCCTGGCGGCCTACCTTACGAGGTGGGTTGCCCGGCATTTACCCGTGAGCTGAGGTAGTTCCAGTGGCCGTCCAACCGCATGTTCAAGCCCGATGTCAGTGAGAAGTACACCGGCAAGACCCATCCGTCCGAGTTCCTCAGCATCTACACCATCACGATGCAGGGCGCTGGGGTTCGCGACGACAAGGTGCTTGCCAACTATTTCCCGCTGGCGCACAAGCCCAATGTGATGTCTTGGTTGATGCACTTGCCGGTGGATTCCATTTCTTCCTGGTCAGATCTGTGCCATGAGTTCATTGGTGCCTTCATAGGAGGCCACCAAGCTCATGGCCAGGCCAGTGATCTGCGTATCATTCCCCAGAAGGAAGGGGAGACCCTGCCCAAGTACATCCAGAGATTTAGCCGGATGCAGTACAACATCCCCGACGTTCATCCCGCCGTTGTGATTAGCGCGTTCCACCAGAACGTACGCAATTGCAAGATGCGCGAGGAGTTGGCGATGACCAAGGTTAAGGATGTGGCCGAGCTCTACGTTTTGGCCGATAGGTGCGCCCGGGTTGAAGAGGGAAGGAAGTACCCCGGCGTAGACGCCGGCGCGGAAACCGACTCTACTGATGAAGACGCCGCCACCCCGATGAAGAAGAGCCGACGTCGCAATAGGAAACGCAAAGGCAAGGCCATGCTTGCTGTTGAGGGATCTGATGATACCAGTGCCGGCAAGAAGGTCAAGGCAGATGCCCCCGACAAGGAGATTGTCGGGTGCGCCGCCTGCCGGGCCCTGGCGGCTACCGACAAGCCAGGAAGCTCCGGCAAGCAATACTACAAGATCCACCGCACCAAGGGCCACGACCTCCAGAACTGCCGACAAGTCGATCTGCTTGCTGAGAAGCAAACGGCTGAGTACGAAAGGCGGGACAAGGAGAAGGATCAGGACGGTGCTGAGGGATCCGGCAAGAAGCGTGGCAGCCAAGGAGGCCGCCCCGACAAGGACAACCAGTAAGAGAGGCCCGCCCGGGGCCGCAACAAGAAACAAGAACATGACGATCACGACAAGGACGATAAGTCTGGTGAGCAAGGGTTCTAGAAGGCTATGGAGGCCATGTGCGTCGATGGTGGCGCCTCGCTGCATACCTCTCACCGCCAGCTCAAGCAGTGGGCGCATGAGATTACAGTAGCAGAGCCGTCGTTCGATGCTCAGAAGCCGCTGAAGTGGTCCAGCACGCCCCTCATCTTTGACGCCGAGGACCACGCTGACTGCACTACCGCGGTTGGGTGTTTGCCATTGTTGGTCTCGCCAACAATACGCAACCTCAGGGTGAACAAGATGTTGGTTGACGATGGGGCCGGCCTAAACCTAATCTCGCGTGTCGTGATCAAAAGGTTGCAAATCCCTGATGGAGACCTCGAGGAAACGGGCACGTTTCAAGGGGTCAATCTGGGGAGGAGCCAGCCGAAGGGAAAGGTCACACTGCCCGTGACATTTGAAGGAGAGTTGAACTACATGATGGAGAGGATCGTCTTCGACGTGGCCGAGATCCCCTTGCCCTACAACGGGATTCTCGGCCGCCCGACATTATCCAAGTTCATGGCGGCGTCACACTACGCCTACAACATGCTAAAGATGCCCGGGCCGTTGAGCTGCACCGACCAACTCTACTAGGAAGGAAGGACGCGCTAATCCGCGCGGACCAACTCTATCGAGAAGCAGCTGCAGCAGCTGCCATCAAGGCACCTTCTCCTGCCGCTAACGGCCTGAGAGGGAAAAAGGAGACCGGCAAGACCTCTCACACCCACTCCGGCAAGCGCACCTCCTCGGAGTGTTGTGCTACCGTTGAGGACGTGCCAGAGAGCTCTACCGACAAGAGCAAGAGATCCAGTGCCGAGCTGCCGCAGACCAAGAAGGTGCCCGTCGGGGAGGATGGCACGGGAGGGGCCTTCATCATAGGCTCCACGCTCGACAGCAAATAGGAAGGCGCGCTCATCACCTTCCTGCGGGCAAATGTCGACGTGTTTGCATGGAAAGCGTCCGACATCCCCGGTGTTCCCAGGGAGGTGATTGAGCACCACCTAGTTGTCTGCCCCCACGCGCGACCCGTCAAGCAGAAGGTCAGAAAGCAGGCTCTGGAAAGGCAGGAGTTCATCACAGAGGAGATCAGGAAGTTGGAAGCGGCAGGTTTGGTGAGAGGGGTGCTCCACCCGACGAGGTTGGCCAATCCAGTAGTGGTGCGCAAGTCGAATGGGAAGTGGAGGCTATGTATTGATGACATAGATATTAATAAGGCTTGCCCTAAGGACCCCTTCCCGTTGCCACGCATTGACCAGATTGTTGACTCCATGGCCGGGTGTGATCTGTTATCATTCCTCAACGCCTACTTAGGCTACCACCAAATCTTCATGAAAAGAGAGGATGAAGAGAAGACGGCATTCATCACCCCATGTGGTACGTATTGCTTTTTACGGATGCCTTTCAAGTTGAAGAGTGCCAGCTCAACGTTTGCAAGAGCAATCCAAATTGGTTTTGAACCTCAGCTCCATAGAAATATGGAGGCCCACACGGATGACATAGTGGTCAAAACCAAGGATGGGCCAACTCTTGTGCAAGATCTGGAAGAGACATTTGCTAACCTGCGCAAGATCAACCTCAAGCTGAACCCTGAGAAGTGTGTCTTCGGTGTTCCGTCTGGAAAGCTTCTCAGATTCTTTGTGTCACAACGTGGGATCGAGGCCACCCAGACAAGATCAAGGCTATTGAGAAGATCGAGGCGCCCAAGCGGATCAAGGATGTGTGTCGGCTCACCGGCTGCGTTGCCGCCATGAGCCGGTTCATCTCCATGTCCGCCGAGCGCGCCCTTCCATTCTTCAAAATCTTGAAGAAGGCGGGCCCAATAGAGTGGACACCAGAAGCCGAGGAAGCACTGTAGGATCTGAAGAAATACCTTTCCTCCACGCCGATACTGGTTGCGCCTAGACCACAAGAGCCGTTGCTGCTGTATCTGGCGGCGATGAATCAAGTGGTCATTGCCGCACTGGTGGCACAGAGGGAGGTCGACAAGGAGGTGGCAATGGCGATAGAACCAACGGATGGTAAGACAAAGATCCCCCTGGCAGGGCCTGGTGCCGACAAGGCGCGGCCCCCGGCGGAGTCTGGTGCCACCAAGGCAATGCCCGCGCAGTCGAGTGAAGTGGTGCCAAAGAAGAAGATGATGCAGCACCCGGTTTACTTTGTCAGCTCCCTCTTGCAGGGGTCTAGGTCAAGGTATCCTGGCATGCAAAAATTGCTCTTCGGCCTCCTTATGGCCTCGAGGAAGCTGCGTCACTACTTCCAGGCCCACGAGATCACTGTCGTCACCCGCCTCCCGTTGCAACGGATACTGCACAACCCGGACGCAACCGGAAGGATTGTGGAATGGGCCTTGGAGCTATCAAGTTTCAGGTTAAAGTTTGAAAGTACCTCGACAATTCAGAGTAGAGTCTTGGCAGAATTCATCGCAGAATGGACCTCGACACCTGACGAAGAAATCCAGGAGACCACTCTCCCCGGCAAGGAAGCAGACCGCGACTAGATCATGTACTTTGATGGGGCTTTCTCACTGCAAGGCGCCGGTGCCGGTGTGCTGCTCATCGCACCCACGGAGAACACCTCAAGTACGTGATCCAGATGCACTTCCCCAGGGAGATGTCCACCAACAACACCGCGGAGTATGAGGGATTGATTGCCGGTCTCAGCATCGTGGCAGACCTCGGGGTTAAGAAGCTCATCGTCAGGGGCGACTCGCAGCTCGTTGTCAGGCAGGTCAACAAGGATTATCAGAGCCCATTGATGGAAGCCTACGTAGATGAGGTGAGGAAGCTGGAGGAACGCTTTGACGGTATCCAGGTGGACCACGTCCCCCAAGCGGAGAACGACATCGTGATACGTCCATTTTGCATCATGCTTTTATATCGATATTTATAGCATTATGGGTTGTTATTACACATTATGTCACAATACTTATGCATATACTCTCTTATTTTACAACGTTTACATAAAGAGGGAGAATGCCGGCAGCTGGAATTCTGGGCTGGAAAAGGAGCAAATATTAGAGACCTATTCTGCGCAGCTCCAAAAGTCCTGAAACTTCACGGAAGACGTTTTTCAAATATATAAAAAATACTCAGCGGAAGAAGTTCACCAGGGGGGCCACACCCTACCCACGAGGGTGGGGGGCGCGCCCCCCTACCTTGTGGGCCCCCTGGTGGCCCTCCGGTGGCCATCTTCTACAATATGAAGTCTTTTGATTGGAAAAAAATAAGAAGCCATCTTCTCAGACGAAACTCCGCCGCCACGAGGCGGAACCTTGGCGGAATCAATCTAGGGCTCTGGCGGAGCTGCTCAGCCGGGGAAACTTCCCTCCCGGAGGGGGAAATCATCGCCATCGTCATCACCAATGCTTCTCACATCCGGAGAGGGCAATCTCCATCAACATCTTCATCAGCACCATCTCCTCTCAAAACCCTAGTTCATCTCTTGTATCCAATTCTTGTCTCCAAGTCCGGGATTGGTGCTAGTAGGTTGCTAGTAGTGTTAATTACTCCTTGTAGTTGATGCTAGTTGGTTTATTTGGTGGAAGATCATATGTTTAGATCCTATATGCATATTAATACCCCTCTGATTATGAACATGTTTATGCTTTGTGAGTAGTTATGTTTGTTCCTGAGGACATGGGAGAAGTCTTGCTATTAGTAGTCATGTGAATTTGGTATTCGTTCGATATTTTCATGAGATGTATGTTGTCTATCCTCTAGTGGTGTTATGTGAACATCTACTACATGAAACTTCACCATTATTTGGGCTTAGAGGAAGGCATTGGGAAGTAATAAGTAGATGATGGGTTGCTAGAGTGACAGAAGCTGAAACCCTAGTTTATGCATTGCTTCGTAAGGGGCTGATTTGGATCCATATGTTTCATGCTATGGTTAGGTTTACCTTAATACTTTTGTTGTAGTTGCAGATGCTTGCAATAGAGGTTAATCATAAGTGGGATGCTTGTCCAAGTAAGGACAGTACCCAAGCACCGGTCCACCCACATATCAAATTATCAAAGTATCGAACGCGAATCATATGAGCGTGATGAAAACTAGCTTGACGATATTCCCATGTGTCCTCGGGAGCGCTTTTCTCTATATAAGAGTTTGTCTAGGCTTGTCCTTTTCTACAAAAGGATTGGGCCACCTTGCTGCACTTTATTTACTTTTGTTACTTGTTGCTCGTTGTTAACTATCCTATCACAAAACTATCTGTTACCACTTGTTTCACTACTTGCAGAGAATACCTTGCTGGAAACCGCTTATCATTTCCTTCTGCTCCTCGTTGGGTTCGACACTCTTACTTATCGAAAGGACTACGATAGATCCCCTATACTTGTGGGTCATCAACACTCTTTTCTAGCACTGTTGCCGGGGAGTGAAGCGCCTTTGGTAGGTGGAATTTGGTAAGGAAAAATTTACTGTCACTTGTGCTGAAATTTACTGTCACTTGTTACTATGGAAAGTAATCCTCTGACGGGCTTGTTCGGGGTATCTTCACCCCGACCAGTAGAGCAAAGAGTTGCTCCTCAACCTACTGAACCTACTGAAAATGAAAATTTTTGCTTTGAAATTCCTTCGGGTATGATAGAAAAACTGCTAGCTAATCCCTTTTTAGGAGATGGAGCAAAACATCCTAATGAGAATCTAATATATGTGGATGAAGTTTGTGGATTATTTAAGCTTGCAGGTGTACCCGGAGATGTTGTTAAGAAGAAGGTCTTCCCTTTATCTTTGAAGGGAGATGCATCAACATGGTATAGGCTATGTGATGATATGGGGTCTTGGAATTACAAACGATTGAAATTGGAATTTCATCAGAAGTTTTATCCTATGCATCTTGTTCATCGTGATCGCAATTATATATATAATTTTTGGCCTCACGAAGGAGAAAGCATCGCTCATGCTTGGGGGAGGCTTAAATCAATGTTATATTCATGCCCCAATCATGAGCTCTCAAGAAAAATGATTATTCAAAATTTTTATGCTTGGCTTTCTGATAACAATCGCACCATGCTTGATACTTCTTGTGCTGGCTTTTTTATGATGAAGACTATTGAATTCAAATGGGATTTATTGGAAAGAACTAAACACAACTCTGAAGCTTGGGACCTCGACAAAGGTAAGGAGTCAGGTACAACACCTAGTTTTGATTGTGTTAAATCTTTTATGGATACCGATGTTTTCCATAAATTTAGCACTAAATATGGACTTGACTCTGAGATAGTAGCTTCTTTCTGTGAATCTTTTGCTACTAATGTTGATCTCCCCAAGGAGAAGTGGTTTAAATATCATCCTCCCATAGAAGTAAAAGTAGCTGCACCTATTAAAGTTGAAGAAAAGATTGTCACTTATAATGATCCTATTATTCCTACTTCTTATGTTGAGAAACCACCTTTTCCTGTTAGGATAAAGGATCATGCTAAAGCTTCAACAGTGGTTTGTAAAAGCAATATTAAAACTTATACACCTCATGAGCAAATTAAAGTTGAACCTGATATTGTTATTGTCAAAGATCTCTTGTCTGATAATATTGATGGGCATGTTATTTATTTCTGTGATGAAACTGCTAGAATTGATAAACCTTGTGCTAAAGATAAACCTGGACCTGTGGTAGGCATGCCTGTTATTTCTATTAAAATAGGAGATCATTGTTATCATGGCTTATGTGATATGGGTCCTAGAGCTAGTGCAATACCTTATTCCTTATACAAAGAAATTATGCATGATATTGCACATGCTGAGATAGAAGATATTGATGTCACAATTAAACTTGCCAATAGAGATACTATTTCACCAATGGGAATTGTTAGAGATGTTGAAGTCTTGTGTGGGAAAACTAAATATCCTGCTGATTTTCTTGTTCTTGGTTCCCCACAAGATAGCTTTTGTCCCATTATATTTGGTAGACCCTTCTTAAACACTGTTAATGCTACCATAGATTGCAAAAGGGATGTTGTTACTATTGGTTTAGATGATATGACTCATGAATTTAATTTCTCCAAATTTAGTAGACAACACCGTGAAGAAGAATTACCTAGTAAGGATGAAATTATTGGTCTTGCTTCTATTGCCGTACCTCCTAGTGATCCTTTAGAACAATATTTGCTAGACCATGAAAATGACATGTTTATGAAAGAAAGAAGGGAAATAGATGAAGTATTCTTTAAACAGGAACCTATTCTGAAACACAATTTGCCTGTTGAAATCCTGGGGGATCCTCCTCCAACCAAGGGTGATCCCGTGTTTGCGCTTAAACCATTGCCTGATACTCTTAAATATGCTTATCTTGATGAGAAAAAGATATATCATGTTATTATTAGTGCTAACCTTTCAGAGCATGAGGAGGAGAGATTATTGAAAACTCTAAAGAAGCACCGTGCTGCTATTGGGTATACTCTTGATGATCTTAAGGGCATTAGTCCCACTCTATGTCAACATAAAATTAATTTGTAAGAAGATGCTAAACCAGTTCGTGATCATCAACGACGGCTGAATCCTAAAATGAAAGAAGTGGTAAGAAAGGAAATACTAAAGCTCCTTGAGGCAGGTATAATTTATCCCGTTACTGATAGCCAGTGGGTAAGTCCTGTCCATTGTGTCCCTAAGAAGGGAGGTATTACTGTCGTTCCTAATGATGAAGATGAATTGATTCCTCAAAGAATTATTACAGGTTATAGGATGGTAATTGATTTCCACAAATTAAATAAGGCAACTAAAAAGGATCATTAGCCCTTACCTTTTATCAATCAAATGCTAGAAAGACTATCCAAACATACACATTTTTTTCTTTCTAGATGGTTATTCTGGTTTCTCTCAAATACCTATGTCAGCCAAAGATAAATCAAAGACTACTTTTACTTGCCCTTTTGGTACTTTTGCTTATAGACGTATGCCTTTTGGTCTATGTAATGCACCTGCTACCTTTCAAAGATGCATGATGGCTATATTCTCTGACTTTTGTGAAAAGATTTGTGAGGTTTTCATGGACGATTTCTCCGTCTATGGATCTTCTTTTGATGATTGCTTGAGCAACCTTGATCGAGTTTTGCAGAGATGTGAAGAAACTAATCTTGTCATGAATTGGGAAAAGTGCCAATTTATGGTTAATGAAGGTATTTTCTTGGGGCATAAAGTTTCTGAAAGAGGTATTGAGGTTGATAAAGCCAAGGTTAATGCTACTGAAAAGATGCCATGTCCCAAGGACATCAAAGGTATAAGAAGTTTCCTTGGTCACGCTGGATTTTATAGGAGGTTCATTAAGGACTTCTCAAAAATTTCTCGGCCTCTGACTAATTTATTACAAAAAGATATACCATTTGTTTTTGATGATGATTGTGTAGAAGCATTTGAAATACTTAAGAAAGCATTGATCTCTGCACCTATCGTTCATCCACCTGATTGGAATTTACCCTTTGAAATTATGTGTGATGCCGGTGATTATGCTATAGGTGCTGTTCTAGGGCAAAGAGCTGATAAGAAATTAAATGTTATTTGATATGCTAGTAAAATCGTAGACAATGCTCAAAGAAATTATGCTACTACTGAAAAAGAATTTTTAGCAGTTGTATTTGCTTGTGATAAGTTCAGACCTTATATTGTTGATTCTAAAGTAACCATTCACACTGATCATGCTGCTATTAAATATCTCATGGAAAATAAAGATGCTAAACCTAGACTTATTAGATGGGTTCTCTTGCTACAAGAATATGATTTACATATTGTTGATAGAAAGGGAGCTGAGAACCCCGTTGCAGACAACTTGTCTAGGTTAGAAAATGTGCTTGATGACCCACTTCCTATTGATGATAGCTTTCCTGATGAGCAATTAAATGTCATAAATGCTTCTAATACTGCTCCATGGTATGCTGATTATGCTAATTACATTGTTGATAAGTTTATACCACCTAGTTTCACATACCAGCAAAAGAAAAAGTTCTTCTATGATTTGAGGCATTACTTTTGGGATGACCCACATCTTTATAAAGGAGTAGATGGTGTTATTAGACGTTGTGTACCTGAGCATGAACAGGAACAGATCCTACGCAAGTGTCACTCCAAAGCTTATGGAGGACACCATGCTGGAGATAGGACTGCACATAAGGTATTGCAATCTGGTTTTTATTGGCCTACTCTCTTCAAGGATGCCCGTAAGTTTGTCTTATCTTGTGATGAATGTCAAAGAATTGGTAATATTAGTAGACGTGAAGAAATGCCTATGAACTATTCACTCGTTATTGAACCATTTGATGTTTGGGGCTTTGACTATATGGGACCTTTTCCTTCCTCTAATGGATATACACATATTTTAGTTGTTGTTGATTACGTTACTAAGTGGGTAGAAGCTATTCCAACTAGTAGTGCTGATCATAACACTTCTATTAAAATGCTTAAATAAGTTATTTTTCCATGATTTGGAGTCCCTAGATATTTAATGACTGATGGTGGTTCACCTTTTATGCATGGTGCTTTCCGTAAAATGCTTGCTAAATATGATGTTAATCATAGAATTGCATCTCCTTATCATCCTCAGTCTAGTGGTCAAGTAGAATTGAGTAATAGAGAGCTCAACTTAATTTTGCAAAAGACTGTTAATAGATCTAGAAAGAATTGGTCCAAGAAACTTGATGATGCATTATGGGCCTATAGAACTCCATATAAAAATCCTATGTGTATGTCTACGTATAAAATGGTTTATGGAAAAGCATGTCACTTACCTCTCAAACTAGAACACAAGGCATATTGGGCTATTAAAGAGATCAACTATGATTTTAAACTTGCCGGTGAGAAGTGGTTATTTGATATTAGCTCACTCGATGAATGGAGAACCCAAGCCTACGAAAATGCCAAGTTGTTTAAAGAAAAAGTTAAAAGATGGCATGATAAAAGGATACAAAAAACGTGAGTTTAATGTAGGTGATTATGTATTGCTATACAACTCTCGTTTAAGATTTTTTGCAGGAAAACTTCTCTCTAAATGGGAAGGTCCTTACGTTATCGAGGAGGTCTATCGTTCCGGTGCCATAAAAATCAACAACTTCGAAGGCACAAATCCGAAGGTGGTGAACGGTCAAAGAATCAAACATTATATCTCAGGTAATCCCATAAATGTTGAAACCAATGTTATTGAAACCATAACCCCGGAGGAATACATAAGGGACACTTTCTGGAACATTTCAGACTCCGAAAAGGAATAGGTATGTGGTACGGTAAGTAAACCGACTCCAAAACAGTTTTTAAGGCAATATTTCTCCGTTTTGGAATATTTAGAAAAATAGAAAAATAAGAAGCAGTCCGGGAAGGACACGAGGGCTCCACGAGGGTGGAGGGCGCGCCCCCTACCTCGTGGGAACCTCGTGCGCTTTTCGGACTCCGTTTTCTTACACGACACGCATTTTGGTCGATAAAAAATCATTATATAATCTCCCAAAGGTTTTGACTCCCGTATCACGCAAAAATCCCCTGTTTTTGTTTCGAGCTGTTTTTCTGATAGATCCAGGTCGTCATGTCGTCTTCAAGCGCCCCCAAGGACCAGTTCTTCGAGAAGGTCATCAATCCCTACCTCGCAGAAGTGCTGCAACACCCTCAAACCATTGAGATGCGTGAGGGGTTGTTGCACATCCACGATGCTGAGGGACCAAGGAAGACCGGAAGCACAGAGGCAAGGCCTGAGGCATTGGAGCAAGAAGTTTTCAAGTGTCTGGAGATGGTGGAGCGTGGACTCGATTCCAATCACATTATGATCACGGAGTTCACCAACAACCACAAGCCGGACGTCAAGGACATTGGGGAGGCCATCTTCAAGCTTCATGAGAAAACGAGCACCTCCAAGCCCAGATCTTTGACCTGCAAAATCAAAACTGTGAGTATGAATATAGATTCAAGAGGATGTGTTTGGCTGCATATTTGAGGTTTCAGGAGACTCAGTCATCCTTCTATGATGGTGAGCCTATGCCTTGGAAGAAGGACGACAAGCCTACGCCATCAACAAAATCACCACCGTCTCCACCAACAAAGAAGAATAGAGTATCTGGTATGGGCACTCCCCTTGGCAACTGCCAAGCTTGGGGGAGTGCCCCGGTATCGTATCACCATCACTTTTATCTTTACCGTTTTTCTTAGTTCGATCCTTTTGGTAATATCTTGATCTAGTAGAATAAAAGTTCTTAGTATGATCTAGTCGTGAGTTTTGCTTTATAATCCTTCTATGTAATCGAGTCCGTGAGCTATATAATAAAGATTAGTGTTGAGTCAAGGGCTTGATTATTTTGCCATGATCCTAAGTGAATAAAAGAAGAGAGAAAGAAATAAAAAGAAACAAAGAGATCATGTGAGTCTTATGGAGAGTAATGAGCTCACATAGAAAAAGTATGATGAATAAAAGTTGTTGAGAGTTGACAAGCATAGTTTTGGTCATCGTTGCAATTAATAGGAAGTAATAAAGAAAGAGAGTTCTTCACATATAAATATACTATCTTGGACATATTTTATGATTGTGAGCACTCATTAAAATATGACATGCTAAAGAGTTGACGTTGGACAAGGAAGACAACATAATGGGTTATGTTTTCTTACATCTGAGATAAATTATATTGTCATGGATCATCCAACATGGTTGAGTTTTCCTTTCCCCCTCATGCTAGCCAAATTCATCGCACCAAGTAGAGATACTACTTGTGCTTCCAAATACCCTTAAACCAGTTTTGCCATGAGAGTCCACCATACCTACCTATGGATTGAGTAAGATCCTCTAAGTAAGTTGTCATCGGTGCAAGCAATAAAAATTGCTCTCTAAATATGTATGACTTATTAGTGTGGGAGAAATAAGCTTTATACGATCGTGTGATATGGAAGAAATAAAAGCGATAGACTGCATAATAAAGGTCCATATCACAAGTGGCAATATAAAGTGACGTTCTTTCGCATTAAGATTTTGTGCATCCAACCATAAAAGTGCATGACAACCTCTGCTTCCCTCTGCGAAGGGCCTATCTTTTACTTTTATCTCCTACCTTGCATAAGAGTCATGGTGATCTTCACCCTTCCTTTTTACATTTTATCCTTTGGCAAGCATAGTATGTTGGAAAGATCCTGATATATATGGCTAATTGGATGTGAGTTTTCATGAACTATTATTCTTGACATTACCCTGGAGGTAAAGCATTTGGGAGGCAAAACTATAAGCCCCTATCTTTCTCTATGTCCGATTAAAACTCCATACCCATAAGTATTGCATGAGTGTTAGCAATTGTGAAAGACTATATGATAGCTGAGTATGTGGACTTGCTAAAAAGCTCCTATAAGTTGACTCTTTCCTATGTTATGATAAATTGCAATTGCTCCAATGATTGAGATTATAGTTTGTTAGTTGTCAATGAAGTTTATGATTCATACTTGAAATTGTGATTGAATTGTTACTCTAGCATAAGAAATTATATGACAAGAATTATATAAGTTGTTGTTCTAAGAATGATCATGATGCCCTCATGTCCGTATTTTATTTTTTTATCAATACCTCTATCTCTAAACATGTGGACATATTTTTCAATTACGGCTTTCGCTTGAGGACAAGCGAGGTCTAAGCTGGGGGGAGTTGATACGTCCATTTTGCATCATGCTTTTATATCGATATTTATTGCATTATGGGCTGTTATTACACATTATGTCACAATACTTATCCCTATTCTCTCTTATTTTACAAGGTTTACATAAAGAGGGAGAATGCCGGCAGCTAGGATTCTGGGCTGGAAAAGGAGCAAATATTAGAGACCTATTCTGCACAGCTCCAAAAGTCCTGAAACTTCACGGAAGACGTTTTCAGAATATATAAAAAATACTCAGCGGAAGAAGTTCACCAAGGGGCCACACCCTGCCCACGAGGGTGGGGGCGCGCCCCCTACCTCGTGGGCCCCCTGGTGGCCCTCTGGTGGCCATCTTCTGCTATATGAAGTCTTTCGATGAAAAAAAATAAGAAGTCATCTTCTCGGACGAAACTCCGCCGCCACAAGGCGGAACCTTGGCGGAATAAATCTAGGGCTCTGGCGGAGTTGCTCTGCCGGGGAAACATCCCTCCCGGAGGGGGAAATCATCGCCATCGTCATCACTAGCGCTCCTCACATCGGGAGAGGGCAGTCTCCATCAACATCTTCATCAGCACCATCTCCTCTCAAAACCCTAGTTCATCTCTTGTATCCAATTCTTGTCTCCAAGTCCGGGATTGGTGCTAGTAGGTTGCTAGTAGTGTTAATTACTCCTTGTAGTTGATGCTAGTTGGTTTATTTGGTGGAAGATCATATGTTTAGATCCTATATGCATATTAATACCCCTCTGATTATGAACATGTTTATGCTTTGTGAGTAGTTACGTTTGTTCCTGAGGACATGGGAGAAGTCTCGCTATTAGTAGTCATGTGAATTTGGTATTCGTTCGATATTTTGATGAGATGTATGTTGTCTATCCTCTAGTGGTGTTATGTGAACGTCGACTACATGACACTTCACCATTATTTGGTCCTAGAGGAAGGCATTGGGAAGTAATAAGTAGATGATGGGTTGCTAGAGTGACAGAAGCTTAAACCCTAGTTTATGCGTTGCTTCGTAAGGGGCTGATTTGGATCCATATGTTTCATGCTATGGTTAGGTTTACCTTAATACTTTTGTTGTAGTTGCGGATGCTTGCAATAGAGGTTAATCATAAGTGGGATGCTTGTCCAAGTAAGGACAGTACCCAAGCACCGGTCCACCCACATATCAGATTATCAAAGTACCGAACACGAATCATATGAGCGTGATGAAAACTAGCTTCATGATATTCCCATGTGTCCTCGGGAGCGCTTTTCTCTATATAAGAGTTTGTCCAGGCTTGTCCTTTGCTAGAAAAGGACTGGGCCACCTTGCTGCACTTTATTTACTTTTGTTACTTGTTGCTCATTACAAATTATCCTATCACAAAACTATCTGTTACCACTTGTTTCACTACTTGCAGAGAATACCTTGCTGGAAACCGCTTATCATTTCCTTCTGCTCCTCGTTGGGTTCGACACTCTTACTTATCGAAAGGACTACGATAGATCCCCTATACTTGTGGGTCATCACATCGCCGATTACCTGTCAAAGCGTGCCGCATTCAAGCTACCTATGGAACCAGGTACCCTTTTGCTCTAGTTAACTCAACCATCTGTCGAACCATCAGCAGGGCAGAACAAGCGGAGGAAATCAGGTCCCGACAAGTACTTTCCTACGGAGCCCCCTGGGGCTACCGGCAAGGGTGCTGCCACGGATGCTAAGCCTGCCCAAGAGCGACTGGCTCCGACAGGGCGTCAAGCCCTGGCCGTAGAGACAGCTGCTCTCATGGCGGAAGAAATGCCTTTGGTCCTTGCCATCGAGCCCCAGGCTCCGGCATGGGCGCAGCATACCGTCCACTTCTTCCAAACAGGGGAGCTTCCTGAGGAGCTGGAAGAGGCAGAGAAAGTAGCCCGTCGGTCCGGCCTGTACCAGTTCGTCAATGACGTCCTGTACTGGAGGAGGCCAAACGGTGTGAAACTCAAGTGCATCCCCTGGGAGGAAGGACTGGAGCTGTTGGCGGAGATACATGGAGGCATATGCGGCTCCCACATAGGGTCAAGGGCCCTTGCCGGGAAGGCATTTCGGCAAGGTTTCTTCTGGCCCACCAACCTCCAAGATGCGAAAGCACTAGTAACCAAGTGTGAAGCATGCCAGTTCCATTCAAAGAAGCTTCATCAGCCGGCTCAAGCCCTTCAAACAATCCCTCTCTCCTGGCCATTCTCGGTCTGGGGGGTCGATATACTGGGCCCTTTCCCCCGCGCTGTCGGGGGCTTTGAGTACTTGTACGTTGCAATCGACAAGTTCACAAAGTGGCCAGAAGTGGAAGCAGTGAGGAAGGTGACAGCTCAGTCAGCCGTCAAGTTCTTCAAAGGACTGATCTGCCGTTTTTGTGTGCCAAACAAAGTCATCACCGACAAGGGCACACAGTTCACAAGCCACACCTTCATGCAGTACATCCAAGACCTCGGCAGCGAGGTCTGTTTTGCTTCAGTGGCACATCCACGGAGCAACGGCTAAGCGGAGAGGGCAAATGCTGAAGTGTTGCGAGGCCTGAGAATGAAGACCTTTGACGAGCTGCACAAGAGTGGAAGGCGCTGGATTGATGAGTTGCCGGTGGTTCTTTGGTCGATCAGGACGACGCCAAATCGAGCCACCGGCCAGACACCTTTTGCCCTGGTATACGAGGCAGAAGCAGTTCTCCCCATGGAACTCATATACGGGTCACCTCGAGTGCTCGCTTATGATGAGCTTGAGCAAGAGCCGTTGCGCCAAGATGACGTGACACTCCTTGAGGAAGATCGTCTTCGGGCAGTTGTGAGAGCGGCACGCTACTAGCAAGCCTTGCGCCGCTATCATAGCTGCAAGGTTCATGCCCGAAGCCTTGAGGAAGGCGACCTTGTTCTTCGGCGCATTCAGTCATCCATGAATTCCAACAAGTTGACGCCGAAGTGGGAAGGCCCGTATCGGGTAATGCGAGTCACCAGGCCTGGCGCAGTCCGCCTGGAGACCGAAGATGCCATACCAGTGAGCAACTCCTAGAACATCGAGCATCTTCGCAAGTTTTACCCATAGGGCGCGGCTTGTCGGGCCTCCCGGCAAGCCACCTTTTGTACAAGCTTTGCCGACAAGGCATGTGACCCTTTATACAAAGCCACGCGCAGACCCTGAGCATAAATAAATGAAGCGTTGGTGCCCTAAGTTATAGCATGCATGCTAGGTCGATTCTCTTCCTTGGTTAGGGTTGATAGTGCTTAGCGGCGACTAACCCCTAGCCTAGAGGTCGAGTGTGCGTCTGTCTGTTCCTTTTCCGCCCTCCTTTGGTTCGCAGGGCACATGAGCACTTCTGCTGAGCTACTCGGAAAGAAGGAAACGGACCGGCGCCCCGACCCCGGCAAGCCAGAGTTGCCGGGGGCTGCAAGCACAAGGAACCAACCGCGGCAAGATGATATTGCCAAGGGCTACGGATCCAGATAAGTCTTTTATCCTCTGTCATGCATTTCGGAACCGGACTGGGGCATGTGAAACCTCGTTTTTGTCTCTAGGCTGCCGTGCTCCCCTTTTCCCTATACCTAGGGATTATTTCCTGGGTCCGGATTTGGTCGTAGCTGCGGCAGCAAGGAGGTGGGACGAGGAGCCTAAAGCCCACTTCATCCCTGCCTCTACCAAGAGCGCGAGAACGGTCGAGTAGAGTGGGGGGACGGCAAGGCCTATTCCCGGGCGAAAGAACGTTTATCTTAAAACAATAATAAGGATTCGCTCCTTGTTGCGGGATTTACCCGCAAACGAAAAACCCGACAAGCATCCCTTTTTCATTAAAAACATCCCATACAGGTACAGTTCGTGCAAGATGAAAAACATGAGCAAGGGGATTACAAGTTTTAAATTTAACAAAGTCCTGCAGGCTTACAAACTAAAAAAGAGATAAGATGCCCGTAATCCCTTTCTTGTCCCTCTCCTCAGGAGCCAGGTCAAGGAGGTGAAAGGGCAAAAGGGGCGCCTAGGCGAGCTACGAGCAGCAGAAAGCACCAAGAGAACATCTCGGTGGCCACCCACGGGAGGGCCGGTGATGACGGTGCCGGGAAAGGAGCTGGAAGACGAGGCGGCAGGACCGGCAATACGCGATGAAGGCGTCGGTGCCCGCATACTCCGAGTTGATGGCCTTGCCGCCCACCCTCTTCCTCTTCCGTAGCCTCCCGACGCCAGCCGCCCAAGGAGACAGCCCCGAGAAGTTCAAGGAGCTGGCCCTGCCCCCAGCTAGCTTCTGCTAGAGGAGCGGCCAGGTGCAGATGTTGTTGCTGCTGCCGCACCCGCCCAGGCGCGGGGCGTCCGGCGCCTAGTTGGACTCATCCTCGCTGTCTGCCCTGCTGTCCTCCTCGTCGCTCTCGCTCGAGGATGAGCTTCCATCGTCAGAATCTCCATCAGAGGAGCTCTCCACGCAGCATTTCAAATGAGTTCCAAAATCTCCGAAGACCTTGACGGAGAGCAGGCCATCCTTCATTAACTTGAAGTAGAGGACGAGCCCCGCCATCAGGCTATGGATGCGGGCGAACGTCTTCCATCCACGACGGAGATACATAACTCGAGGAGCCGGGAAGTCGACGTCGACCCGCGTGCCCCCGTTCCCGCAACCCCTCATGTGCAACCTGAGGGTTTGGGGCGGGACACGCTCCATCACCCGAGCGAATGGAGTGGGGAGACGAAGACGATGACGCGGGGGCCGGCAGAGCCTGATGAAGAACTCGCAAGGCTGGTCTTCAACATGACCCTCCATCGGGAAGGGCATCATTGGCAGGGCGAGACCGGCGCGTCGCCCCGTCCTCCTCTTCCCCGAGCGCTACGACCTCTGGCCCGGCCTCGCCCACGACCTCGCCGCCTCCCCCTTCCCCTCGCGGTCGGTTCCGCCACCACGGGTTTAGAATGGGTAGGGACGCGCTGTTTAGCGGTGACCCTCGCCGCCACCGTCGAAGGACCAGGATTCCCTTTCTCCATGGCGGGTGAGAGGAAGGAGCAGAAGCAGAGGGAGATAGAAGATGGAAGAATGTGGGGTGCCATTCCCCCCTTCCTCCTCTTTATAAAGGAACGGGGTTGAGGCCCGGCCGCCCCGCTCGGCCAATCCATACACCGGAGGCGCGGGAAATCAGGACCGACCCGCTGCCCCAACCAGCGGCGGCCCGGTTTCTCACCTCCATCGTTTGCCACCACAAGCGCATGAAAGATGCGTGGCAGACGTGCAGAACTGAGGGGACGGGTGAGGCGACCTCTCCCCACCCCGTGATCGTGGGGAGTGGACGCCTTGAAGACCGCACCCCGACCCCTCTCGGTAAATGAGCCGCGCCTCCATGCCTCCCTCTTTTTACGGGGAAGACGTGAGCCGCCTCTTTACTATGATGTGATGCATGCGTGTGCAAACCGCCCACGCATGCCGCCCCCATCACGCACGCCCCTCCATGCCGCGCCACGCGCGCGGGTCATCGGAGGCAGAGCGCGTGAAGAATCTTACCACGGTAAAAACCGCCCCACCTGCCCACACACCGTTTTGGGCCTGGCCCAACAAAGTGTTGCGCTTATGTGTGGCCCAGGCCCGGGGGCTCCTGTCGGTGTACAAAAATAGGGGTGCATCTTTGTACCCCTTTTCCTGTGCACGGGCAGTTAGAGCTGCGCCAACGGCCACACCAAGCAGAACGAGGGAGCTGAGCCAAGGTAAGATCGAAGCCCAAGACAATCAAAGCAATGCCAAGGCCAAGACCACAAAGAGCAGAGGGACGAAGCAAGTTCCCCCGGCAAGACCCTTGCCGGGTGGCCTCAGCGGCCCCGGCAAGACTCCTACCGGGCAGCTCGCCCCGCACCAACAGAGCGAGCCACCCTTGAGCCCACGGCCCCCTAGTGCCATCATCAGCGTGGGGCCAGGGCTCGAGACGACACCCCTATGATGACATCCGGATATTTGTGAAGACATATTAAAGATCAGATTAGAAGACGACGATTCTCGGCAAGATCCTTGCCAAGGAAGGCCACCAGACCCCCGGCAAGATCCTTGCCGGGGACGACAATACGCCACGACGAGACCCTTGCCGGGCCACCCGGCAAGGCCCTCGCCAAAGACGCCGGTAAGGCCACCACCAAGCCCATGTCAACCAAGCTTCCACCGTCGTTCGCATGCAGCTGCCAGCCCAACCAGCTGGGCAGGCACCTGTGTGGCAACATGCAGCTCCCAGGCCAACTCATCAAGCGCCTGCGTGGTGGCATGCAGATCTTCCCCGATGACGGACGGGCCTCGGCCGCGTCCCCGATAAAGTAAGAGGACACCTAGGTGATGCATTAAATGCACCTTGTCCTGTAATATGAGGGATAACCTCGTGCCACTGTAGACCTTTCCACCTCCTGTGTGCCACTATGGCAACTCCTTTTTCCTATAAAAGGAGGCCCGAGGCGACGAGGAGAGGGATTCGGCTCCTTCGAACCACGCGCTGACCACAGCTAGTTCGAGAGCTCAAGAACTCTCAGAAATACACCCACCAAAGCAGGACTAGGGTTTTACGCATCCTCGCGGCCCGAACCTGGGTAAACGATCCTTGTGCTGTCTACTAGCCCTGGTCTCCTCGCAACCCTGCGCCCCGACAACTGTAGTAGGGATTCTTGTTATCCCATAGGTGTCGTTCCACACCGACACCCCTTGATCATGTTGATGTTCTGTGGAACTCATGGGCACCTTGCTAGTACTACGTATAATATATAGAACATTGATCATAATTTGGCTAATGTGTGGCTTTTGCAGCTCAGGTTTAAATACTTGTCATAATGTAGGGGGCGGGGCACTATACTATGTGTGATAAACACAGTGTACGTATGGAAATGGTTTAGATTATGAATATATAGTTAGTACATCAAATGTACTATTATTTGGAATCAACATCAAGTGTATTCAAAAAATAGAATTCGAGTTCATGTAGTACACATAGTTCATATCTATCTCTATAGTAATCATGTTGTGTGTGAGGGACTCCTGGATTAGGGGGTGTTAGGATAGCCGAACTATACCTTCCGCCGGACTCCTGGACTATGAAGATACAAGATTGAAGACTCCGTCCCGTGTCCGGAAGGGACTTACCTTGGCGTGGAAGGCAAGCTTGGCGATACGGATGATCAGATCTCCTACCATTGTAACCAACTTTATGTAACCCTAACCCTCTCCGGTGTCTATATAAACCGGAGGGTTTTAGTCCGTAGGACAACATACACATCAACAATCATACCATAGGCTAGCTTCTAGGGTTTAGCCTCTCTGATCTCGTGGTAGATCAACTCTTGTAATACCCATATCATCAATATTAATCAAGCAGGACGTAGGGTTTTACCTCCATCGAGAGGGCCCGAACCTGGGTAAAACTTCGTGTCCCCTGCCTCCTGTTACCATCCGGCCTAGACGCACAGTTCGGGACCCCCTACCCGAGATCCGCCGGTTTTGACACCCACATTGGTACTTTCATTGAGAGTTCCTCTGTGCCGTCGCCGTCAGGACCAATGGCTCCTACGATCATCAATGGCGATGCAGTCCAGGGTGAGACCTTCCTCCCCGGACAGATCATCGTCTTTGGCGGCTTCGCACTGCGGGCCGATTCACTTGGCCATCTAGAGCAGATCGAAAGCTACGCCCCTGGCCGTCAGGTCAGATTCGGAAGTTTAAACTACACGGCCGACATCCGCGGGGACTTGATCTTCGACAGATTCGAACCACTGCCGAGCGCGCCGCACTGTGACGACGAGCATGATCTAGCTCTGCTGCCGAACAGTGCCCTGGAGGCCGCACCCGCATCGGCTCCGACCCCTAGTTCGGAGCCGACCGCGCCGATCGAGGATGGGCGGTTGGACGCCACCTCGGGGGCTGCGATCCCAACGGCGGTTGAGCCGAACACCAGCCCCGTACTCTGCAAGACTCGTGACTCCATGGAGTCGGATTCTTCTCCGGACTCCGAACCGACCATGCCCCTGCCGAGCGAATCCGATTGGGCGCCGATCATGGAGTTCATGGCCGCGGACATCTTTCAGCACTCGCCTTTCGGCGATATCCTGAAGTCACTGAAGTCTCTCTCTTTATCAGGAGAGCCCTGGCCGGACTACGGTCAGCAAGGTTGGGATTCGGACGATGAAGAAATTCAAAGCCCACCCACCACCCACTTGGTAGCCACTATCGACGATTTAACCGACATGCTCGACTTCAACTCCGACGACATTGACGGTATGGACGCCGATGAAGGAGACGATGAAGAATCAGCGCCTATGGAGCCCTGGAACGCCACCTCGTCATATGACGTATACATGGTGGACGCACCCAAAGATGACGACAAGGAGCGGAAGGATGCACCGAAGGATTGTTCCCTCGAAAAGCAGTCAAAGCGGCGACGCAAGCGCTGCCCCAAATCCCGCCTCGACAGAAATAGCGATCACAGTGATCCAGCGCTGCAGTAGGGCGAACCGCTGCTAGACAACGGCAATCCGGATAATCAAACCGAACAAACAAATCCTATCAATGATAATGGTCCGGACGACATAACCCCGGACAGGCACTCGGAGCAGCAGAATGCCCGTAAAAGGCTCGTTGCCACCGCAAGGAGCCTCAAAAAGCAGAAGCGGAGGCTCAAGGCCGCGCAAAACACGCTCCAGTTCAGATGGAGCAAAATACTCAACACTGTAGCAAGGTACAGCGACAATCGCCCCTCCAAGAGCAACCCAAAGCGGAAGCTGCTACCCGAATTCGATGAGGAGGCCTCAGACCCCCCACAACCAAATATCAAAGCAGCCACCTAGTCGGATAGACGACCCCTCTACCACCACAGAACGGCATTCAACACCGCTCACAATACAACATGCGACCCATGTGAGGGCTCGCACCCAAAGGACGGTGCAACAAGATCCATCTATGGACCACGCAAGCACGCCCCAGCATACAATGCAACACAACAAACATCCGAGCAACGCGGCACACCCAGCTACAGGGGTGCCGCACCCCCCCCCCCTATGTTTCACCAATGAGGTGCTGGACCACGAATTTCCAGAGGGATTCAAGCCCGTAAACATAGAGGCATACGACGGAACAACAGACCCTGGGGTCTGGGTTGAGGACTATATCCTTCATATACATATGGCTCGAGGGGATGATCTCCATGCCATCAAGTACTTACCTCTCAAACTCTAAGGGCCAGTTTGTCACTGGCTCAAAGGCCTCCCCGAAAGCTCCATTGGAAGTTGGGAAGAGCTCAAATACGCCTTTCGAGCAAACTTTCAAGGGACTTATGTCCGACCTCCGGATGCGGACGACCTGAGTCACATAACTCAACAGCCCGGAGAGTCAGCGCGAAAGCTTTGGAATAGGTTTCTTACTAAAAAGAACCAGATTGTCGACTGTCCGGACGCCGAAGCCTTAGCGGCTTTCAAGCACAGCGTCCGCGACGAATGGCTCGCCAGACACCTCGGCCAAAACAAGACGAGAACGATGGCCGCATTAACAAACCTCATGACCTGCTTTTGCGCGGGTGAGGATAGCTGGCTAGCCAGACGCAGCTCCAGCGACCCCAGTACATCTGAAGTTAGAGATGGAAACGGGAAATCACGACACAACAGCAATAACAAATGCCGGAATAAAGAAGACAGCACAAAGGGCACGACAGTAAATGCTGGATTCAATGTCCCTCGACCAAACCAAAAGCCGCCCTCCAAAGGCACCAGGGATGAACTGTCCAGCCTCAACAAAATCCTGGACCAAGTATGTCAGATCCATAGTACCCCTAGCAAACCTGCTAATCATACCCATAGAGAATGTTGGGTCTTCAAGCAGTCCGGCAAGCTCAACGCCATACACAAGGGGAAGGATACACCAAATGAAGACGAGGACGAACCTCCCACACAAGACAAGGGGGAACAAAAGAAATTTCCACGCGAAGTCAAAACAGTAAACATGTTACACATGATCAAGAGAAAAAACAACGCGGCACTCCCAGAAAAATATACCAAAATGCCTATCCCCGCGAAGTCCCGCCACTGGTCGTCTCAACCAATCACCTTCGACCATCGCGATTACTCCTCAAGTATCCGGCACGCAGGATGGGCTGCCCTGGTATTAGACCCAGTAATTGGTGGATACCACTTCACACGAGTCTTGATGGATGGCGGCAGTAGCCTAAACCTAATATACCAGGATACAATCCGCGGGATGGGGCTAGACCCAACACAATTTCGCCATAGCAATACTACCTTTAAAGGAGTAACGCCAGGCCCAAGGGCTCGTTGTACGGGCTCCCTCCTACTACAAGTTATATTCAGCTCCCCTGATAACTTCCGTCGAGAGCTTTTAACTTTCCACATCGCTCCGTTTCAAAGTGGCTATCAAGCACTACTCGGACGCAAAGCTTTCGCTCGCTTTAAAGCAATACCACACTACGCCTCCCTGACACTCAAGATGCCTGGTCCATGTGGCATCATTTCAGTGCACGGAAGTATCAAGCGATCTCTGCGCGCTGAAGAGAGTGAGGCTGCCTTGGCAGCCGCACACTAAAGGCGCCCGGACCATCAAGAGCATCCAATAGGTCGTCAAGACCTCAGACACAACTAATCAAGTCCGACGCCGTTACTCATATCGAATAAACGGTCACACCCCTATCTTTCAAAAGTACAAGGGGCTCAACGCACGCAGACGAGTGGCGATTTCTTCTTATCTTGAATTATACATGGTTTCTTTAGAAAACTATCCTTTTGCATGACAACCTTTTTACCTAAATTCCTCTCTTTCACAGATGATCATCGTGCTACACCCGTCCAGGATACGGCACAACGGAGACACAGGCGCAGACGTGCAGCAGGGACCCGACCCAAGGATTCTTTTTAGATTAAGACCCTGCGTAAACCTTTTTTACTGTCTCTTGTTGATACATATCCACCGTTGAGAAGGATGCTGACGTCTTGGCGTGTGGCCACGCCAGAACAATGCACGTACCTGGACACAAGGGGCTTCTTACAAAGGCCATTCTTCAGGCCCGGTTTATACCACAAAGACCGAATACCTTAGGGAGTGTTCGGCATCGCGAGTTTGGCCCTATATGCATCAGCTCCGAATCATTGTCTTTGGTCAAATGTTGGGTTTGCCCGGCTCCTGTGTTTTGGTACCTTACGTTCCGCTTTACCGGCTAAGGTAGCACCAGGAGAACTACTGCGATTGTGCCCTGATTCATCCGGACGAGCACCTCAGTAGAGAAAGTCGAAAACTGACTATCATGATCTAGCGTGAGACTGGTCAACCACTCGATGACCCATGGGAATGTTAGAATTCCTCCGCCTTAACGAAGGGCCGCTTTCCGTCCAGCCAAATACGCACCCCGGGATCGGGAGAGTGCGGAGCCACCAGGGGCTATCTAGTAGCCCCACTGTCAAACTCCTATGGCTAAGTGAAAGTGTTAAAGCATTATAGTCTGGTTGCCTCGCTTGCTCCGCTATCACCTCCTTAATAGGACCAAGACATTGGGTTAAGTGTGAACGCGTGTTTCTGCGAACACCTCCGCATTATATGCGTGGGGGTTGAAGCCGACGACTGCAATCTTTCAGGTTATACACATGTATACATAAACGGCCGCCCAGGAGGCATCACATTACTTTCAAGCAAAAGTATAAAAGTAGCCTTATAAAAATTTATAAAAGCATTTCGCTTACAATGAGATTACATGTCACTCAAACATAATATTTTTTGAGCACTGGGTCTCTATCAAACGAGCACCCTCAAGAACTTCCTCAAAGTAGTGCTCAGCAGCCCTTCGACCTATGGCTGAATCCTGCCCTGCAACAGTGGTAGCATCCATCTCTGCCCAGTATGCTTTAGCACGGGCAAAGGCCATCCGTGCGCCTTCTATGCACGCCGACCTCTTCATCTCATTTATGCGCGGCACCACATCGAGGACCTGCTGCACCAAGCTGAAATAGCTGCTCGGTTTTGACCTTCCCGGCCATAGCTGATCCACAACAGACCTCATGGAGAGTCCGGACAACCTATTTAGTTCGGCCCATTCGGCTAATTGGTCCGTCAACGAAAGCAGACGCTTGGGAGAAAGGAATTGCTTCCAAAACAGCTGGTCTACTTCACGGTCGTCTGACTCTGGAAGTAATTGGCCGCATCGGCAGCGCTCGCCGCCAAATCCATATACGCATCCTCCGAACTCCACAGCCGATCCAGAGGGGCATACCGTGGATCTCCGTACTTCCACTGCACCATAAAGGACTTCCCGGCTACAATATCCCCGGCTTCCCGCAGCTCCTCCTTCTTTTCCCTCATAGCAGAGGGGAGGTCTTTTCCTGTTGCAGCAGCCTTCTCAAGGTCCGATGCCTTCGCCTGGTTTTCCTTTTCAAGAGCTCGGCAACGGTCTACGGCGGCTTTTAATTCTACGGCCATATTGGCCATCTTCTCCCGGCTCTCGCCATGTGCGGCCTTCTCGGTTCGCAACTCTTCGGCCGCCTTCAAAGCAGCCGCATTACCCAATTTTGCTTGTTCCTTGGCTCGTGCAAGTTCCGCCCGCAAGGCTTCAACAGCGGCAGCTCCATCTGCGGTCATAACATGTTAAAAACACTGGCATCATACTCTTCCTATGTGGCATTTACCAGACAAGGATACTTACCCTGCGCCTCGTCAAGACTTTTGTTAACAAGCTCGATGTCGGCATCTGCCGCATTCAACTGCCGTTCTAAACGGGCAAACTGGCTAGTCCGGCTGGCCACCGGAGCTCCCATCTCCTGCACATAAAGGCAGTATGGTTATTACCTGGGAATATGATCCTCCGTTTGTCATCATTTCCGACGACAACCAGAGTCTCAGGGGATACAATCTACACAGGGCACACCTAGCATGTGCAGGACTATTACACATTCCTTTTACGTACCTCAAAGCCTGTCAGTAGACTCATAAAAGCTTCATGCAATCCACTTTCGGCGGACGATATCCTCTCCATCACCATATTCATCAGCACACGGTGATCATCTGAGATGGCTGCTCGCCCCACCAACTCCCTCAGAACGTCCGATCGCACACTAGACAGCGCCAGACTCTTTTGTCTGCTCTCTTCGGGAGCCGGACACTGGGAGCCTCGGGGATCAATAGGATTACCTTCTGGCCTCACCGGACTCGGAGAGGCCCTCCGCGACGACACTTCAGGGTCGCCCGCTTCCGGAGCGGAGGAGTCCGGAGGAGGCGTCTCACTCTCCATCATCTCTAGAAGAAGATCCCCCGAAGACGAGCTCATTTGAGAGGGGATAAGGCCCGAACTGCACAAATATATGCGGTGGTTATTTTCTCAGAAGAAAAGGATGGCATATCTGTACTATTAAAGTTTTCGGGTCACTTACGACTCCCGAGAGAATTGATCCCCCCGCGGACTTTGTGCGGCAGCAGCACCCCCCAAGGTAGGGCCCCCGGTGGAAGATTTCTTCTCCCGTTTGGAAGCTTCGGCTTCCGAATTCCCGGGCGCAGTCCTTTTCCTCTTCCGGTCGTCTTCCTTCACGGAGACGCTCGCTCCCTCGGTTAGAATAGGCAGCGTGGGGGGCCCGCGTCCGCCCGCATTATCCTCCACAGTATCTTCCTTCAAGGGATCCGGGCAAGGTGCGGTCTGGAGCATCTTTTCCAATAGCGGATTCTCCAAACCCTCAGGGAGGGGGGCTAAACACCGAATCAACTTCGCCTTTGTTAGCCAGTCCTGGTCGAAAAAGAAAACTCTCAGAAATAACATCATAATGAAGGAAAGATAATATGTTCGGCTGGAAGATTCCTTACCTGTTTGGCGGCGCGGTTACTACTCATGCCCACGTCCTCGGTGATTTCCGGACACTCTACTTGAGGTCCGAAGAATAACTTATACATATCCTCGTGCATCAGGCCGAGAAAATTTTGAATGGCACGTGGACCCTCGGGATTGAACTCCCACAAGTGAAGGGGCCGACGTTTGCAAGGCTGGACTTGATGAACCAGCATAACTTTTATTACCGCAACCAAACTGAGATCTTCGTTGAAGAGATCTTGAATGCGGCTCTGCAGTAAAGGCACGTCCTTGGCTGGACCCCAGCTCAGTCCTCTGCTGATCCATGACATTAGTCGTGGTGGAGGGCCCGAGCGAAAAACGGGGGCGGCCGCCCACTTGGCACTTCTAGGAGTCGTGATGTAGAACCACTCCTGTTGCCACAATGCAGACACCTCTGGGATAGAACCTTTGGGCCACGGAGCTCCCGTCATCTTGCGTATTGAGGCGCCTCCACACTCTGCATGTTGCCCTTCGATCATCTTCGGCTTTACTTCAAAGGTCTTGAGCCATAAGCCAAAGTGGGGGGTAACCCGGAGGAAGGCCTCACATACGAGAACAAAAGTCGTGATATGCAGGAAGGAGTCCGGAGCTAGATCATGGAAATCTAGCCCATAATAAAACATCAAGCCCCTGACGAAAGGATCCAGTGCAAAACCTAGACCTCGGAGGAAGTGCGAGACGAACACGACGCTCTCGTTGGGTTTGGGAGAGGGGACGGCCTGCCCCCGGGGAGGCAGCCGATGCGACATTTCGGCGGTCAGATACCTGGCCTCCCTCAACTTTTTGATGTCTTCTTCCGTGACGGAGGAGGGCATCCATCGGCCTTGAAGGCTGGATCCGGACATGACTGAAGGTTCGGAGCACCTGACCTGAGCTTTGGGCGTTTGAGCTTGAGGCGGGGGAAGGATTCGATTAAGCACGGGAGGGAAAAGTAAAAGCTTTGTCCCTTTATAAAGAGGGTGGATATCAAGCGTCCTCCCTGTGTCCGTTTGGACTTGCCTATGATATAGGAGTCCTAGAAGCGGTTGGCTTACCCACGCCCGTATTGATGAGAATCCTGTAATAAGGGGACACGATCTCTGCTTTAACAAGACGTGCCAAGGAAACCACCTCGCATAACATGATAAGGTGGGTAATTAAACGACTCGGATAAAGGCTTGGTTGTGGTGTGTCGCACCATGGAATACGTCAGCAGATTAGATTTGTGTAAATATTATTCTCTCTATGGCAGTATGTGGAAACTTATTTTGCAGAGCCGGACACTATCTTTGTGTTTAAGATCTTCTATGAAGTACTTGGAGGAGGAACCCGCCTTGCAATGCCGAAGACAATTTGCGCGCCGGACCCGTCGTCATTGAAGCCTGGTTCAGGGGCTACTGAGGGAGTCCTGGATTAGGGGGTGTTCGGATAGCCAAACTATACCTTCCGCCAGACTCCTGGACTATGAAGATACAAGATTGAAGACTCCGTCCCGTGTCCGGAAGGGACTTACCTTGGCGTGGAAGGCAAGCTTGGCGATACGGATGATCAGATCTCCTACCATTGTAATCGACTTTATGTAACCCTAACCCTCTCCGGTGTCTATATAAACCGGAGGGTTTTAGTCCATAGGACAACATACACATCAACAATCATACCATAGGCTAGCTTCTAGGGTTTAGCCTCTCTGATCTCGTGGTAGATCAACTCTTGTAATACCCATATCATCAATATTAATCAAGCAGGACGTAGGGTTTTACCTCCATCGAGAGGGCCCGAACCTGGGTAAAACTTCGTGTCCCCTATCTCCTGTTACCATCCGGCCTAGACGCACAGTTCGGGACCCCCTACCCGAGATCCGCCGGTTTTGACACCGACAGTGTGTTATTAAGGTAATACACGAATGATGGTTGAAGTTGGCAACAATCATGATTGTAGATTCTTATTGAAATAGAGAAACAAATTCAAATTTAGTTTGAATTGCAGCGGTAGTATAGACATTTGGAATGCACTAAAATGTTGGTATGAGTAGGTTACATGCATTATACAGCAAGCAAAAAAAATTAATCGGACATAGCATGGATTCATACTCCCTCCTTCCATCTATATAGGGCGTAATGAGATTTTTAAGACTGCTTTTGACTATTGACAAGATTAATAGTACATGACATGCACCATGTGAGAATTATATCATTGAAAGAACCTTTCACAGACGAATTTAACGGTGTGCTTTGTGTAAGTTGCAAGTCATATATCATTTCTCTAATATTTGGTCAAAGTTAGCATTGAAAAACGCATTAGGCCAAATATAGATGGAAGGAGGGAGTAGCTTTGAATAGCATTTGTATAGTAAAACAGGGCAAGACTCTCTCTTTGTGTGGTGTGAATAGTTTTATTTTTTTTTGTTTTCTTTTTGGTTGAGGGAAGTGCGAATTGATTTGGTACGTACAAGTACAATATTACTACATGTTAGGCTTGTCCCTAAAATTCAAGCCGCGTCTTGTTATATCCCGAAAATTCAGATATCGTGCTCCCAAAACTGGCGCCGTCACAACCCGGGCCTTGCTATCCCGAAATTACAACGCGCGCGAAAACTCCCTCCAGCTGCCAAATCCCGACACGCGAAATCCCCCTTCTAACCCTGAGCCGAAAGGGCCGCTAGTTCAAATCGGTGGGGGGCAATTTTGTAACACACACTACATTTTGGACAAGTGCGTCCCTAAGTCATGGTTCACCCCCTCCCATCGCCTCCTTTTTTCCATTCGAAATCCTAGGCCGCCATAACCTCTCCGCTCCAGCCGCAAAACCCCACCCTCCTCCGTCCGCCACCTCACTGCTGCCTAGCCGGAGCCTCTTCCCCGATGACATCGTCCACCGCAATAGCTCGACGTCCTTCGTCCACCTCCCCGGATGAGGATCTGTCGTCCATATCGTCGTCCCGCCGGTGCAGCGGCCCCGTCCTCTACCTCCAAGCAGCTGCTCCGACGATCGCCTCGTCTGCTGCGGCTGCTCCATCCCCACAGCGCCGCCTTAACCTGCTCCACCGGAACCGCATCATCCTCACCAACTCATCGTACGAACCCTAGGTCTACTCGGTGCCACCAAAGAGGTTATACACTCATCGCATCGCACCTTCTCCTTAACTCGACCTCCCGGCGCCGACGGTGCTCCATCCCACACCCCCATTGAGTGGCTACCTCAAAGCCGGCGCCGCGGGCGACATCTCCATGGTGGCTCTCCCCCAGTGCGAGGCCCCTTCGGCGACGGTGTCCATACCAGCCGGATCTGCTGCTGCTGCTCCGGCTCTCGCTCGCTCGCTCGCACTGCTGCTGCTACTCTGTCTCTCGCTCGCCCAACTGCTGCTTCGGCTCTCGCTCGCTCGCGCTGCTGCTGCTGCTCTCCCCCTCACTCGTGCTGTCGCTCTACTCCGATTTAGCTACACTTCAGTCGACTAAATCGACTTTTGGGTTAGTCGATTTTCAGGGGGTGGGGGGCTCGCCGGAGTTAAGGAAGAACCACCCCCAGCGGGGACGGGGGCTCACTGGAGAGGTACCCCACTATCTATCTTAGGGCTCAGGGTGGGGGCGGGGAGCCTAGAGGGCTGGCCGGGGCGGCGGCGGACCGGTGGAGGGGAGTTGTTTCGGGGCGGCGAGGCGGCGCTGGGACTGGCAGTTCGGCCGGTGGTGGCTGGTGGCTCAGGGGGGTGTAGGTTGAAGATGAACTGTAGGCCCTCCCTAAACTACATGTCAAGTGCCTCTCTTCTACCATTGCATTCAGTTTCGATAGTAACATTCAGATTCCATAGTAAATTTTAGTTTTGACAGTTAAGTTTAGAGTCAACAGTTTTTACCTCATCTGTTGTAGTCAGGTGGTTTTTGGTGATGTAAATTTTACATCTATTTTACATCATCTATTGGAGATGCTATTAGAATCCCACTTGAGATTGACGATGTCTGTCTTGTGCTGCTTCATCCTTGACATCCTGTTCACCTCTTGGACTCCAAGTCAAGTCCAAATTAATGTTCAAACTTGAGTTCTAAATTAGTTGTGGGGCACATATCGAGGAAGCAATGAATAGTATCTCTGTCTAATATCTGGTTCACCTAGGGTATGCCTATGTTGTTCATCTTGGGTGGGAAACAAATAGTAAAGCAATCATCATCTGTCTTTTTATTAAATTAAAGCAATCATCAGCCTGCTATAATTATTTTTGGATCCATCCACTAGTTGTTACCATCACTCTAAATTTCTGCATGCTCTCCTTACATAATCTCACCATATTTTTTTGTATGCATGTCAGATATTGTAGACAGTCATGCTGAACATGTAGAGAAAAAGAGAAGAGTTTTGCGTGGCAATACAATGTCATGCAGACATCGCTCTATGGTGGGTTCAATGGAAAACCCTCCCCACCCCTCTCTAGATTGTAATCCAGAGGAAGATATCTGTTCCGAGGCGGATTTAGACGCCGCTAACCACTCCTATTTACCCCCCAAGGTGTTTGCTCTACCTTGGCATGATGATGTTAGTCATATCATGCATATGTTGCCTTGCAGTGTCTACTGTTGACATCATATATGTCATCTGCTTAGTTTAGACATGTTCTGTAATGCCACCTGTTTAGTTTCTATATCATATATGGGAATTATGCAGTCTCATTTCTTTTAGCCAGCCATAATATATGTGAAATGTGCAATGCCATCCTGTTTAACCAGGCATCATATATTTGAATGATATCTTGCCCATCGTTTTCTTTATTACATTTCCATTTGTTGAAAATGTTTGTACATTAAACTACTCTTCTTGTGAATCAGCCATTTGGGTGGGAGATTGAAAAATCTGGAGTGAAAACAAGGCCTTTAGAGAAGACAGTGCTACCGGTCGAAGCAAATCTCTTGTTGGGTCCCGATAGCTCCTCAGAGGTAGATTCTGAGACAGATGACCAGTCCTATTCCCCCACCGAGGTGTATGCTCTAACTTGGCACGGTTATACTGCTCATGTCATGCATATGGTGTCTTGCATTGCATAGTTTAGACATCATATACACAATATTCAACACCATGTTCTTAGTTCAGACATCATATCGAATGCCCTCTATTTAGCATATAAATCACATATGTGAATTAAATGACGTGATCCTGATTACTTTGATAACATGTAGGTGAATTATGTCATGCGATCCTGTTTAGTTATTCATCATATCTTTGAATTATGTTATGCTATGCTATCCAGTTTAGATAGACATCATATATGTGAAATTATGTCATGCTATCCGTTTTAGTTAAACAATATGCATGTCAACTATTTCATTCCCTCTTTTTTCCACACTATCTATTTCATCTGTCTCTCATACAATGTATGTACATTCAACTATGTTTCCTGTTTATCAGCCATTTGAATTGGAGCGGGTGATGCCAGTATCTAGCGGACTAAAAACACGTTCTTCAAATAAAACAGTGCTACCTCTTGGTGGAGATAGCACCCTAGTTGTACATGCACAGAACCAGCCCTACCACACATAACCCAAACTCTCGCAGATTGTACCCCTACTGCGATGGATAGAGAACCAGCTTCACCCAATCTAACCCCAACCCCAGTAGATAGTAACCCAGTTCCTGTTGACACAGCACCATCTCCACCACAGAGCTCCCAAATAAGAGCAGTTAGTAAGGCAACTCCAGTGCCGAAAGGGCCAGTACTACCACGGCAAACCCCAACTCCACCAGTTAGTACGCCTATTCATGTGGAGGAAGCACAACCAGCTATTCGTAGTTTAGCATCCATCGCATTTGATGTTGTTAAATCGTACGTGCATATCTTCCCATCTTGGAAATATTATATCGAAGATGAAGGAAAATGCTAGTTGCAGGTGTTTGTCCAGGAGTTATGTGTAAGTAATGTTATTCATGGAAATTACTTTGCTTTGTCCCATACATCCTACCTCCATGATGGTTATAATACAGCAAATTTTCCCATTTTTCTCTATAGAGAAGGACCAATTTGGAAACTCAGGATGAGGTAACTTGTGCTAATACCTCTGCTATCTTCAAGAATGCTTGGTGGCAGTATCGGAATTACCTGAAGAAAACGTACTTCACCGGCAAAGAAACTCATCAAATTCCCTTACGTTCTCCTAAGACACATTTACTTGACGATGACTGGGAACGCCATGTCCTATACTGGTCCTGAACCAAGAATGTGGTAAGGTCTATGAGCTCATTTTCTATTTTTAAGTACTATATTCTTGCATCTTACTGTACTCTAATTGCGCCTTTTTAACTATGATTACTATCGTGCATACTGGTTTGCTCTTGTATCACTGTATTTACTCATACAAACTTATTTTTAAATTGAAGGATCCAATCGAAACTCCAATGGCACAATAGGTATATTCACGCATGTTTCCTTAACAGGTTTGCTCTTATCAATAGCTCTGTTGATTTCAATTTCAATTGTGTATATAGTTGACTTCTCATATCATGCACATTCCTAGCATCACAACAGAGCCTGTTGGGGATATAACTATTAGGTATGACCCGCCCAGGAGGGGTCGGGTTATACCTATGGCGATTCATGAAGCCCAAGACAGCTCTGGAAGATGGCAGTTCGGTTAAGGGCCCAAGACCCAAAGGTGACTCAAGGCTCGTAGAGATAAATCGCCATATGTACATAACTTGCATTGTAAGGCAGGAATAGTTAGAGACCGAGTCGGGCACTGTTTATGAGCCGGTCGGGATTCTATGAGCCGCCGGGGGCAGCCTCTGTATATAAACGGACGACCTGGCGGCGGTTCAGGGCAAGAAAGATCAGATCGAAAGCTAGGTCAAACGGATTCGCTCCCTATTAATCGAAACATAAGCAATACCACCTCAAACTGGATTAGGCTTTTACCTTCACTGCAAGGGGCCGAACCAGTATAACCCTCGTGTCCTTTGTCCCGTTTTATCCCCTTTAAGCTTCCTAGTTGCGATGGCTCCACGATTAAGTCCTTCCACTAGGACATATGCCATGACAATTCCACGAGAGTTGGCGCCCATCGTGGGGCCTGCACACTGTGGATTTGAGTTCTTGAAGGGCAGCTTCGAAGGGATCAAGGGATACGTTGTGGGCCGGATGACCAAGAGTCGTCGTGGCAAGCTCTACGTCGACAACGCAGGCTGGGGCCCCGACACCGGCTCAATTGAGTACGGGTACCGGGTCCCCTTCGGCGGAATCCACGTCTTCATCGGCCAGATCGGCGAGCCGGGCCCTGAGCCGGACATCTGCACCGACATAATCGAGACGGCTCAGTGTGCGAGACCCACCCAGACTCAGCCCACCATGAAGCGTGCCTTTGTGGGATGCATCCATGGAGGAGAATTTTATGAAGGATCTGTGTCTGGCGGTGAGACGGCCATCTACTCTGACAGTGGGTCGTCCATAGGTGAGACAGATTCATTGTATCAGTTGCAAGACGGTGGGCTTGGGGGCTATTCCGATGGCAGCAATATTCCGGACCCCTTTGAGCTGCCAAGCACGGCAGGGATCTTCATGACTAGCACGCAACCCATTCAAAACTCTACGGCTGTGGCAGGGATAACCTCCGGGTCAGCGGCAGCCGGGGCGGGAGGCCCTGCGCGCCCGCCGGCTCAGGTACTGATGGATCTCATGGATAGGATGACAGCCCTGTTAACTGCCATGGTTAACCCGGCGGATCAGGCTCAGCATGATGCAGAAGTGGCACGGTTACATGAGGAGGTAGCACAAGTGAAGGAAAACCTAGCAGCGAAGGACGTCAGGATGGCCATGGAGCGGGCGGCTTTGGATGCTCGAGCTCAGCAGATTCAATCAGAGGCTTTCCAGCTTACGATGGATCTGAACGCATCAAATAAGGTCATGAGGAGAAGACACAAGAAGGCTCAATCCCGTTTGCCTCTGACTTATGATCCTAGAAACCTCTTCCGCACACCCGGCGTAGGCCCCAGTAACCCGCCGGAGGTAAACCGGGTTGCAACGCTCGGGGCTGGGCCGCCGGTTCAGCCACGGGTGATGGAACCTCCTCATATGAATACTGCTCCACCTCCTTATGTACCAACACCACCGGGTCATTATTCTAACCCTTTGGAGAACATGATCGCTATGGTGGCGCGATTGGCGGCTCTCCCATCAGAGGGTGACTCTCCGACAGCGATTGAAACCCGAAGGGTCAGAGAACTTCTTCAGACGGCTTTGGAACAGTAGGAGGCACATTCTTATAGTCGAGATATGATTCATTCGACCCCCCGCCCAAGCCAGAGCCCGAGTTATAGCAGGCACATAGATTCAGCAGATGTTTCAAGCAACGCCCGGTGCCGTGACCAGCCGTGCGGGCATGACCCGGCGCGTGACGGAGCTCCTAACTTGGTTGACCAGGACAAGATTCGCCAAGAGGTTGAGCGGGCGGCTCAACAGGCAGCTGGGCAGGCGGCTTAGCGGGCAGCTCACCAGTCTTTTCCAGTTCATCCGACAACCTCTATTATGGCAGGCGTGACCACAAGGACTGGAGGTGTCCCTTGCTTGGTGCCGGCTCTACATAATGAGCGTCTGCCTAAGGATTTCAAGGGGCCTCGAAAGGTGCCTAGTTACATGGCCAATTTACAGCTAGTGGCATGGATTGAAAGCTATGGGATGGCCATGGAACTACTGGAGGTCAGTGACGCGGCAATGGCCAAGTACTTCACCATGATGTCGGATGGAACGGCCCGCACTTGGTTGAAGGGGCTGCCACCCAATTCCATTGGTTCATGGGCAGAGTTAAAAGCCTGGTTTATTCAGAATTTCAAAGACACATGCAAGCAGCCCATGTCAATTGTGGATTTGACTAATTGTAAGCAAGAGGAAGGTGAGTCTATGACCCATTGGGTGCGCCGGGTCAAAGCCATAATACATTCATCTGATAAGATGGATGCCGGCTCTCCAGTCTTAATGTTGGAGAAAATTGCTATTTTACGTCTCTGAAACAGAAGCTGGGGCGTCTCAAGCGTGATTGTAATGACATGGGCCAGCTAATGGCGGCTCTATTCAAGTACGCCGACTCTGATAGTACCAAGGATCTCGAGTCTGACGATGAGAAGACAGGGAAGGGGAAGAAGAATGGAAATGCCAAGGGTGATCAGCATAACCCGGCGAATCAAGGAGGCAATAATAAGCGTAAGGCTGATGGTAGCTCGGAGTTTGTGGCTAACACCAATACATAGGGCAACAATAAGCAACGTAAGGGGAGACCACCTCCTCGGTCCGGCAGGTCAGGTCCCACTCTTGAGCAGCTGTTAAATGAGCCCTGTCCAAGGCACGGTACTCAGCAGAAACCGTCCACTCACCTATGGAAGGACTGTACGGTCATGAAGGCTTTCAAGAATTCTAACATGTTCAACGACAATCATGGGCCGAGCAGCGGCTCAGGTGGTGGTGGTTTTCAAGGCCCGGGCGGCGGTTCAAATTCCAACTTTCAGGGCTCTCAAAGAAATCAAGGTGGCTATAATCAGCAATCTGGCTAGGGAGGTCAGCAGCAGCAGCAGTCTGGATATCAGAGCAATCCAAAGCACTTGAATAGTGGACAGTATCATGTGTTCACCACCAGTTTGTGTAGACGGGACCAGAAGCTTCATAAGAGGGTTGTAAATGCTGTTGATCCGGCAATCCCTCGTTATTTGAGATGGTCTGAGCATCCTATTCTGTGGAGTAGGGAAGATCATCCTCCCCGGGTTGACAATCTAGGTCACCTGGCCTTGATGGTGGCGCCTCAGGTTGGTGGATATAAATTCACTAAGGTACTCATGGACGGAGGCAGTAGCATCAACATCCTCTATTATGAGACTTTCCGTCGCATGGGGTTGACTGACAAAAATCTTAAAACGTCCAACACTATTTTCCATGGAGTGGTGCTTGGTAAGTCGGCATACCCAGTGGGTAAGATTGAACTAGAAGTGGCCTTTAGAGATGAGCATGATTCTAGGGCCGAGAAGTTAACTTTTGAGGTGGTCAAAATCAAGAGCCCGTATCACGCCCTATTTGGACGACCGGCTTATGCCAAGTTTATGGCACGGCCGTGTTATATTTATTTGCAGCTTAAAATGCCGGGTCATGAGGGCACCAACACAGTGCATGGGAGTCAGAAGATAGCCTTGGAATGTGAGGATGTCGATGCTGCTTACGCTGAATCTGTTTGTGCAACAGAAGAGTTAAAGTTCTACAAGGACAATGTTGACTCGGCGGGCATGACGTCTTTGAAAAAGTCGACTACACAACATGAGCCAGTGCTGAAGTTTAAATCGGCTGATGACACCAAGCTTGTCGATTTTGTTTCAGGTGACTCATCTAAGTAGTTCAGCATCAGTGCTAATCTGGATCCCAAATAGGAAAGCGTGCCCATCAAGTTCATCCGTGAGAACTGGGACATCTTTGCATGGAAACCTTCTGACATGTCGGGTGTACCGAGAGAACTTGGTGAGCACACTCTCAATATTGATCCAAAATTCAAGCCGGTTAAGCAGTTTCTTCGGCGGTTCAATGAGGAGATTTGCAAGGCCATTGGTGAGGAAGTGGCCCGGCTCTTCGCGGCCGGGTTCATTGTTGAAGTTTTTCATCCAGAATGGTTGGCTAACCCAGTGCTCATGCTTAAAAAGAACGGCACCTGGCGTATGTGTGTGGATTACAGGGACTTAAACAAGGCTTGTCCGGCTGATCCATTCGCTCTCCCATGTATTGATAAAATTATTGATGCTACGGCGGGTTGTGAGAGTTTGAGCTTTTTGGATGCTTATTCTGGTTATCATCAGATCAAGATGGCAGTTAAGTACCAGGAGAAGACGGCTTTTATTACTCCGTTTGGAGCCTTCTGTTATGTGTCCATGCCTTTTGGGCTTAAGAGTGCCCAGGCGACTTATCAGCAATGTGTGCAAAACTATCTTCACAATCAGATTGGGCGCAATGTTCATGCTTATGTGGACTATATTGTGGTGAAGTCCAGAGAGAAGGAGACCTTGATAGATGATCTAAAGAAAACCTTTGATAACCTCCAGGTCTACAAGATGATGCTTAACCCGGCCAAGTGTGTTTTCGTGGTACCAGCGGGTAAGATTTTGGGTTTTCTAGTTTCTAATAGAGGCATCGAGGCTAACCCGGAGAAGATCAAAGAAATCACATCTTTGGCTAAGCCGGCGTGCATCAATGATGTTCAGCATTTGGCGGGTCGTATTGCTGCTTTGAGCCGGTTCATAAGGAGGTTAGGTAAGGAGGCCATACCGCTGTATCAAATGATGAAGAAGACAGACGATTTTGTCTAGAGTGATGCTGCTAACGCCGCCTTTGAAGATCTGAAGAGACAGCTCGCTGAGCCGCCGGTCCTTACTGCTCCTATTGATAAGGATCCATTATTGTTATATGTGGTTGCTAACACATGTGCTATCGTGCGGCCATGGTAGTGGAGTGCAAGGAGGCTGGCAAGGAATATCCGGTTCAACGGTCGGTTTACTACGTCAGTGAGGTGCTTATTGAGTCCAAACAGAGATATCCACATTGGCAGAAACTTGTTTATGGGGTGTTCATGGCGAGCCGGAAGCTTAAGCACTATTTTCAGGGTCATCCCATCACTGTGGTTAGTTCTGCTCCTTTAGGAGATATCATTCAAAATAGAGAAGCCACAGGACGAGTTTCCAAGTGGGCCATTGAACTTGGGCCTCATGGTTTAAAGTATGTGCCACGCACTGCTATCAAGTCTCAAGCACTAGTGGACTTCATCAATGATTGGAGAGAACTGCAGATGCCTGAACAGAAGCCGGACAACACCTATTGGACTATTCATTTTGATGGGTCCAGGAAATTAGAGGGCTCGGGGGCTGGAGTTGTTTTAGCTTCCCCTCGAGGTGACAAATTTTCTTATGTGCTACAGTTGATGTTTCCCTGTACTAACAATGCAGCGGAGTATGAAGCTTTGCTCCATGGTCTTTGGATGGCTAAGGAGATGAGCTTGAGCCGGGTAAGGTGCTTTGGCGACTCAGATTTGGTGGCTCAGCAAGTATCAGGCAAGTGGGATTCCAAAGATCCTCTCACGGCGGCTTATCGCCATGAGGTTGATGCCTTTGCTGGACACTTCAAGGGTTACCAAGTGGAACACAAGAATCGCAGAAGGAATGAAGCGGCCGATGCTTTAAGCCGGCTGGGGTCTCAGCGTAAGCCGGTGCCACCTAACACTTTCTTAGATGTTCTGCATAACCCTTCTGTCAAGTTGCCTACAAAGGAAGACTTGGCCGTTCCAGACCCGGAAGCACAATTGGTTGCGGCTCTTCACGTCATCCCAGATTGGACAGTGCCATATTTGGCTTATATGACCTAAGGCGAGTTGCCTAAGGATGAAACCTTGGCTAGACAGATAACCCGGCGGTGTAAATCAATGACAATTGCCAATGGTGAGTTGCATCATCGCAGTGTCACAGGGGCATTTCAACGTTGTGTCTCTCCTGAGGAAGGTCAAGAAATTCTTTGTGAAATCCATTAAGGAGATTGTGGCCATCATGCCGGTTCAAAGTCCCTTGTAGCCAAAGCCTTCCATCATGGCTTTTACTGGCTGACGGCTCACGCTGATGCGGAGGATCTGGTCAGTAAATGTGATGGTTGCCAGAAATTCTCACGACGGGCACACGTGCCGGCTCAAGAATTGTGGATGATTCCAATTACTTGGCTGTTTGCAGTCTGGGGGCTCGACATAGTTGGACCTTTCAAAAGATCCAAAGATAAAAGGACACACCTTTTGGTGGCAGTTGACAAATTCACAAAGTGGGTTGAGGCAGAGCCAGTTAGTAAGTGTGATGAAGCCACGGCAGTTCAATTCATGAAACAACTGATCTTTCGTTTTGGCTTTCCACACATCATTATAACTGACAATGGTACTAATCTGTCCAAGGGTGCTATGGAGGAATTCTGCCAACATGAGCATATCCGGCTTGATGTTTCACCAGTAGCTCACCCTCAATCCAATGGTCAAGCTGAAAGAGCCAATCAGGAAATCGTGAAAGGTCTCAAGCCCCGACTTATGGTTCCTTTACAACGGACGCCAGGTTGTTGGGTGGAGGAGTTGCCCTCTGTGATATGGAGCATCAATACTACCCCTAACAGGTCTACGGGTTATACGCCTTTCTTCATGGTTTACAGAGTAGAGGCAGTCCTACCTAGTGACATCTGTCATGACTCGCCCCGCGTGGCGGCTTACGTTGAAACTGATAACGAACAAGCCAGTCAGGATGCACTTGACCTGTTAGATGAAAAGCGTGACTTAGCAGCAGCCCGTTCGTCGATTTACCAACAGGACCTACGCCGTAATCACAGCTGTCGAGTTAAGTCCAGAACCTTTCAGGAAGGTCACTTGGTGCTCCGGCTCATCCAGGAAAAAACTGATGCACACAAGTTATCCCCACCTTGGGAAGGACCTTTTGTAGTCAGCAGGAACTTGAACAATGGGTCATACTACCTTATCGATGTTCGAGAGCACAAAGACTCACGTAAGTCGAAGGAAGAGACCCGCCGGCCGTGGAATATCGCTCATCTTCGGCCTTACTATACTTGAGCCACCGGCTCTCATGATTTACATATTTTGACGTTGTATATATTATGATAAGTAATAAAGCAGGACCTCCGTCCTTTTCATCCTCAATAATCATATGTCTTCATCATTACAATTTCAAAATGATCAATTGGGGGCTGATTGTGTTCAAATCCAACTTAACCCTTTTGTCCGGCTCATGATCGTATTCGAATCTAGCCGTTAAACCGTATGATCATTTGGGGGCTTCTTGTTCAAACATAGGTCATATTCGAACCAAAAGAGAACATAGTTGTCGGTACCCACTTGATCGACACAATGCTAAACTCACTAGGGGGCTTCTTGATGGTATTCGAATAATAGCTTAACCCCTTTTGGGTCCGACATTGATCATATTCGAATCAGAGTCGTTAAAAAATTCTCAAGGTCATTTGTGGGCTTCCTGTTCAAACATAGGTCATATTCGAACCAAAGAGAACATAGCTGTCGGTACCCTCTTGATCGGCGCAACGCCAAATCCACTGGGGGCTACATGATCGTATTCGAATCCTAGCTTAACCCCTTTGGTATGGTTTATTGATCATATTCGAATCAAAAGCCTCCAAATTTTTCTTTTTAATTGGCTTACGTTTTTGAAAAACAATCTTTTTCTTTATTCTGCGGCTTTTCGTCCAGATTTAAGTATGAGTATGGTTTCAATTTAACCCGGCTTGGTTTTTTTTGACGATAAATCACTAGTGTATGACAATCATCATACATATGGAAGTGTTGGCTTCCAAAAAGATTGGGTTATCACCCTTACTGTTCGAGTCACATGAACCGGCAGTTCAAAATCAAAATCACAGGTATGAAATTGCCGTTGTGTTTCAAAGTTAAAATTCATAACAGGCTTATCTGTGTCTCTTCTTTCAATATTAATGGTTGTACGTAAGATATTATGACCCACCCTGTGGTAAGACACAAATATAATTCGATATCATAGGAATGATATATTTCATGTTGATTATTCTTGCATCCAGTCTTAATTATACAGTTATGTTGGTTTCCATGATTGTATATTGGGCGTTATGACCCGTCCGGCGATAAACCTCCAAGAAATTTTTTATAGATTGCATGCAGGAACAGATTCAACACTACTAATATTGTAAGGGTTGTCAAGCATATCTTCACATGAAGGACAAGAGTGTTGTACGCAGCACAATATGCATGATGGCATAAGCAGAACATGAAGTTTTAAGCTAGCCTATTACAATGCGCTTGGAGCCCAAAAGGGTAATACTGTTTTTACTCTTGCACATAGCAGATGATAAACCGGAGCCGGTTCATGAATCCTGGCCGGGTTGACTGGATGGTTGCGATTCATCCCTTGCCGGTTCGTCCTCCTCCACAGTTTGGAAATTGGGTTTGGACCAATCAAAGCCATGAAGGGCGACAAACTCAGCCTCATCATCAATCAGACCAGACAGGTCAATTTCAGGGGCGAAAGTGTGCTGCCGAATCCGCGGGATTAAGTCTGTCACTTTATATGAAGGAGTGGCCATCTTCTTATTTTCTGCATCAAAACCCGGCTGATACTTGGTGATATTGGTTTCTTCAGCAATGATAGTGGCATGAGGACGAATCTCTTTCACATAGGCAGCAAAGTCTTCTTGGTTGAAGGGACTTCCATCTTCCTTAAAGTTGGGGTACCCCCTAGCTACGCCCGCTGCGCCTAACTCCGGTACCCAGGCTTTGGAGCGGCTCAAAGAAATTACGGCTCCGGCTCTCCCACAAGAACGCTTGACTTCTTGAAACCTGGCTGGTGAGATGGACAGCTTCTTCAAGACATCACTCAATAAGTTTGGTCCTTGGTTCACTGGGGAGATAATGGCAAGAGGCCGCTGAGCTCCACTATACAATTGCTCCACAAGAGTGTAAACCTCCTTGAGATTTATTAGACTATCTTGACACAGATGACTGCTCCAGGGACCTGTGAAGTTTTCCCAATGAGTTAAGTAGGCGGCTTACATTATGGTGACAAATATAGACTTTGAGTAAGTAATAAGGTGATTTACCTAAGATTGCAGAAACCATCTGAGACACACGGTTCTTTAAACTGGTGAGTTCAGCGGTAACTTCTTTCAGAGCCGCCTCGGCCGTTTTAGCACGCTGCATCAGGGCAGTCTTCTCATTGGCCCAAGCCTTTTTCTTTACACTAAAACTGTTCTTCATTTTCTCTGCTTCAAACACACTCAATTGGAGTTTGGATTCAGTTTTCTTTGTTTCAGTCTCCTGAGTCGATAGCCGGGTCTTGGCTTCAGACAATTGGGATTCCAGTTCTGTGGTTGCAGCCTGTATACAGAATAAGGTTGTTAGTTTCATGGCGGATTATAAAAGCAAGTCCCAAGTGCTTTTGCAAGCAATAACACTTGGCACTTGGGGGCTAATGTCTGTCAGCGCAATTTTATTGTCAAAGGAATTGGATTTTTTCCAGAAGTCCCAAGTGCTTTGCAAGCAAGACCACTTGGCACTTGGGGGCTAATGCATTTTGCAGTTTTTTCTACCAAAGGTAAGCTGGATATGTTATTGATAGCCTCAGTCGGCTCATAAAGATAGCTGGTCAAAGTATTTATCTCTTCCATATTGGCTACTAGGACCGGCTCATTCATACTGATTAAACCGGCCCTTGGGGACTACACATGCAAATTGAAAAAACTATCAGCATCCGGTTTGGTTGTAAACCAGGAATCGAAAGGAGTCTAAGGAAAAAGCTTATAGGTCTACAGATCATTCACTCTTCTCATGCTCCGCAGACTTGGGGGCTGCCAGGGTACATAACTTATATAAACCAGAGAACATAGCTCATATTTTTTGGTACATTTGTTTGACCATTTCAATCTCTGAGTCACAGTTGGAGTTGACTTGGCTAAGATAGCCAGATAGTACTTCACCAATACTCAGATGGGCGTAGTGGGAGACATCAAACCTCACTTTCTGCCTCTCCATGACTTCTTGCTTTGCGGAGTGTCTGGCCAGCACAGTTGGATTGCCCGGTTCAACGAATCTGGTACTAGTGATTAAAACATCATTGCCGTAAGTCTCTGGCGGGTTAGCTGAGCTTGACGGTTCAACAGTGGATGGATTAAGAATGGTTTCGTCAACAGATGGCTCAGGAAGATCTAATTGAACATTGATAGTAGGGTCTTCTGGTGCTTCAGTTTGCTCCGGGGCAAGAGTCGGTTGCACCGGTTCAGCGGCTTTTGGATACTCAGCCGGTTTTGCCACCTTTGTTTCTTGGGCTTTGCTTGACCACTAAGAATAATTTGATGAATCAGTATAACGATACGGGCATAAAGGTGCAAAAGAATGATAATTATCTTTACCCGGGGGCGGTCTTAATAGCCGGCAGCTGAGTTTGTGAAGAACCACCAGAGGAGGAACGAGCAATCTCCTACAAAAATGGAATTATAGTTGAGTGACTTATTAAAGTGACTCGTTCATCAGAGTTAAGATGTAAAAGAACCTTGTTTTGGTGTTTCCGAGGATTTTTCGGTAAGCCGGAGGGTAACTTCTCGTCTCCATTGGTCCGGGTCTGACGGCGGCTCTCATGTTGCTGTTGTTTCAAAAGAAAATGAGGATCTAAATAAGCCAAGGGGTGTGAAAACCTTACTTTCCGGGTTACCCACCAAGGTTTCTGCCTTGGTAAAGGTTCTGAGTCGGAGGAAATAATAGTTACCTCTTCTTCAACTACCTGGCTGGCCCCCGTGTCCTCCTGATAATAGTCAGTGTCAATAAGGTTGTTAAAAAGCTGGCCAAGAGAGTCAAGGGCTACCTCTGACTCAGAGATGTCATCCAACTTGAATAAGTCAATAGCAGTTGTTTTCTTCTTAGATTTTCTGGCGGTTTTCTTGGCGGCTATTGCAGCAGCTCTAGCTTTTCTAGCAGCCTCATGATCATATTTTGCCTTCCAAAAGTCAGATTTAGCCTATAGAAAAAAATAGCATGTTGAAACCCATGCAAATACTTAACTGCTAAGGAAAAAGGAGTCAAGAGGATTTACCTCTAGTGTTGGGTTAAGCTTGCAGAAAGGATTCAACCCTACTTTGCTGCAGTCTTCATATTTGCTGTTGACGAGGGTGGTCGCCATTTGAACAATGGCTTCTTCGGTCAGACGTAGGGAGCTATGACATAATGGATCGTCTGTTCCTCTGGTATAGTTGCACATCAAGTCAGGCCGGCGGCTCGGAGGGATGATCCTCCATGTGATCCAACAGCGGATCAAGTCAACTCCAGTTAAGCCATTTCCCAGCAAGGCTTGAACCCTTTTGATTGTTGGGATAAGTTTCTTGCATTCAGCGGCAGAAAGTTTATCAGGGAGTGAATATTTAGCGTCAAGATGCTCAGCGTGATAACCTGGCATTGGGTTTTCATCAGCCGGCGATGTATCTTTGCAATAGAACCATGTTTGGTTCTAGTCCTTGGGATGGCTTGGCAAGACTACTAGAGGAAACACAACATATCGTCTGCGTTGAATCAAAATCCCGCCAAGTTCAAAGCTGGGGCCGTTGGTCTACTCATTCTTGCGGTTCAAATAGAAGTATTCTCTGAAGAGTTCAAAGTAGGTTCTTCTTGAAGATAAACCTTGCAGAAAACTTGGAAGTTACAGATGTTTGATATGGAATTGGGTCCAATGTCTTGCGGATGAAGGTTGAAAAAATGCAAAACATCTCTAGAGAATTTTGAGCCGGGCGGCGGAAAGCCCTGGTTCATATGATCAGTGAAGACAATGATTTCACCATCCTTTGGCTGAGGTTTTTCTTCGGCCGGGTCAGGGGCGTGGTAAGACATGACTCTCTTCTCTGGTAAATATCTGACAATGACAAAATCCTTCAGAGTATCCTCAGTGACTATGGAAGTGACCCAGTTGCAAACTCTCGTCGTCTTCGGCGGCATGGCGAAAAGACATTCTAAATGGAAGTAATTTGCCGAGTCAAATTAATTGGTGGAATTACAAGCTAATAATTGCAGTATGGTGGCTTAAATAAGGGCTAATGATATATGAAGGAAAAATAAGACGGCATGGTAAGCTGCCATGAGTAAAGATATTCAAGAGTTGCCAGCAACGAAAAGTTGGCTAAGTACTAAGATAAACAAGTTTCACAGGCTGCAGCTATTATTTTGGATCAAAGGTTGTTCAGGAAAGGAAAAATAAATCTAGACCTAAAAATCAGTACAGATGAGTTCATGAGCTTGCACAATATTTTTCTTCCATAAAAGGGGATCTACTGATATCAAAAGTAGAAATAAAACAACTACCGCATTGGTTTAACGCCGTTTTCAGATCAAAGAAGCTGGCGGTACAGCCTAGAATATGAACTACGGCGAACTACGAAGAACACAGAGAAGCTCGCAAACCCTAGTGTGGATCTAAGGTATGAGAAGGCAGAAACTTATAGCTACAGATCTGCTGCGGAGGGTCGCCGCTGTTATCTGGATCGACTCAGGTTGATGCAGCGGCCGATGTTGAGGAAGACGAGGTGCTCTACAGCGGCGGTGGAGCTCGAGCGGTAGAGGGGTTCCGAGAGAAAGAAGGAAGAAGGAGAAAAATGGGAGATGGATTTCACATCCTATTTATAAGGAGACAGGGAATAGACAGGTGCGAAATATGAGGAGACCGAAAATATTGTTATCCAGCTGCCAGGATGCCTCGATTCTCGGGATGATCATTAAAATAAAGTCCCGTTGAGATATGTTATATGAAGTGTGAGGTAATGGCAGATAACGTCATGGCGGATTATCACAAATCCTGGAGATGACGTCATGGCGGGTTACAAATTTTCGCACAATAAAGAGCAGAAGATTTCCTGTAAGTGTTGATGATTGACATGAACCAGTTCAAATCAATCTGGGCCTAATGTTGGGGATATAACTATTAGGTATGACCCACCTGGGAGGGGCCGGGTTATACCTATGGCGATTCATGAAGCCCAAGACAGCTCTGGAAGATGGTAGTTCGGTTAAGGGCCCAAGACCCAAAGGTGACTCAAGGCCCGTAGAGATAAATCGCCATATGTACATAACTTGCATTGTAAGGCAGGAATAGTTAGAGACCGAGTCGGGCACTGTTTATGAGCCGGTCGGGATTCTATGAGCCGCCGGGGGCAGCCTCTGTATATAAAGGGACGACCCGGCGACAGTTCAGGGCAAGAAAGATCAGATCGAAAGCTAGGTCAAGTGGATTCGCTCCCTAGTAATCGAAATATAATCAATACCACCTCAAACTGGATTAGGCTTTTACCTTCACCGCAAGGGGCCGAACCAGTATAACCCTCGTGTCCTTTGTCCCGTTTTAACCCCTTTAAGCTTCCTAGTTGCGATGGCTCCACGATTAAATCCTGCCACTAGGACATCTACCGTGACAATTCCACGACAGAGGAAATAGTGTTGTTGTGCATGTAGACCCATGGTACCCATCTGAAATCTTGTTGTGCCGTGTAGTTTCCCACGCTTTGTATTCTTTCACTGCTGCTTTCTCTTGAACTGATATGATTTGAACCGTGTCTCTATTTTGATTCCTGCCCACCTTACTAATGAACTGGTTCACCGAAATGAGTTTCATATACTAGTACATGCTAAACCTGTTATGTGTCTGCTTGTTTCTTCTTTTAGAATGCTGACAGAATATTGTGGAAGAGTGCCTTATTAAGCAATGGTAAAGGAAGTAACGCAGATAAGGTTCAGGATAGTGACACATCCTTGTTGGTCTCCAACAAAGCTAATAAAACAGCTAAGGAGGACTATCTCGAAGACAGTGGGACAACCCCAAAGTCCTGTCTTGGTTTAATGTTGGAGTTACTGGCCACTACCGCTTGCACAAGCTATTCAAACTCATTGTTTGAATCAGTTCGGTTTCTTGAGTCTCAACTACAAGCTGAAAGACATCAATCAGCTGTGCTGCAATAAGAAGCGGAAGGACTGCGGAAGTCCTTGGAGCATTCAGATGCATACTTTCTGGTGCAATAGCAAGCGTTGGAGGATTTTAGCGCCAAATGGGACAAAGCTAATAAGCTTGCTAAGCTTATTGCCAGCATGCACTACAAAAAAATACACGTCCGTGATGATACATGTTTGTCACAGTAGGTCACATTTTCTGTCATGCATGTACATCCATGACAAATTTATGACAGAATCAAGATAGTCATACATGTGCTGTCATAGAAGGGTTCCATGACATTACCAAAATTATCATCACTGAAGTGTCCACTTCTATGACGATAAATCGCGCGTCATAGAAGTGCTTTCGTCAAGGGTGACCGACACGTGGCATCCACCGTAACGGAACGCCGTTAAGCTATCGGGTCCGGTTTTGGATCCGATAACCCGTTGATGGCCCGGACCAATGGGGATTTTCCATGTGTAAAATTCTGATTGGCTGACGGAAACACGTGTCAGCTCTGCGTTGGCACAGGTGTATCTCATCCAATGGGCGAGATGCGCCTATGATATGTTGACACGTGGACCGGCCCAAAAGTGGCCCATAAAGATTAAATGGGCCGGCCCAACTAAAGGCCCACCAGATTTTGTGGTCCATAATGCGCCAGCCCAGCAAAAGGCCCACGAGATTTTGAGTATCATAATGGGCCGGCCCAGCTAAAGGCCCGCGAGATTATGCGGGCCATAATGGGCCAGCCCAGCTAAAGGCCCGCGAGATTTTGCGGACCATAATGGGTCGACCCAGCTAAAGGCCCAACATTCTCAGTTAAGGCCCCTACGGCTAGTGTGAAATCGGCCCGTCAATGGCCTGTCCTAAACTTGTCATCATCGCGGCCCATGGTCACTTCTGGCCCGTTAACAATCCACTAAGTGTATGGGCCAAATTACGGCCCAGTGTATTTCCGACCTGTTAAAGGTCCTGCTTCATTTGGGCCCATTTACAGGCCATTGAAACTTCCGGCCCATAAACGACCGTGAAGGATTTGGGTCCTATTCGGCCATGTCTGACATTCGTCCTGTTAGAGGCCCACTATAGATTTGGGCCATTTTCGGCCTGTTGTAATTTTTGGCCTGTTAACGTCGGACGAAATCCATGGGCCATATGTGGCCCAATGTCACATCAGGCCCATTAACGGCCCATATAAAAATGATGATAATCTAGCCCGACCGAACTTCCGGCCTGTTAAAGGCCCGTGTATTAGGTTGGCGCATATACGGCCCGTCCGAATTTCGGCCTGTGAAAGATCTGCATCGTAAATGGGCCCAATCTCACTTTCGGTCTTTTAAAGGCCCATGTTTTTATGGGCTCGAGATATTTACACCTGTAAACGGCCTATTGTTATCGAGGGCCAAAATTATGTTTAGGCCTGTTAAAGGCCCACTATGCGCACAGGCCTACCAGAAAAATATGAAATCTTATGCTGATTTAGGCCCACATTTTTTTAGCGGGCTACATGCAAATTTCGGCCCATAATCGTTTTTAGCCCAATTGGAATGGGCCCGATGAATGTTGGCATGTTGGGCTCCTATGAAGCTTTCGGCCGAATACATTACTAAGATAAACCTACACTATACAAAAATAGCATCGTAATTATTGTAGCCTTTGGCAGCATCATAAATGTTGTATCACAACAAAAGGCTTGTTGGCATAAAGTTTACAGTCCTTGGAGATAAAAGCACCATCAGATGTATATAAGCACAGATCATTTGACCTGAGTGCTAATGTTTCAGGCTGTAGAATCTGATGGAGCAGCACGATCTTCACCTTTTTCCGCCATTGCTCTTGAACAACAAAGTGAATGTATGATAGTCTGGTTTCAAAACCATTCATATCTTGACGACATTTGTCAACCACTATTCTTGTTTCCAAAGCGACGTCCATTAGGGATTGGACTTGTGTCTAGAGCACAGATATATCACTCTGTCTAGCAGGAAGATTTTGTTCAGTAGGCGATTTGGACGAGGTTACCTTGACAACCAACCCAGAATTATGCAGGAAGGTGCTTTTTGCACTGTTAGTGGAGAGATACTGACGCACTGCAGCAAGAGGTGACATTGTGCCTGTGGTAGCCTCGTCACCTTCAGGTGGTTGTGGCTGTTCAATCATTTTCTACATAGCTTCCTGAAAGTTTGAACTTGTATATTAGTGTACCAGATAAGTTACTAATGAGACAAAAACAAACAAAGTAGGTTACACGTTTATACATAACTTATTTTGGTGAACTACTGTAATACATTAGCATGTCTTGTAGTGCCAACTACATAATAAAATCACTTTTGGAACATATGTCCATGTAGCATGCCTACTGTATTGTCTATTTCCTCACATTCATTGACATCTAAGGATAAAGAGACATGGTTTAAAGTAGGATGAAAATAGTATGACATCATTCATATCATGGGCAAACAGATATAAAACAAACATGCTATTTTATCATTGTGTGCATATGTGAACATAACAAGTAGAATACAGATCAAGACCAAAAGAATATCCTTCATCTCTTTTAAACCATGTAAGGTGAAATGATACGTTAAGACAACTGCGTATAAAAGTGAACAGAGTAACTGACATTGATTGCAAACCAAGTAGTTAAATGAACACATCACAGTACCAATCAGTTCAAAGGCAGGAGGAGTGAGGACTTACAACAGCGGCTTGAACTGGTGTGCTCATGCCCTTCATCTTGCTGGTGTGGCAATCCTTGAAGATTTGCACTGCATTCGGTTCAGGTTATTTTTGGTCCGCACAGGCTTTCCTCTGTATTTGGAACAAGTCAATATAGATACGATAATATGCATGGCACAGAAAAAAGAAGGAAGTAGCAGCTATTTACAAGAGCCTCGCAGTGTGCAATATAGCTACAAGATCCTGTTGTCTGTTGGAATTTCACTTTAGAACGGTTGGCCTTGTTCTTCAAACAGTTAGCCTAGAAGAAGATACACTTGTAAGGCACATACATAAATACAAGTTCAATATGTGGTGCGATCAAATACATATAGCCTACCTAATACTTTGGATCAAACCAGTGTTTAACGAGGGCTGTCCAGTCTTCATCTGTAATATATTCCACAGGAGATGTTTGGGCGATTTCATTGTTAGCCTTGCCTTCAGAGTGAGATTTTCTAATGTGGTACTGATACTGTCGCAGGGCAGATTGAAAAACATGAGTGCATGCTTGTTTAGTTGCATCATCTTTCAGATCCAACTTGAAGCTCATCTGTTGAAAAACGAATGTGAGTCTTATTAGGAGGAAGATAGAAAGTATGGGACAAAGCAAGACAATATTACTAATTGCGATGAATAAAATTACTTATGGATAAATGATCAAGGAAGGTGTTAAACTGGGTATTGTCTTTCTCATTCCTATACTGGATACACGTTGGGAGGATACATGCAAGACACCTAACGGTAACGGCTGCCTCTGATACTAACTTGGCTGACTCTCTAGCATCACGTGGCCTTTTTAAACCTGCCTCAAAATGGATCTCCATTGTTCCTCCTTCAGATTTTGTTAATCTGTCAAGCATTATCCCTGATGTTTGTTTCCGCTTGCGTCGTGGTGCTAGTTGAACAACGAATATGGAAAGTGTTAGTGTACATCAAACTGTGAGAGTACATATAAAGGAGCATGCAACTGCAACTTGACTCGGTCAGGTACCATCTTGGTGTTGATGCTCATGAGGTTCATCTGATCTTGCCAAGTCCTGTTGTGTCAGCAATGCTTCGGAAGTTGTGTTAGGTGTGAAGGCAGCTTGGGAACTGGCCAGTTCCGGAGCAAACGAACAAGTAACTTGTTGAGATGCTGGTACAGTTGAAGCGAATGCTGCAGCTGGTGGAGCAGGTGATACTGCGTTTGTAGATTTAGCCGGTGGACTTGTGAAAGTGCTAGTGATCGACTAGAGGGGGGGTGAATAGGCGATTTTTATGAAAGTCTTCAAAACATGGAAGTTTCGAAGACAAACGATAGAAATAAACCTATTACCATGCAGCGGAAGGTAGACTACACTAGGCAAACCATAGTCAAGTATTCAATGAAGTGAAAGCACAATGACTAATAGCAGCTATTCAGTAAAGATCAGGTAGGAAGATGTTGTGAAGCCAATCAGAACAAGTAGTCACTTAGTGAAGACAAATGGTGATGCAATCGTACAATGACTTCACAAGGACCAACAGTAAGTAAAGGGAAGGGAAGGATGAAACCAGTGACTCGTTGAAGATAATAATTTGTTGCACCAGTTCTAGTTGCTGTGACAACTGTACGTCTGGTTAGGGAGGCTGAGATTCAACTCAGAAGAACTCATCTTCACCTTATTCCCCTTGAGCTAAGGACACCTAGTCCTCGCCCAATCACTCTGGTAAGTCTTCAAGGTAGACTTTCAAACCTTCACCGAGTTCATCGGAGATCCACAATGAATCTTGCATGCTCAGAATGCGACGCCTAACCGGCTGGAGGATTCACAGTCCTCAAGTGTAATAAGTCTTCAGATCACACAGACAGGAAGACTTAAGTGATGCCTAACACTCTTTGGCTCTGGGTGGTTAGGACTTTATCCTCGCAAGGAATTCTCTCTCAAAGGCTTTGAGGTGAGTTGCTCTCAAATGACAAAGCCGTACTTTAACTCTGAGCAGCCAACCGTTTATGGTTGTAGGGGGTGGGCTATTTATAGCCAGTAGGCAACCCGACCTGATTTGTCCGAAATGACCCTCGGTCACTAAGGAACTGACGCGTGTTCCAACGGTCAGATTTCAAACACACATGGCAACTTTACTTGGGCTACAAGCAAAGCTGACTTATCCAACTCTGGACAAGATTTGCTCTCATAGTCTTCACTCGAAGACATAGGATTTTGGTTAAGCATCACTTCAGTCATTCTGACTGGTTCTCTTGGACCCCACTTAACAGTACGGTGGTTCCTATGACTCAACAAAGAATAAAAAGAACGATGAAAGAACTAAGTCTTCATGCTCCATAGTCTTCATGTGATGTCTTCTCTTGTCATAGTCTTCAATGTGAATGTCTTCACATACCACCTTTGACTTCAATGTCTTCATTCATTTTTAGGGGTCATCTCTGGTAGGAAAACCGAATCAATGAGGGACTTCTACCTGTGTTATCCTGCAATTCTCACAAACACATTAGTCCCTCAACTAGGTTTGTCGTCAATTCTCCAAAACCAACTAGGGGTGGCACTAGATGCACTTACAACCTCCCCCTTTTGGTGACTGATGACAAACTAGTTGAAGTTTTCAACGGGGAATAAAATATGTGAAATTGTAAAGGATAGGTTATTGTCTTCATAAGTGGCAAAGGCTCCCCCTGAAGATGTGCATATAAGTAATTTGCTTTTGGTATGCAAATGCACATGGCAGGTTGTACTTGTGGAGATCCTCTTCAACTTATGATGACAATTTATCATGCATAAAAGTATGTGAAGATAATGACATGCACAATGATCAATGGACGTCTGCAGAATGATCTAAGTGCGGAATTTATTGTCGCACATGCGGAATTTATCATTGTATCACAGAATAGCAAATAAGTAGCAGACGACCATCGAGTTTGAGTGTTACAACTCAAAGAACCAAATGTATCAAGACGCGAGAGTTGTAAACACTAGGCAAAATATAAAACTACCGCCCATATGAACCCGCTTGAAGACTATCAAACTCATATGCTTCTCCCCCTTTTGTCAGTAAGGACCAAAAAGGTTTGAAGACATAGAGAACCTACTCGTCCCCGTGAGGATTTGGTGAAGCAGTAGGGTCATCGGTGTTGGTTGGCGGTGTAGACGAACTCGGTGCAGTGTTGATTCGCGCTGAAGGTGGTGAAGTAGCATCGTCTTCATCATCGATGACACGTGCATTCACTGTTGCAGCAGAGGAGGAGAACTAAGAGTCTTCAAGAGACGGAGTACGTCGTAGCACATTCCTTCTTGGAGGTGTTGCGTCAAACTTGAAGCGTTCAGAGAAGCCATCCTCTTGAAGATCATCTTCAGAACACATAAGCGTCAGCCCTTTCCATGTACGCCGACAGGTTTCATGGGCAACAAAGGCATTCTTGGTGGCAAGGTTGCGAATCCTGTTTACGTCCACCAAGATGCTTTGCATTTGGCACTTCAGCCAGTCATGATGCTTATCCTGTTTCTGATGAAGGGCAACTAGAAGTTCTCGGTCGTTGAGAACACGAGATCGCTTCTTGGGCCGTTGGGCAATGGTGCTTTCAGTGGCTTCAGTGAGGGCACGATGAGGTGCACATGTAGTACCGGCCAGAGGATAAACACGAGTGATTGCTTGAACTCCTTCAATGTTTTGAGAGAAGCTTTGATTCTCAGCATTTTGAAGACTCAGGGGCTCCTTGGCAGGCTCTGGATAGATGGCTTCAACTGACATATCAACGTCAGGCATAAAGATCCGATGATTGCGAGCAGAGGGCTGATAGGTAACAGCTGAGTGTAGTTTGATCAGCCGCATAATCCATGGAGCGTAAAACTTCAAGCCAAAGAGATCAGATCCTGATGCAGCAAGTTGGCGGATGAAGAAGTCTTGTGCATTGAAGCATTTTCCGTGAAGAATATGGAAGACCAAAGTCTTCATTGCACCTTCCAGCTTTGCATGTGGAGAATGTCCTTTGATGGGCCAAAGAGTTCGCCTTGTAATGTGATAGATAGTGTGTGGCAGATACTCAAGGTCTTCAACAAAGAACTCCTTAGGATATGCAGCATCTGGAGGCAAAGGCTTCATCATGCTAAGCATCTGACTCATGTTTGGTTCAGGCTTCTGAAAAATGCTCTCCATAGCTGCACTGTGAAGCTGATAACCAGGTTCATAAAGATCTCCTGGAGTGGGCAGACCAGTGAGCTCAATGATATCAAAGGCTTTGGCTTCGTGATGAACATTGCCGTTCATCCACCCAAGGATCCACGTCTTCGGATCTCTGTTGTAGCCACGAATATGAAGAGTGGCATAGAATTGGAGCAGCAATTCTTCATTCTAGTGCTCTTTGTCGGTGACGAACGACAACAATCCAGACTCTTTGAAGCAATCCAGAGCTTCTTCCAAGAAAGGCAGACCAGTTATGGCTTCAGTGTCAAGACGCATATGTGGGAAAATGCGACCTTGATTGTACAGAATGCATGAGTAATAACTGCGCTGCTGATAACTCCAGAACCGATCAGAAGATATTCTTGCCCTTGAGTAGGGGTTCTTGGCGCTATTGAAGAAGGTGTTGTGTGCTTTGAAGCCATTGATATTAAAAGATACGGGTGCCGATGCAGGACCTGGAAACCTGGGCAACCTTGGCGTTGGCTTCTGTACCTGAGACCTGTGCTCAACGTGATAGTCAAACTGAGGACCAGCAGCAGGTGGAGGAGTCAGAAAAGGCCATTTGACAGTGAGAAGTTGGCCATAGTTGAATGCTTGCTCGATAGTGTGTGGCCTTGGTGGAGGAACAGGAGCAGTGGCATCAACAGAGGCGTCAGGCTGCACATCTGTTGTAGGTGCATCATTAGCTTCATTGGCCTCTGGCACAGTGTTAGGTGCAGGCTCCACAGTGTCTTCAGCCATGACCACGTCATTGGCTTCAGTGGTGTCAGTGGTGGCAGCCTCACGATTCTCAACCTCCACTGCAGAAGCTAGAGGGTCAGTCACGTTCTCCTCGAGAAGAACATCTTGGTGAGACGGGGGTGTAGCAACTCTTGGGGCTTCTTCTTCATCGGCTGATGCAGCCGGAACATCTTCAGCCATTTTGGCTTCGGATTCAGATACGTGCATTGTGGGAGTAACTTGGGGCCTTCATCCTTTGTGAAGCCTGCGTAACACAGGCGACGCTTGTCAAGATGGAGTGTGCTGGGCCTCATAGTCATAATCATCATCTTGCACTGTCGGGGTAGCTTGCGGTTGGGGAGAGCTTGGAGTGTCTTGTCTCTATGGGTGATCAGCCCATGATGCATCCTGAGCAGTTGGCGTCAGAGGACGACCAATGCTGATGAGTTCGCCGTGCGTGAGCACAGGCGATGATACCAGTTGGTGCTCGATCTGAGGAAGGACTTCATCATCTTCAACATTGTCATGGTGACCAATGTATTCAGCAGCGGTGAGGTCAACTGCTGGAATGTCTTCAGCTTCAGGAGCCTCTGTGGAAGCAGGCTCATGAACTACTATCTTTCGTTCTTGATGCGAGGAAGCAGGGCGAGCAACAGAGATCGGTTCTACAACAAGAGGCTCTGTGGGAGCAGCCCGATCTTTCTTGGTTCTACGCTTCTTCTTGGAGGGAGCAACATCAGAAGCATCAGGATTTTTCCTCTTTCTGGCTTCAGCCTCAGCAGTCCTCGTCTTCTTCAGTTCTGAAGCGGTTGACCGGACCTTCGGCTTCGAGCCAGTCATGCTGCTTGGAAAGACTATGCATGGCTCTTCCCGCCTTGAAGGTGCAGATTGGTCTGTTGATGGCTTCTTCTTCTTTGGAGCCATTCTTGGGTCGATGCCAGGACGACCAAGAGCCTTGCACTCCTCAGCCTCATTGTAGGCTTGCACACACTTGTCAGGCAGGCTCTTCATGCGCTCATGAGAACCTTTAGCTTCTTCACGCTTCTTGAGAAAGGCTTCCTTGAGCTCGTGCAGCATAATCTTGAAGTTTTTCACATCTTGCACGTTGAGCTTGGCCATGTGCTTCTTGAACTAAGCTTTCTCAAAGTCGATCTTTTGCTTCAGTTCAATGATGTGCTGAGCTAGAGCTATCTCTGAAGCAATGGCGCCAGTGAAGGCGACACTGAGGCCAATTGGAAGTTGCAGATCTTCAAAGCGGAGGTTGGGCGTGTCAAACCACTCATCAATGAAGTTATTGATGATTGCCACATCAAAGAGAGGGAAATCATTGAAGATCTCTGCTTCTTCCTTGCTCTTGATCAGTTGCTCAAGAGCGTCATCTGCAAGCTCTTCATCGCTGGACAGATCAATGGTGTCATTGCGCAGAATAGCAGTGGCAGTCAGTGCCTGATCAGTATTCTTTCTCATCTCAGTCTTCTTGGAGATACGTGAGAGATCTTCAGACTGCACACTGTCTTCAGGAGGTGCAGTAGCCAGTGGCTTCGCCCGTAAGATTTTTGGTGTTGAGGCAGACTTTGAAGCTTTAGCCTTCTTCTGCTTCTGCAGCTTCGGTGGTGCAGGTGCTTCGTCAGATTCAGCATCATCTGCAGGTTGAGCCACGACTGCCCCTTGAACCATAATATGAGTGATGAGACCTTCTAGGTTGTAGAAGGGCCTAACCAGATTGGGTTCAGCTTCTCGTGTGCCATCAGCACGTGGCGCGGAGGGGCCTGGGTTGAAGTCTAATCCCAATGACTTCTTGTTTTCCTTGGCAGAGTTCTGTGCAAACTGATAGTTGTGCTTGAAGAGATTGTCTTCGCGACACCATAACAGAGAGGAAGGGTCAGCATTAGCAGGCTGAGGTCCACGAAGCATGCATGGGTAAAAGCCTTGAGCAATAGCTTCGGACTGTGATTTGGGCTGAAGACCTTTGTATATGATATCTCCCCATTGTCCCATGATGGCACTCTTCTCAGCATATTCGTCGGTGACGAATCTGTACTTGAACCATTCCTCTGCCCAATGTCTTCGAATCCATTGGATTCGGTTCTTGCGTTCTCCATAGGTTTCTTCTGGATCTGACTTGTATTTCTCATATAGATCTGGTGGCAGGTCCTTAGCAGTGTTTCCACGGCGCTGTCTGCCTCCCTTCCTTGTAGATTTCTTTGTAGCCATGAACTTCAAACTGAATGGCTTCAACACGTTCAAAGGTTTCAAAGGCTTCCGCCTACGGGTCAAACAGGAACTGGCTTCGGGAGAATTTATATGATGATGTAAGAATTCTGCAAATGAATGTAGACTATGAGAACCAAGGGATTCTCCCACGGACATGTACCTGTGATAGCATTAAGGTGCGGGGGAAGGGGAAGAGGTCATATGCATTCTTAGAAGGTTTTGAAGATAAATCAGTTTAGAAGACATTGACCTCATCGTGCGAACACATTCACTCATAGATAAAGAGTTGGTTCCAGATTTGTACGAATCCACGGATCAGTAAAAGTGAGGAATCTAACTACTTTGTGAAGCATAAGTGAACATACTAGGCATATTATGAGATGCAGTATGAAATAGATCCAACTTGTGTGAATAGAAACTTCTTGTGGTAGAAAGTGATGAATCTATAGGATCAAAGGGGCTGAAAAAAGGAAGTTTTATTTACCACACGAAGAACTGCTAGACGGAGTGGAAGAGGAGGCCGAGCAGTTCGATCGTCCGTGCCCTAACTTGGCGACGGAGGACACCTACGGCGGTGGCGGAGAAGACGATGTCCGTGGCCGGCGTGAAGACGGCGTCGGAGAGGTCGCGGCAGCTAAGCGCTTCGTTGCTGGCGTCGCCGAGGGCTAGCAGTGGCGCTAGGGTTTGTGCAAGAGTGGAAGAAAGGATAATGACTATGGTGAGGCATGTATTTATAGGGACAGGGACGGCACGGTGTTATTACACAGGTGCCCCTGGCGATTCACATCTGAAGGACACGTGGCCATCATGCAACATATCAGAGGTTGTTCCATGTTCCCACGCACGCCTGGATTGTCGGGTGGTCGTTCCTACTTCTTCGTGTTTCAGGTGAAGGAATTAGCATTGAAAACGGACTTAATGTTTGTCTCTGTATCTTCTGCTGACAAGGACGCAGAGAAGACATTCGATAGTTTCAAGAGAATGCATACGATTTGGACAGATAGAGTTTGAGATAGAAAGCATAGAGAGCTTAGGGTCCGATCACATTCACTTAGTTCAAAAAAATTCAACAAGAAGACATAGCTATAAGTGAATGATGTAGAGGACAGAACAGTAGTATATATATATTTATATATGAGAAAGACAATCAAATCAACATAGTGAAGATAATCATGAAGACAAGTTGAAAATGAAGACAACCAAAATGTGAAGACATAGCAAATGTAACGCCATGGGTAAAACACTTCAAACCGAAGAATTTGGTGGTGGCATTACCCACCGTATAGGAAGTATTAGACCCAGACACGGCGCACAATTATCGTGGCGCTCCGAAGTCAAATTCCACATTAATGTATTCACACTTAGCATGTAAGTCTTCATTGATTGAAGATATACTTTACTTCGTGTGTTGCACATCTAAGTCATCAATATGCATAAGTGTTAGGATGTGTGCCTGATCACAGGACATTTGAGGATTCCAAGATATTTAGCTCACACCGTAACTTGCAAAATCTCTTCTCATCCAAGGGCTTGGTGAAGATATCTGCCAATTGCTCTTCAGTGCTGACGTGTATGATATCAATATCTTCCTTCACAACATGATCTCTGAGAAAGTGATGACGAATTTCAATGTGCTTTGTCTTCGAGTGCTGAACTGGGTTGTTGGCAATATTGATGGCGCTTTCATTGTCGCAGTAGAGTGGCACTTGCTTCAGATGAATGCCATAGTCTTTGAGTGTTTGCTTCATCCACAGAAGCTGAGCGCAGCAAGATCTAGCAGCAATGTATTCAGATTCAGCAGTGGAGAGAGATACACAGTTCTACTTCTTTGAAGACCAACATACAAGTGATCGTCCTAGAAAATGACATGTGCCTGATGTAGACTTGTGATCCACCTTGTCACCAGCATAATCAGCATCCGAGAATCCAACCAGATCAAACTCTAAGCCCTTTGGATACCATAATCCTAGTGTTGGGGTGTAAGACAAATATCGAAGAATTCGCTTCACAGCTAAGTGATGCAATTCCTTTGGTGCCGCTTGGAATCGAGCACACATGCAAACACTAAGCATAATATCTGGCTTAGATGCACATAGATAAAGTAAAGAACCAATCATGGAGTGGTATACCTTTTGATCAAACTCTTTACCATTGTCGTCGGGACCCAGATGATGTTTGGCTGGCATTGGCGTCATGAAGCCTTTGCAGTCTTGCATCCCAAATTTCTTCAGGCAATCTTTGAGGTACTTCTCTTGAGATATAAAGATGTCGTTGCGTTGCTGACGTATTTGAAGACCAAGGAAGAACTTCAGCTCACCCATCATGGACATCTGATATTGCTCTTCCATCATATATCCAAACTCTACACTATATTTCTGATTGGTGCAGCCGAAGATAATGTCATCCACATATATTTGGCACACAAACAGTTCACCATCATATGTCTTCGTGAAGAGAGTGGGGTCGAGGGAACCAGGTTTGAAGCCTTTGCTCTTCAGGAAGTCTTTGAGTGTGTTATACCAAGCCCGAGGGGCTTGTTTGAGGCCATACAGTGCCTTGTTGAGCTTGTACACCATGTCAGGATGTTTTGGATCTTCAAAGCCAGGCGGTTGGGCAACACAGACTTCTTCTTCAATCTTGCCATTGAGAAAAGTGCTCTTCACATCCATTTGATATAGAAGGATGTTATGATGATTTGCATAGGCCAGCAGTATGCGTATGGCTTCAAGTCTACCCACAGGAGCAAATGTTTCATCGAAGTCAATCCCTTCAACTTGAGTGTATCCTTGAGCAACGAGGCGAGCTTTGTTTCTGATAACTTGACCATGCTCATCTTGCTTGTTGCGATATATCCATTTGGTGCCTATTATATTGTGCTTGCGAGGATCAGGACGCTTAACCGGTTCCCATACATTATTCAGCTCAAACTGTTGAGGCTCTTCTTGCATAGCTTGAATCCATTCAGGTTCCATGAAGGCTTCTTCAACTTTCTTGGGTTCAGATATTGAGACGAATGCGAAGTGCCCACAGAAATTTGCTAGCTGTGTTGCCCTTGAACGAGTGAGTGGACCTGGTGCATTGATGCTATCAATTATTCTCTCAATCTGTACTTCATTTGCAACACGAGGATGTACATGACAAGGATTTTGCTCTTGCTGATCATTGTCATCGTTAGAAGGATTGTCTTCAGGCTGAGCATTGTCTTCAGGTTGATCAGGTGCGGAGATGATAAGTTCCTCTTCAGGCTGAGCTTCAGAAGGTATGATTTCTCCAGTTCCCATAAGTTTGATTGATTCACTGGATGGGATTTTATCTAGCACATTTGGCAGGTGCTCTCTTTGCGAGCCGTTAGTCTCATCGAACCGCACATCCACTATTTCAACCACTTTATAGTGAAAAAGGTTGAATACTCTGTAGGAGTGCGAATCCTTTCCATATCCAAGCATAAAGCCTTCATGTGCTTTTGGTGCAAATTTTGAAGTGTGATGTGGATCCTTGATCCAGCACCTGGCACCAAATACTCTGAAGTAACTGACATTTGGCTTCTTGCCAGTAAGGAGCTCATAGGATGTCTTGTTTAGAAGCTTGTGAAGATAAACACGGTTGATGATATGGCATGCAGTATCAATGGCTTTAGGCCAGAATTTTCTTGGAGTCTTGTATTCATCAAGCATCATCCGAGCCATCTCAATAAGTGTTCTGTTCTTGTGTTCGACGACGCCATTCTGCTGTGGCGTGTACGGAGCTGAGAATTCATGTGTGATGCCCAAAGTATCAAGATATGTATCCAGGCCAGTGTTCTTGAATTCAGTGCCATTGTCACTTCTGATGTGCTTTATATTGACGCCATAGTTGTTCATTGCTCGATTGGCGAAGCGTCTGAAGACATCCTGCACTTCAGTCTTGTAGAGGATTATATGCACCCAAGTATATCTTGAATAATCATCAACAATGACAAAGCCATAGAGACAAGCAATAGTAGTAAGAGTTGAGTAATGAGTGGGACCAAAAAGGTCCATGTGGAGCAGTTCGAAGGGTTGAGTCGTTGTCATGATTGTCTTCGAGGGATGCTTGGCCCTCGTCATCTTTCCTGCTTCATAGGCACCGCATAAGTGATCCTTCTTGAACTTGACGCCCTCGATGCCTATGACATGCTTCCTCCTTGCAAGGGTGTGGAGGTTCCTCATGCCAGCATGCCCTAGCCTCCGATGCCAGAGCCAGCATTCATAAGCTTTTGCTAGAAGACATACGGCAAGTTGTGGTCCTGCTGAGAAATCTACCACGTACAAATCATCTTTCCGATACCCTTCAAACACTAGAGACTTGTCAGATTCCATTAGTACAAGGCAACGATATTTTCCAAACATCATAATCATGTTTAAATCGCAAAGCATTGAGACAGACATTAAGTTGAAACCAAGGGATTCAACAAGCATGACTTTATCCATGTGTTGATCCTTTGAGATTGCAACTCTACCTAGACCCAATACCTTGCTTTTACCAATGTCAGCAAATGTCATGTGACTTTTCTCAGATGGACGTAGTGTTGAGTCCATAAGAAGGCTTCACTTGCCAGTCATGTGATTGGTACACCCACTATCAATAATCCATTCTGAAGCAGCTGATGTCGTACCCTACAGTGCAGTTAGGGGAATAGGCTTCACGAAGAGAATTGTGAAGCAAAAACATTTGACGAACCAGTGGATTATGAAAGCTTAGATCGAGATTTGGACTGATAGGGCGAGTAGCAAGTGATTTAGGAACAAAGTACATAATAAGACCATTTGGGCATTTGATCTTGCGCCCTACAAGATGTTTAAGGTCCCCAGCAATAGCGTCAGACGATTTTAGTTTTCGGCTGGAGACCTTTCCCTGCAAAAGAGAGTTAAGCTTTCTTAGCCACCCACATCTTCAAGGGTGGCTTCGAAGCAATGAGTCTAAGTGCAGCATCTGAGAACTTTGGCTTTGGAGCCCTAGCAAAAAGTCTTACAGGTGGACAATAGTACTCATAAGAATAAGCAGCATAGTTCTTGGTCTTATGAACATGGCGGTTTGATGAACCGCGCTCATATTCATAGGCCTGAGTATGGCTTCCCTGCAAAACATTTGCATTAGTGCGACTCAGGTGAGTCCTCTGTCTATATGAAGCCTTTGGGCCGTATGAAGCCTGTGGTCTGGGATTTGTCTTCTTCACTTGTGGTGTCATGATGACATTCACAGGAAGATTCTCCAAACACCTTTTCGGCACCTAGACCTTCTTCATAGGCGGCCCATTCCTGTAGTTAGTACCAATATACCTGGCAAACACTTCACCATTCTGATTCTTAAACAGTTTATAGTTTGCATCAAAGGATTCATCAATAATAATGGGATTAGCACAAGTGAAGCCAGATAGAGTGGATGGATCTGCTAAAGGTCCCTTTGCAGCAACCCATGTGGTTTGGGGTACTGCTCAGGTTTCCAATAAGAGCCATCAGCATTCATTTTCCTTTCGAACCCAACACCCTCTTTCCTAGGGTTTCGGTTCAGAATCTGCCTTTTGAGGACATCACATAGTGTCTGATGCCCTTTGAGACTTTTGTACATCCCTGTTTCAAGCAGTGTCTTCAACCTAGCATTCTCATTAGCAATAGTAGTGGTATCCTCAGCAGAGGGGTTAGTTACCACATCAACAGTTGAAGATATTGCAATAGTAGCAGCAGTAGAACATTCAGCAATAGAAGTAGCGTTATCACGCTCAATGCATTTAAGACATGGTGGTTCAAATCCTTCCTGAGCTGAACTGATCTGTTCGGCGCGAAGTGACTCGTTTTCCTTTTGAAGATCTTCATGAGCCGCTCTCAATTTCTCAAGATCTTGCTTCCTTTGAAGATAATCATAGGAAAGATTTTCATGAGTTGTTGAGAGCGTTTCATGACAACTTTCAAGTTCCTCATACTTAACGTGAAGATATTTTTATGTCTTCGATTAAGGACTGAGATCGAGTCATTTCAGCGTCTAACAGATCATCGCTTTTATCTAACAGTTTTTAATATGTTCCATAGCTTTCTATTGTTCAGTTGCAATTTTAGCAAGTGTTTTGTAGCTGGGTTTGGAACCACAATCAGAGTCATCGTCACTAGATGTTTGATAGTGAGTAGTGCGTGTGTTTACCTTGGCACCGCGTGCCATGAAGCAGTAGGAAGGAGCAGAGTGGTCCTTGTCATTTGCATCGGTGTCGTGATGAAGTCATTGTCTTCAGTGTTGAAGATGGACTTGGCAACGCAAGCTGTAGCCAGACTCGCAACGCCAGAATCGGACTCCTCCTCAGACTCCACCTCCGCCTCCTCAGAAGCGGACTCCTCCTCTGAATCCATTTCCTTGCCAACAAACGCACGTGCCTTGCCAGATGAGCTCTTCTTGTGTGATGAAGACTTTGAGGAAGACTTGAAAGAAGACTTTGAGTATTTCTTCTTCTTCTTGTCGTCAGAGTCATACTCCTTGGTCTTCTTCTTCTTCTTGTTCTCATTGTCCCACTGCGGACACTCAGAGATGTAGTGGCCAGGTTTCTTGCACTTGTGGCATGTTCTCTTCTTGTAGTCATGAGCAGAAGCTTCATCATTCCTTGATCTTGATCGTGAAGACTTTCTGAAGCCTTTCTTCTTGGTGAATTTTTGGAACTTCTTCACAAGCATAGCAAGCTCCTTTCCAATGTCTTCAGGATCATCAGAACTGCTGTCAGATTCTTCTTCAGATGAGGAGACAGCTTTTGCCTTCAAGGCACGAGTTCGCCCATATTTGGGACCGTAGATGTCTCTTTTCTCAGAAAGCTGAAACTCGTGTGTGTTGAGCCTCTCAAGTATGTCAGACGGATCGAGTGTCTTGAAGTCAGGACGTTCTTGAATCATCACGGCTAGGGTGTCAAACGAGCTGTCAAGTGATCTCAGGAGTGTCTTGACGACTTCATGCTTGGTGATCTCAGTAGCGCTGAGGGCTTGAAGCTCATTTGTGATGTCAATGAGTCGATCAAACGTGAGCTGGACATTCTCATTGTCATTTCTCTTGAAGCAGTTGAAGAGGTTGCGAAGGACACAGATTCTCTGATCTCTCTGGGTTGAGACGCCTTCGTTGACCTTGGAGAGCCAGTCCCAGACTAGCTTAGATGTTTTCAAAGCACTCAAGCGGCCATATTGTCCTTTGGTCAGATGACCACAGATGATGTTCTTGGCAGTAGAGTCCAGTTGAACGAACTTCTTGACATCAGCAGCGGTGATACCTTCTCCAGCCTTGGGAACGCCATTCTTGACGACATACCATAGGTCGACATCAATGGCTTCAAGATGCATGCGCATCTTATTCTTCCAGTAGGGGTATTCAGTTCCATCGAAGACGGGGCACGCAGCGGAGACTTTAATTATCCCTGTAGTCGACATAGCTAAAACTCTAGGTGGTTAAACCGAATCACACAGAACAAGGGAGTACCTTGCTCTGATACCAATTGAAAGTGCTAGTGATCGACTAGAGGGGGGATGAATAGGCGATTTTTATGGAAGTCTTCAAAACATGGAAGTTTCAAAGACAAATGATAGAAATAAACCTATTACCATGCAGCGGAAGGTAGACTACACTAGGCAAACCATAGTCAAGTATTCAATGAAGTGAAAGCACAATGACAAATAGCAGCTAGGCAGTAAAGATCAGGTAGGAAGATGTTGTGAAGCCAATCAGAACAAGTAGTCACTCAGTGAAGACAAATGGTGATGCAATCGTACAATGACTTCACAAGGACCAACAGTAAGTAAAGGGAAGGGAAGGATGAAACCAGTGACTCGTTGAAGACAATGATTTGTTGGACCAGTTCCATTTGCTGTGACAACTGTACGTCTGGTTAGGAAGGCTGAGATTCAACTCAGAAGACCTTGTCTTCACCTTATTCCCCTTGAGCTAAGGACACCCAGTCCTCGTCCAATCACTCTGGTAAGTCTTCAAGGTAGACTTCCAAACCTTCACAGACTTCGTTCACCGGCGATCCACAATGACTCTTGGATGCTCAGAACACGACGCCTAACCGGCTGGAGGATTCACAGTCCTCAAGTGTAATAAGTCTTCAGATCACACAGACAGGAAGACTTAAGTGATGCCTAACACTCTTTGGCTCTGGGTGGTTAGGGCTTTATCCTCGCAAGGAATTCTCTCTCAAAGGCTTCGAGGTGGGTTGCTCTCAAACAACAAAAGCCATACTTTAACTCTGAGCAGCCAACCGTTTATGGTTGTAGGGGGTGGGCTATTTATAGCCACTAGGAAACCCGACCTGATTTGTCCGAAATGACCCTCGGTCACTAAGGAACTGACACGTGTTCCAACGGTCAGATTTCAAACACACACGACAACTTTACTTGGGCTACAAGCAAAGCTGACTTATCCAACTCTGGACAAGATTTGCTCTCATAGTCTTCACTCGAAGACATATGATTTTGGTTAAGCATCACTTCAGTCATTCTGACTGGTTCTCTTGGACCCCACTTAACAGTACGGTGGTTCCTATGACTCAACAAAGAAGAAAAAGAACGATGAAAGAACTAAGTCTTCACGCTCCATAGTCTTCATGTGATGTCTTCTCTTGTTATAGTCTTCAATGTGAATGTCTTCACATACCACCTTTGACTTCAATGTCTTCATTCATTTTTAGGGGTCATCTCTAGTAGGAAAACCGAATCAATGAGGGACTTCTACCTGTGTTATCCTGCAATTCTCATAAACACATTAGTCCCTCAACTAGGTTTGTCGTCAATTCTCCAAAAACAACTAGGGGTGGAACTAGATGCACTTACAACTTGGACCTTCTACTGCACTATAAGTACCAACAGAATCTAGACGACATATCCTTTTCTGTTTCACCCGACGAGTAACACCACTCCCTACTATATTATTTTCCTTGCCCTTTTTTGACTTTTCCATGTCAAGACGTACCCACAACACAAAAGAATAAAATCGCTTTTCAGAACTCATTGATGCATGATACAGACAAGCAATACTTTCATGTAAGACAACCGTATGAGGATGGAATATGTAAGAAAAACAGGATGGCATGACATATTCACAGCTACGATGTGTAAACTAAGAAGAAGGATTTTCAAGAAAATAGAAGTAATGCAAGCTAGACACCATATGAAAGATGCGACCAATATTACTCTGCCAAGTTAAAAGTGTCTTGTCATAAGTGGCAATTCGAAAAATTAGAAGTAGTACAACGTAGAAATCAATGCAAGATGCAACCACTATCAAACTGCCATGTTAAAAGTGTCCAATGATGAGTGACTGATGCGGGATACACAACAGCAGTACTTTGATGTAAGAACATGGTATGATAGATGGATGGAGTGTATTCCAAACATAGAACGCCATGTCATATGCACATGTATAACGTATGAACTCAGCAGGTGCAATTTAATCAAAATAGAAGAAATATAGGCTAGACAACATATGCAACATGAAACCAATTATCACACTATCAACTTAGAGCGAGCACCTACGATGGTGGAGTACGGGAGATGAACACATCATGTAGACTTGGGACATCAACTTCATTAGCAGTAGCAGTGGCAAATCTAGAGAGTCTCTGTTTGCGTCGGTGCGAAGGACCACCAACATCCCCTAACTTACTCTTTTCCTAACTATTTTCTGATATTGCCTTATGAAGTCAAAACCACAAGAAGATGAATAAAATTAGCTCTGCATAACTGGTTGACGCATGATACAGACGAACACTACTTTGATGTAAGGCAAGCATGGGATAGGAGGATGGAATATATACAAAAAAAGACAACCTTTCATATTCACACGTACGATAGGAGGATGGAATATGTATGAAAATACAGTAAGCGGAAGGCATTTCAACAAAATTAGAAGAAATGCAAGCTAGGCACCATATGAACATGCAACCAATATCACTCTATCAGGTAAAAAGTGTCTCATCGTAAGTGGCATTTCAAGAAATTAGAAGCAGTACAAGCTAGAAGACAATGCAAGATGCAACCTACATCATAGTCCCAAGTTAAATGTGTCTTATGGGTAAGTGATCGTTGCAGGTATAAGTTGTAAGCTACGCAGATGCAATTTAACATAATCAGAAGCAATACAAACTAGACATCATACGAAAAATGCAACCACATATAACAGTTCCAAGTTAGAGCAAGCACCTGTGATGGTGGAGTAGCGGAGATGTGCTCATCATGTACACGTATGTTCTAGAAATAGGAACACGTGTCATATTCACAGGCATTATGTGTAAAGTAAGAAGATGCAATTCAACAAAGTTAGAAGCAATACAAGCTAGACGTCATATGCAAGATGCAACCACATATAATAGTGACAAGTTAGAGCAAGCACCTATGATGGTGGAGTAGGGGATATGTGCTCATCATGTACACGTATGTTCTAGAAACAGGAACACATGTCATATTCACAGGCATTATGTGTAAAGTAAGCAGATGCAATTCAACAAAGTTAGAAGCAATACAAGCTAGACATCATACGCAACATGCAACCACATATAATAGTGCCAAGTTAGAGCAAGCACCTGTGGTGGTGGAGTAGGGGAGATGTGCTCATCATCTACATAACTACGTTGACTCTCTAGCCTTGCATTGTCTTGCGAATCTTGTTGGGAGGATGGCGGAGTAGAATCTGTAGAGAACCTCCGTTTCAGTTGCTCGGAAGGACCACCATCATCCAATGCCTTGCCAATTTCCTTCAGCTTTACTGATTTTGCATTGTGAGGTCAAACCGACAAGAAAAAGGAATATAATTCGCTCTTCAGAACTCATTCATGCATGATACTGACGAACACTACTCTGATGAAAGGCAAAGTCATGATACGAGGATGGAATATGTACGAAAAAATGGACCGCTTGACATATTCACACCTATGATGTGGTAACTAAGCAGAAGGCACTTCAACAAATTAGAAGCACTACAACTAGACACCATATGAAAGGTGCAATCAATATCACTCTGCCAAGTTAAAACTGTCTCGTCATAGGTGGCGTTCATCAAACTAGAAGCAATACATGCTAGAAATCATATTCAAGACGCAAACCAATATCACACTGCCAACTTAAAGGTGTTCCATCATAAGTGACTGATGCAAGATACACAAGAAGAGTAGTTTCATGTAAGAACATGGTGTGATAGACAGATATAGTATGTACCAAAACCAGGAAAGCTTGTCATGTTCACACATATCATGTGTAAGCTAAGCAGATGCATTTTACACTAATTAGGAGCAATAGAAGCTAGACACCATATGCAACATGCAACCAGATATCACACTGCCAAGTTAGAGAAAGCACCTTGGTTGGCGGAGTGGGGGGAGCGGAGACTTGGACCTTGTAATGCACTATCAGTACAAGGAGAATCAGTACAGATGCTCCGTTTACGTTGCTACAGAGGACCACCATCATCGCCTTCCTTACTTTTTCCTTCCTCTTTCTTGATTTTTCCTTGTCAAGTCAAACCCACAAGAAAAAGGAATAAATTTTTCTCTTCAGAACTCATTGATGCATGATATTGACGAACACTACTCTGATGAAAGGCAAAGTCATGATATGAGGATGGAGTATGTACGAAAAAATGGATGGCTTGACATATTCACACCTATGATGTGGTAACTAAGAAGAAAGCACTTCAACAAATTAGAAGCACTGCAAACTAGACACCATATGAAAGGTGCAATCAATATCACTCTGCCAAGTTAAAATTGTCTCGTCATAGGTGGCGTTCATCAAACTAGAAGCAATACATGCTAGAAATAATATTCAAGACGCAAACCAATATCACACTGCCAACTTAAAGGTGTTCCATCATAAGTGACTGATGCAGGATACACAAGAAGAGTAGTTTCATGTAAGAACATGGTGTGATAGAAAGATATAGTATGTACCAAAAACATGAAGGCGTGTCATATTCACATGTAACATGTGTAAGCTAAGCAGATGCAGTTTACACTAATTAGGAGCAATACAAGCTAGACACCATATGCAACATGCAACCAGATATCACACTGCCAAGTTAGAGCAAGCACCTTGGATGGTGGATTAGGGGAGCGGAGACTTGGACCTTGTAATGCACTATCAGTACAAGGAGAATCGGTACAGATGCTCCGTTTATGTTGCTGTAGAGGACCACCAACATCGCCTTCCTTACTCTTTTCCTTCCTCTTTCTTGATTTTGCCTTCTCAAGTCAAACCCACAAGAAAAAGGAATAAAATTTGCTCTTCAGAACTCATTAATGCATGATACTAGCGAACACTACTTTCATGTAAGGCATCCGCATGATAGGAGGATGTAATATGTATGAAAAACAGGACGGCGTGACATATTGACATGTATGATGTATAAAGTGTAAACTAAGCACAAGGTGCTTGAACTTGTTAGAATCAATGCAAGCTAGAAACCATATGAAAGATGAAACCAATATCACTCTGCCAAATTAAAAGGGTGCCCTAACAAATGTATTTGACAAAATTAGAAGCAATACATGGCAACAGGCTAGAAATAATATGCAATATGCAACGAATAAAGGTGACTCATCGTAAGTGATTGATGCGGGATACAGAAGAGAGGTAGTTTCATGTAAGAACAAGGTTAACACATAGATGTAGTGTGTACCAAAAATAGGAAGGCATGTCATATTCACAGGTATAATGTGTAAACTAAGCATATGCAATTTACCCTAATTAGAAGCATTACAAGCTAGACACCGTATGCAACATGCAACCACATATCACACTGTGAAGTTAGAGCAAGCACCTGTGGTGATGGTGGTGTGGGGGAATTGCGGTCATCAACTAGAGAGCTACGTTGACTATGTTCATTTAGCCTTGCTGTTTCTTGACAATCATGTGGGGAGGATGACACTACACTCTTTAAACGAGTATGGCGTCTCACAGTAACCCACCCGGGCGACTGTCTCATCATAAGTGATTGACGAGGGATACAAAAGAGCATTAGTTTGATGTACGAACATGGTTAATAGACATATGTAGTACCCCCTCCGTTCGGAATTAGTTGTCACAAAAATGGATGTATCTACAACTAAAATACATCTAGATACATTCATTTCTTGGACGAGTAATTCCGAACGGAGGGAGTATGTATCAAAAACAGGAAGGCATGTCATTATCAAAGGTATAATGTGTAAAGTAAGAAGATGCAATTTAACCAAATTGGACGCAATACAAGCTAGACACCATATGCAACATGCAACCACATTTGACAACTCGAAGTTAAAGCAAGCACCTAGGATGGTTGTGTGTGGCAATTGAGATCATCAACTGCAGAGCTACATTTACTGTCTCCAACTGCTGACACTGCATCCTTTAGAGCGCTGAAACGCTTAGTGCTTATCTTCGAATTACACTGGAGCGACTTCTGTCTTTTCTTTTCAGCATTCATCCAGACTGCGTCAGAGTCTGAAACACCCATGCATAAAAAAACAATAGTGTGAGTATGGGTGAAGTGTGTGCACAATTAGTACAATGTAAAGGTAGCAGATAGTAGGTCGGTGAGAAATAAATGACGGGAGACATATGATAGTTCTGCAACATGCATGGCACACTAAATTACTACAGGATTCTATGAAAATAACATTCGACTGAAAACAAATAGGTCAGTCCATTTTTTCTGCACCGTCCGATGTACAAAGAACGGGCAGATCGCCTTCATCTACCTCCAGCCAGTCAGTGTTGACGATCTTCCTCGAAACGGCAGAGACCACCGGCCTAGTCCCCTGCCTGTGCCCTCCCCTTGACCTCACCGCACCGTCGTGCTTGGCACCGCCCCCTGGCAATCCATTCAAGCCCCGCCGACCTCCAGATCGGGCGCAAGCAGCTCCTGCGCCCCACACCCCTATGATAGACACCGATGCGCCACTTCCCTGGTGAACAGGCGGACTAGGTGCTCCGCGCGCCTAAGTGGGTGCTGCTTCTTTTAATTATGGTACGACTAACCCTGAATTGAAATCCAGACGGGCCACTGACCTCTAGCAAAGGTTAAATAGTAAAGGGAGGAAACCTTGTGCATTTAGTATCACGAAGAAGATGCAGTAAGAAGCACTCAACTAGTTTCTTTCGTGGAATGAATACGGTGTGAGCAGAGACATAAGGTTTGCACGAATAAGGGAAGACGAGTACCTCTTTCTGCTGGCAGCGCTATGTCCTCCTTCTGTTTTTCCAACGATCTTCTTGTCGTTCGCTAGAAACGAGAACTTGTGGAGGACGGTGCAGCCTTGGACGAACCCATGGCCAAGTTGTTGAGTGTGGTGCGGTGGCCGTTTGTCGGCGGCAGGGAAGCAGATCCGAGGCGGCGAATGACGGCGTAGAGGGAACAGCTCCAGTGCGGTGGACGGTTGCGACAGTGGAGCGGCAGCAGTGAGGCGCAGGACGGCGTGGTCGGAGTAGTTCTGGTATGACCCAAGTCGGCGTCGGCGTCGTGGAGGCAGCTCTACATCGGCTTCAACTACTAAGTGCTTGAGGGCGTTGCGGTTGCGGTTGCGGTTGCGTTGGACGACGATGTCGGGGTACCAGCTCCGGCGTGATGGAGGAGGGCAATGGTGGATTGGGTGCTATGGGGTGGAGGACGGAGGAGGCTGGGGTTTCGCGGCTGGTGGAGAGGGCGTTTTGGCGCCCACGGAGTATGAATGGGGAAACGGAGGGAGGCGGGGAACTAAGGGGGAACAATGTTTCGGTTTGGGACGCGCTTGTTTGAAATTTGGGGAAAGTTACAAACTTTGCCCCCATCTAAAATTTCGAACATATTGCGGGTTGGGGGTACGACGGTAATCTCATGTGTCCCAAATGTGGGCAGGATGGATTTCAGCCGAGCGCATGGGTGTTTAGGCGCCCACGGCGTATGAATGCTTCTCGGAGGTGGTTGAGACTGGCGTCTTGGTGAAGTTAGAAACCTACCCCGGTGGACATCGAGCCGATAGGCTACACGGGCCAGAGTCAGGACAGTAATTTCCTAGCACCAAACATTAGTCTCGTGTGGTTTCGGGTGACCAGAGGCATATCTGGCGCTTCGTTCAATATTTGGGAGCAAAAGCATTAACGTTTTCGGTTCTCTTGAATTGAACATTCAGGATTTGTCAAACTTCACAAATCTTTATTCTTGAAAATCCTAAAGCTGCGATTATTTTGGAATGGAGATGGTACATTTGAATATACATTGTACATGAGTATATATTAAAAAATATGCAACTTACCTCAGTTCATGCATGGTTCCAGATATAATCTCCTTGGTTGCAAAAAAAAGTTAGACATGAGTATGAATATATATATAGCATGTTCGAACGCACAACAAAGATTGATGCCCCCTTTTATATCTGATTTACAAATGCCATTATCTCGGGTTCAAATAGATGAATGCACTTCCTATGAATTCGAATCTTCAAAACCCCCTTTATGTTGAATTCGACATGTATTCTATTTTGTAGCTAGCAATTTGGAATGTATCCATGCAAGTGACAAATGTATAAAGTGCTTCACACTAACAACATGGAGTGCACTAATTAATGTTTATATATGAATTACAAATGGAATGTATCCATGCAAGTGACAAATGTATAAAGTGCTTCACACTAACAACATGGAGTGCACTAATTAATGTTTATATATGAATTACAAATGGAATGTATCCATGCAAGTGACAAATGTATAAAGTGCTTCACACTAACAACATGGAGTGCACTAATTAATGTTTATATATGAATTACAAATGGAATGTATCCATGCAAGTGACAAATGTATAAAGTGCTTCACACTAACAACATGGAGTGCACTAATTAATGTTTATATATGAATTACAAAAGCATCCATTGCATATATTTCAAACCGCTCTCACTCTATGGAATGGTAATATGAAATAAACACATGCACATGCTAGAATTCAATAGAGTATGGGTGTCTGATAGACCGATTTTCGTCCATATGCAATTTGCAAAAATCATGATCTCATCCAAAAATAATAATGCCATTTATATTTTAATTTAATGTGTAGAACCGCCTTTTACACGTAGATGCACTATTCCTCGGCCCGTTCTCACAAACGCGCTATATATCTCTCTATCTACCACATAAGTGGACACACTTTATATGCATCGGCATTTCTCTCTCACACATGCTCACAATCTCTCTCGGGATGTTGGGGAGTCTCACACACATGCTCTCTCTGTATCTCTCTCTCTCTTTCTGACTACTATGTACCACTCTTTTCACTAATCTCAGTTGGAAAACACTATTTCTCTCACATGCATATATGCACACGCACGGTCTCTACTAGCCCTCTATACGCACATATATGTGCCTACGTGTCTCCCACATGCACATTATCTTTAGGCCTCTCTCGCACACATTGCCCCCCCTAGACACACCTCTCTCTTAGTAGTTGGCCGATATGATTCCATCATATCATTCGGTAGGATATCCCTGACTGTTAGGCTGGATGGTAATACAAGGCAAAGTTTTACCCTAGTTCGGACCCTTGCAGTTTAGGAAAAAGCCTACTCCTGGTGTTGTATATTAGTGATAGGGGTGTGTACAAAGTACACATGAATACCAGGCATTGTGTGTATACTATCGATGAACTAGCCCCCAAGCTTCTATAACATACTCGGGGCCTAGGGTTACAAATCATATATAGTCGGCTTATCACCAGTGGGGATAGAGTCCTCCGCAACTGTGGTAGCTAGCTTAGTGTTGTACGTTGAGTCCTCCACATGGGTCTTCGTATAACACGTCTCGATCCAACCTATGTGTCGCTAGATGGAACCAACCCATGAGTCCTCATGTTGAACCACCACAACTAGAAATGATGTGCCCAGCACACCACACACGCAATCGGCAACTAAGAAAATAAGCATATACAATAGTACAATGTTATATACATGAAAGTTAATTGCATTGTGCATCCAAAAATATTTGTTCTGCATTGTGAATGTTTATATATTCTCCTAAAATATTAGTCACGGGAAAGAGAAATGAAGGGCATATCTCTCCTTGCCTCCACCGGACATCCCCTCTTTCTACACCACTTTCACATACGCACACAAACTATCTCTCGACCCTCTAAAAGTATGCATGCCCACGACACATTCACGCATCACGGACACTGTATTTCAAGCTAAAGCACTATACGGTCACTGGAGTTCAGAATATGCTCATTACGGTCACCGTATACATTATCGTGGTGATCATACGGAATCTAGCTCACGACACGTCTCCGTATTTTCTTGATGACACTGACGGACTTTGCATTTGATGCGTGCTCCGTATTTTGTTGATGACACTTACGGTCATTGTATTTGAAGCAAAAGCACGATATGGTCACTGGACTTCAGAATAAGCTCCTCACGGTCACCACATACATTTTGTCGTGCTAACCAACATGTGGTTGGATGGTTAGGAGGACAGTGGTTTCTCGAGCCCACCAGGGTTAAAGTCCCGGTGCTCGCATTTATCCTGGGTTAATTTCAGTATTTTCCGGCGATGTGCGTTCAGTGGGAGGAGACGTTCCACTCGACTACGAGGCACCTATGGTGACTTTGTAAAATATCAAGACCATATGCTGGCCCACTCTCTCGAAGGTGCTCATAGGGATAGGGTCTGCGTGTGTGCGCTTATAGCGATGAGTGCTTGCGTGTATATATGAGCCCTTGCGTCTGTACCGTGTTAATAAAATACATGTCATGATTATACAGTCACTGGCTCACCCGTACAACTCTGTATTTTGTTGATGACACAATCAATTGACCAGTCAAACATTCCACGTGGCGCAACTAGTGTTGCACCATCGGCGTGTAACCGTGGGGCCCACCTGTCAGCCCGTATGTGAAAGAAAGAAATGGTAGTTTGAGTCTGTACTGTGTTAATAAAATACATTTTAGGGTGATCATACGGTCACTGGCTCACCATACAACTCCGTAATTTGTTGATGACATGATCAATTGACCAGTCAAATGGTCCACATTCAGCAGCACACATTACCATAGGGCCCACCCGTCAGCGCGTATATGAAGGACAGAAATGGTAATAAATTAGTGGTCGGTGAGTACTGGAAGTCGTGAGACCTCTGGTTGGCAGTCGCCGGCGGTGGGGGCATTGATTGGGCGGTGGGGTGGGGATCGCCGGAGAAAAAGCTCGGCGCGGGGGGAGGGGGCTAGAGGGATGGCCGATGCGGCGGCGGACCGGCGGTGAGGAGTGGTTTCGGGGCGGGCGCGGTGGCATGGCCGTGCGGGCCGGCGGTTCGGCCGGTGGTGGCTGGCGGCTCAAGGGGTGGAGTTTGATGATAAACTGCAGGCCCTTGATTTCGTATCCAACGGCTGGAAAATCTAATGACCAGAGATGAAAAAGCCAGTCGAATGACGTGTAGCCTCACCCCGCATGTACACATGCACGCACGCAAGACACGCACGCATGCAGGCGTGCAACACTGACACATACACATAACGAACACACGCACGCATGCAGGCGTGCAACACTGATGCGTACGCATGCACTCACGAACACATGCACGTACGCACACATTCATGCAACACTGAAACGTACCCTTGCACGCACGCAACACTCGCACGCCTGCATGCACACAACACATGACGCAGGACACACGCTCAACCTATATGTGCATGATCCCTTTGTTAAGGACATGGATTGTTACGGGTATTAATCAGTATTATCTGTGATAAGCAGAACATTGATGTTTGTAGCGGTCTTTATGAATCACAACGTATCGAACGGGCTATCAACATAGTAGGCTTATCTACATGAAAAGGATGACGTCACACTCAATGAACAATCATCGGTTTATGAAATGCCCACTTCTGACTGCCCTGGCCCACCATAGGTTCCTCTGCTATGCGCCGCCTGCGTTGGGTAACTGACATCCATGCCATGTACCCAAAGAGCCCACACATCAGTGGAAGAACGGCGCGCTATTCTACGTCAGAGTCGAGGGCGCCACTCGCTGCACGCCTGGCTGAACACGACTCCTTGCCGCATTCAAACGCCTCCATGAAACCCGCCCGTGTGGAAGCCAAGAAACCCACTCTGGACACACGTCCGTTCATGCCCGGGCCGGCATTAAACGCAACGCCGGCCGAGCTCCTCCCATCTGCCGTCTATTTAATCTCCTATTTAAATGGGGCCAAACGCCGGCCAAGAATCGCACACCTCCGCCGCTCCCCTATCTCCTCCTTCACCATTTTCTCCACTCTTAGAATGGCTTATGAAGAGTAGTTATTCCGCATCCAAGCCGGCTGGGTGGCCCGCCGAGCCCGTCGGATATGAGCTATGCAGCTCGCTGATCCACCTCCCTCCCCTCGCCCGACGGAGCCAGTTGCCGCCCCAAGCCGGCGCGCGGTTCGGCAACTCGCCGCTCCAGGCCAGCTCGACAAGGAGCGGCGCACGGGCGTCGTTGCTGCCGTCCACGCCGCCGCCTCATACTGCGTCTCCCGTTTCTGTGGCCGAGAATCCCATGCCGGCGGCCGCGCCATGCAAGCAGCGATAGAAGCCGGGTGCACGGAGAGCGATGAGTCAGTGGCAAGCGCCTCCGCGTCCGCGGCCATCATCGAGGAGAAGTAGAACACGGGAGGCCGCCGCCGCTTGAGTCCCATGAAGGCCACCACGGAGGCGACGCCGGTGTACACAACATGTGTCTTGCCGGATCCTTTTCTTGCGAGGACCTTCGTCGACCCTGCATATACCTTTGGGGCTCCCTAGAGTCCGGTGATTGTGCTGCTAGACATGAGGAACACAAATCGATCGGCGGGCGACCATTTAGGCCAGGTATTATATACATGTGTTGTCTAGAACTAGCACCGCGTAGTTCATTTGAATGTAATGAAATCTGTCATGTTTGTATGAAAATCCGGTATCTTATATGATTTCTGTCGTTGTTTATATGAAATATCGCCGTGTTTGCGTGAATTTCGTCCGGTTAGTTGACTTGCTGTCATAATGTGTGCGGCTACGGTTGGATGGCATAATTTGCGGGTCGCCGGTCGGTCTGCGGGCGGCTCGGGCGGCGTGGTGGGACAAAAAGCTCATGCGAGCTCGTCTCCAACATGCGCGCTAGAGGATGCATGAGAACCTGAGCCATTCCTCGTTCATCGGTGGCAAAGGCACCGATGGACAAAAGGGTCGCCAATATTTTGGCTACCCTAGGCAAGATCCAAATAGCCCCTCCCGACAGATTCAAATCCCTCGTTCGCAGTGGAATTTTGCCATGTGTTGTTTTCATGGACAAGCAAGATGCCTGTGCATTGCACGGAACATCAAGATTCATTTTTTACAAAACACCTGTTGTGATTGACCCATGTAGGAGTAATCCCATTTTGTAATAACTAATGATTGCTCGAGAATTTTATCGGATAAATGGTATCTCAAGAATTTTATCGGACTCCATTTTTTTATACAAGGCCACAAACCCATATTACAGGTACCAAGGCAAAAATTAATGTCTTTTAACTCAATGTTACAAGCCACCATGTTTCCTTGTTTGCCATGTAAATTAATGTGTATTCTTATCTTTTATGCACATCAAGCCAATGCTCACACTCCCGCATGCATGCAAGGGATAATTAATGTCCTCCTTTGCTAGTAGTACTACGAGGCAAACACCATTAATATTGCATTGATTAGTGTTAGTGGCCTTGTATATCTGCAAATTGTAATTTTGATAGTGGCCTTGTATATAAAAATGGAGGGACAAAGATGAGAGATAAGGTGAGGAGGAGTGGGGCGTGGTGGTGACTGGTGGTGGGACTGGGCGGAGGCATGGGGATGGATGACGCATTATGTCTAGGTTTGTATCTATATAGTCCCTCTCACACACACCCACGTAGGTGGGGGCGTGCACGAAGAGAAGAGGTGCACGCACGACGCACGTACTCTCGTCTCTTTCCCAACCACACCCGCGCGGGTACACGGTGGAGCTCATTTCTGTACAAAAAGGCAGCCCACGTGGTAACTTGACACATGTACTAGTTTTCCACTAGATGAAGGGAGGATCGTCTACCACGGGTGAACAAACAAATTGCGACTTACGTGTGATGTTAAAAAAGAGGCAAACCATGTGGGGCCTACCTTAGAGGCAAGGCTCTATACACTGGAATACTTTTGATCTGTCCCGTCAACTCGCAGAATGAGGAGAAGCTTGCTTAGTACGCCGTCTCCCCCGCCCATGGGCGCGGTGGCTCGTAGGATGAGGTGAAGCTTGCTTACTATGCCTTACACCCGCTCCCTCACCCACGCGCGTGGTGGCTCGCAGGACGAGGAGAAAATTTTACTACCTCCATTTACTCCTCGTCCCTACCTTGGTTAGAGAGATTATCATATTGTTTGGAATATATATGTCCTTTAGTACTCCATCCATTTACTTAGAGGGTGCTTGGATACGTTTTAGTCTCATGACTAAAAGTAGTGAGACTGAAACTTGCTAGCCTCACCCATGGTTGGATCCAAATACTAAAAAGACTAAAATCAAGTTAATGAGCATTTATTATCCTCCAAACCCTCCAATCCAGAAATCTCTTGTGTTAAAGGAGAGGAGTTAAATGAGGAGAGAGAGTACTAATCCACATCTTAGTAGGGGTACCCCTGACTAAAAACTTTAAGTCTCTTAAAGAGACTATTTTTACTCAGACTAAAATAAGTCCCTTGGATCCAAGCACCCTCTTATACAAGACCACTATAAAGAATACATTTTGCACCTATACAAGGCCACAAATAGTAATTGAGACAAAAGTTGCTAGTCCCTCCTATCCAGTTTATGGCTCAATTTCAAAATCTCTCCAACCAAGGTAGACGGTGAGTGGTGGAATTAATTTCGTACTCCTAGTTTGCACAAGTAATTAGTACGCTCATTTTTTTCAAGAAGTTTTGTTTACCGAGGCATTAATTAGAACGAATGCATGAATGACCACTAAGTTTCCATGAACTTCTACATGCATTGGTGAGTTTTCTCTTGACACTGCTTGCATCGGGTGATCTAACGCACATCGAAATCCAACATGTCATGGTACTACTACTAGTAGTAGAATTGAGACTTATAAAACGGAAAAACGAATGTTTTGTAGATGATCCCTATAAACCCTAGTGGGTACGTACTCCGTAAAATCAGATTTTCCCAAAACTAAGTCGCTCAACCTTTATTTGCTTGTTTCCCTTCCTGCCTCCTTGCCTCGAATAGACTATGCCAAACTCCCCTACTTGCCGCGCGGGAAAAGACCCGCCCTCGCCTTTTTAGTCCGGATTTGTATCGATGGATCGCGCGAAGCAGCAAAAACCCAAGCCGTGTCTTATACTCCTCCGTCGACGCTCGCTTTCATGAATTCTGTACTTCCTGTCGCCGACATGTGGGACATATAGCAACCGGGTCGACGTGTCAAGCACCAAATAACAGTGCAGAACAGCAGGGGGACACACCCCAGTCGTACCGCCCCAGTAGTAGTAGTAATGAGCAATGAGACGTCAAATCACAATGCCGCACCTTCCCAGATGGACGAAGCAACCATTATTTCGCACTTCGGTTCGCCATCATCTCAAACCACGTAGTATTGCTTCTGCCTCAAGAGGGACACACAGATCGCCTTGGTACATCATGATACGTGGGACCGCATGACATGCCATGCTCCCCCGCCGATCACTCGGTAAAATCACCTCATTTTTACTACTATACTTCCTCCGTATCGGTTTACATGGCATGCACGTCGTTCTAGGTTGAGAATTTAACTAGCTATATATGTGATGAACAGTATATGTTTAGAAACTACATCCGCTTAATAATCCAATGATATACTTTTTGTGACATAGTAACTCAGATTTAGTTAGTCAAATGGATGACCTAGAACTATGTGCACGCCCTATAAACCGAGACGTCTAAAAAGATGAGACGGAGAGGGTAGTTTAGTACGTATATTTTTAGATCAATATAGTCGGGATTCACCAAGGAGCAAAACCAAGTGGTAGGCTTCACCTGTCGTGTTGGCGTAGTGACTCAAGCAGGGTCGGTCCGCACACAAAATGGCGACACACTTAACAGGACCCCTTTAGCCAACATGTGGCTCATCCACCATCTTGTTCCACGTGCGATGCACCAAATTACAGTTTGGAGCAGTGGTTGGAATTGGAGGCACCCCGGTCGTAGCGCCGCAGTAGTAGAAAATGAGCGATGAGGGGTCAAATCACAAAGCCCCACCTTTCCCGCATTAAGCTGGACGGACGAAGCAACCATCATTTCACTCTAGGGCGCAAGAGCATAAAGAAAAGAGAAAACCGATGATGCGTGCGCCAGCTACCTAGGGCACCCTAGGGTAGGGGTCTCCACTACAGATCATTTTTTTTGAAAGCGCCTCCACTACAAATCGGCTTCTCCCTCGTCCTCTTGAAGAAAACCGATGATGCATCCGGTGGTAGGGTTTGTAGGAGTACTACTAGGGCGTGCGGGGCCACGTCGTAGTAAACGGGAGAGGGATTGAGTTCGAGTCGACGCCTTAAATATGTGTGTGCCGCTTGGTTTTAGCGGAACGAGGCAGCATTTTGGGTTCGGGGACCAGTGGAGATATAGTACGTACAAAAAATTGTGGACGTAGGTTCGACCGAAAGGCAATGATGCATGGGCCCTACATTTTATATACCCAGGGCCGCGTGAAATTTGCTACTCTACTCAAAACTAGTAAGGTACACATGCATTGAATGCATGAGATTTCGAAACCAAATTATGAATAAATACACACTATAGCATGTAAAGCTTTGAGTCATATATGCATGATGTAGATGTTCGTTTAGTTCTTATAGTTCATCTCATTCAAAATCAATTAGTTTTATAAAAATGTTAAGATTCATGGGGTTGTGCATTGTAAAGCATAAAGTAAAAAACAAATAATGGCAATTCATTTAGAAAAAAAATCAATTATGATACGGAAGATTCTAGAACAAAGGAGAAGTGCTTGTGTTTTGAGGTTTGTGCATTATGCTTAAGTTCAACCATGGAGTCTTCTAAATTGTACATGTGGCAGATCTGGTGGAATGTTGATGATATCCAACGGCCAGTAGTGCTCGGATTTTCCATCTCTGCACTGTCGGATTAGCTTCATCCAGCGACCATCTTTCAAGTTATTCACGCACTATATAGTTCTTGTGCCATAGTTGCATATCTTGGGAAAAAGCTACTAGTGGGTTGTACTAGATAATTAGGAATAGAAGATGTATACATGGAAGTTGTAGGGAAAGAGATGACATGGAGTATCTCAATTCCTATGAGTTGGGATTGGAAAAGAGATGTCATTTGGTTGACATCATAGGAACTTTTCTACTGAATCTACAGATGACATGTATCTCAATTCCTATGAGGAGGGATTAGAAAAAGAGATGTAATTTGGTTCATATCATAGGAACTTTTCTATTTAATATATGATAATGTTTATTTTCCTTTGAAATTATGGGAGTATAGGAATCCATTCATATGACCAAAGTGGCTCTAAAGCTATAGAAATGATATCATGTTTATTTCCTTTGAAATGTGGAGTATATGAATCTATTCCTATGAACCAATTGGCTCTAAAGGAAAAATACTATAAAAATCATATCATATAGAGTTCCTATGATATTCCTCCACACCAAAGGATGGTTGAAATTGTTGCAGGTGATACGATGGGCTTTCTTTGTAGACTCCTCCCCGATCTTTATTGTTACCTCTCGAAGATGAATGAAATGATATATACAGGGTATTCTACATGTGCAATTTGGTACACGAAAACTCGGTAGAAGTTTGTGAGGTTCGAATTTTCAATAAAGCTATATGCACTGCATTTTGGAACAGAGGGAGCATACGACAGTTGATAACACTCATGTGGAAGATTTGTGTGTAGGAGGAGTGGATGTTCTGTTAAATGACATGGCAAAACTGACACTGTCGGATGCCGATCTAACGGTTCTTACGGCGTTCGTCAGGAAATGGCTTGTGGAGAACGTTTGTCGGATAATGATTTAAGGACACATGCATTGCATTGATACGTGCCCCCTCTCTCCCACGCACACGCACCCTCCCGAGCCTGTCGCACCCACCATCTATCTGTAGGTAGACGTCACACACATATGTGCTCTTCACACCCTACCCTCAGACCTTCTAAAAAACAAAAGATGTCGCGCACATTTTATTTTACCTCACACGTCACACGTCACACACTTATACTATTACTCTTGTCGCGAACGTCCTTTGGGCATAGTATATTGTACTCTCACGAAGAGAAGCGGTGCACGCACGCACTAGTTCTCTCACACCCACTCGCGGGTACACGTAGGAGCGCATTTTTTTGAAGCTGGTACAATAAAATCACTCCACTCTATATATAAGCAGGAGCCTTAGCGCTTGCTTTACTAGGGTTCCTCATTCACTCTCTCATGCTCTCCAGATCTAAGCAAGACATAGGTGGCCACACTCTCTCTCAGCTCACGGCTGGTCACAAATCTGGCTAGACAACCTCGACCGGGGTAGGGGTGTAGGTGCATCGTTCACGCTGTCGTCGGCGGCGAGGGAGGAGACCAACGGCTGCCCGCGCGTCCCGATCGGCGGCCGTGCCGTTCTCTCCGAGGGAGCGCCGGCTCTGGAGGGCCTCCGACCCCTTCTTCCTCCCTGCGGTATTGTGGCCAAGATGCGGCCTCCCGACGCTGTCTTTGCCACATGTCGACGACCCTCATGTATATATTCCTTCGAAACCTGCCTTGCTCTACTGCCCCAGCTCCCCACTTGGCTTCTTGTGGATCTTTTCTACTTCCGTCCGCTGTTCCAAAGGCACCTAGACTTTTACTATTATTAGAGGTAAAGCTAGTTCATACAGTCAACTCTAAGACTTGGTTCAAACATGGAAGAAAGTGGGAAAGCTGTAGCATGAATCTAGGACTTGGTTCTAAGAGGAAACGGGAAAAAGTAGTAGATATTGGCTACCCAACCGGTCTCTTGGTTGAAAAGACGAAGAAAGCATGGTGGATGGCGAAGGGTGGGGGGAAGTGGACCTATCTCTTGGTTGAAATGGAAAGAAAGTGACGGGTGTTAGGGGACAAAGCAAATGAGAATGAGCAGGTCTAGATTTCCTGTGCTCACATAGGAAAATGTCGCCGAGGAGATAAAAAATGGGACAAATGAAGACATGCTGCCTGAGTGTTTGCTGCTCTCGGCAACCACATTTGCCTCACCACTTAAATCTCACACCGCTAACATTGCTTCATCCCAGTGGAACTGCACAAATTTGATTGCACATTTACTGACCATGTGCTACTCTCATGATAGTAATACTAATGCTATTGTCCTGCATGTTAATCTAGTGGCAGTGTTGATGTGATGTGATGCTACTTACGTAAGGACATTTTCATACTGTCAATCTAGTGCCAATTATAACACAATAGATGCTATTGTTAATCATACGCCACTGCAAATATATGTCACTATTTAAATAACCGTATTTCGTATTTGCGCAAACAGGGATGTATGTATCCATATCGTTTCGGGATGTCTGTCTCCGTATCGTTTCTATCAGCATAATCAAAAGCACACACCTCAGTTTTAGTAGAACTGCGCAAAATGAGATGGCTATCCCTCGTTGTCGTTGTCTAACCACCCATCTTCTAGGTATTCCTACATTGGTAGTTACTAGGTAGAATGACCAACGCAATACAAAAGAAGTTGATTCATACATTTTACTTCCTGATTGCAGTGCAGGGACGAGCAAAAACAACTGCATCCTAGTCCAGAATGCACTTTCTATCAGTTCATCCATGGACCAAGGACTAGCTGGCACGGCTGCACGGCGGTTTTTTGGACAGGTGCGTGGACAAGAGGCATTGTGGTCTGCTTATTTCTACAAATAGCGGTGCTTAAATTTAGTGGAATGCACAAGAATTTCAGCTGGTCAGTACACTACATGGTTCAGTTTAGCATTCCAGCTGAGAACACAATTATAATTGGTTATTCTGGAATGAGAGAACCTAACCCTGGATGGTGGCAACAAGAAAAAACCAAAGTGAACTCCAGGAAATTTAAGCCTGCCGGGAGGCCCTTTGCTCAGAGAAGCCTTGCTTGTTTTCTCCTGATTTGTATACCTTCTCACAACTTTGTCTTTTGTTGTGAACTAGTATATGTTTGTTATGTTTTTATGAATCATTAAGATGTATAAAATTGCTGAACTTGTGATTTTCAAGTTTTTTATGAAGCCGAGTTTAATGTGAGTGTTCCACATGAACACTGGACTAGCGTGTGAACGTTTGGAATTTACATTGTGGCCTCAGTTAACTGCATGAACCACTATAACAAGATACATTGTTGCTTATATGTCAGACAGTAGATTGTTGATTTTTAGCTGGTCGATAGCCTAGTGTTGAAGCGAGCTGAGCCAATGTGTCGTGTTTTGCACAAGTGCTTACAAGTGGGGTAGCACCAACAGTGTTTACAAGTACTTATGTATATGTCGGCGCATAGTTCTCAAACAAGTACTCTATTTCATCAAAACATACACTGCTCGTATGATAAAACTAGTGAGGACGCATCTGTTTGGCAACAATTACGATGATTCACGGGCACACAAAAGTAGCAGCAGTTCCCATAGACGGATTCAAACAGTGTACTAGCCCTAGAGGGCTCGATAACAGGCAAGGTTTGGATAATTAGACAGAATCCAAACTACTATTAAACACTAGCTAGGGAAAGTATTTCATGCCTCGATCTAATTTGGGATGGACACAAGACGGACCTTGCCATGAACATCATCGAGGACGTCTGGCAGCATCTCAATCCTGTGAACCTTCATGAAGAAAATCTTGTGGCCTTGCCACTCATAAACTTGTTTGTGGAGGCATGCCACGTCATCTTCCTGCGCAAGCTTGACAAGAACAGTATGCCTCACAAATGAAGGAGTAGCTTTGAACTTCTTGTGCTTCAGTACACCCTGCACAACATGCCTGACAAAAGTGAGGCTGGAATACAACTCTTCATTGGTATAAGCGCAAATGGCTTCCAGGATCCAACATCCTAAAAACTATGTTTTCACAGTGCGTATATTCAGGTCATCCGCCTCATAGCGAGTGACATGTACAACCACACAATCCTTGTCTACATCAAGGCTCTAATTGAAACAGAAACAAATTCTGAATTACTTTCCGGTATAAGAAACACAAGTTATTTAAACCACTATGTATAGCATGGCCTTGAAGCTAATAAAATTTTGCATTATTCATCACCACATACTTAGATGAAAAACCACAATCGAGATCGGCAAAGAAGAAAATCACCTTGGGCAGCTTAGCGGGGGGAGGGGGGACACATCCTCGAAGGGGGAAAACTACTCCTGCAGTGCCACGAGGGCTGTAACCTCAAACGGGGCGTTGACCATCTCAGTAGTGGCCGTGAGCATACCTAGGATCGGCTCGGTGGCTGCCTCCATCTTCTTGGAGCTCTCTGTCTCGTTGGGATCAGCCTCCCGCATCTGCTCCAATATCGGTAGATATTTGCCTGGTTCTCCTTGTTCCACCATGAAACTGACAAATACTAGGAGACCGCTGAAAGGAAAACACAATCGCAATGACAATGAACCAAAAAAGAGAGTGAGGATCGGTTACTACTTTGTAAAAGTTCTGTTTTTTTCTCTGAACGAAAATATACCAACATCACGGATCCGCTTACCTTCCCTTTGTTGGGAGAGAAGAACAATGGCGGATGCGAGTGTTGCCTTTCTTGAAGACGGTGAGGGAGAAGGGGATTCAGCTAAGAGTGAAATGATGGTTGCTTCGTCCGTCAAACTTAGACTGCGGGGAGGTGGGGTTTTGTGATACGACGGCTCGTTCTTGCCGCGCTACGACCGGGGTGACTCTCCGCCTACATACTGCCTTCTAATTTGGTGGATGGCATTTGGGCCCGCGCGCTACATGGCCCGCATGTTGGTGAACAAAAGTATAACGGCATTCAGTAGAGGGAGACGTTTCGATGACCTAGGAGGAGCCAGAAGCGGTATTGTATCCACGGTACTAGTAGTAATTGTTTTTCTGGGTAGCTGTAGAGTGTCTCCACTCTAGTAGTAATTGTTTCTCTGGACCCAAGACAAAACAGCCCATCCACCCTAGTAAATATTAAAATAAATTCAAAAGTCCATATATTTACTGAATGATAGGCATTACCCACACCCAGCACACCGCCCCCCAAAAAACCTGGGTGTTCTCCTTCCTCCTCACTCCCACCCACCTCACGTCAGCTTGCTGCACTCGTACCCCCAAATTCCCCACCTCACTCCTATAGAAAACCCCAACTCCCCTTCTTCTTCACTCGCACTACAACTAGGCTCATCATTCGTTACTCTCCTCAAATCTGTGAGCGCGACGCGACGCCCTCGAGGAAAATGGAGTCGGCTGACCCCAGCGCCAAGAAGATGAGGCTCCCGCCAGCGGCGATGCCTGTTGTAGATCCCGCACCCAGCAGCGCGGGGAGAAGCGGCGACCCCGCCCCCACCGGATCCCAGGAACCCGTAGAATCTCGATTGGACCGCATCAGCGATCTCCCGGACGCCGTCCTTGGGAAATCATCTCGCTTCTTCCCACCAAGGATTGCTGCCGCACCCAATTCCTCTCAATTCGGTGGCGCCCTCTATGGCGCGCCGTGCCCCTTAATCTCGACTGTCATCAGCTATCTCTCTTCAATGATTTTGAAATACCCAGAGCCATCATCTCCTCCCACTAGGGCTCCGTTCAAAGCCTATGCATCCCGTCATGCTACCTGAGCAAGCATACCATGCCCTACACGGTGGACGCCTGGCTGAAATCCCCTGAATTCACAGAACTACAACTGCTTGAGTTCTACTATTCCCCTGGAAATCACCTACCAGATACCGAACGCCATCTACCTGTGCCCTCAGCACTGATGTCCATCTCGTGGTTTTCCTCCTCTCTCCACACCGCCACCTTTGCATTGTGCGACCTACCAGGCAATCTGGTACTAAATCTTCGACTCCCATTTCTAAAGAAAATTTCACCTGTACGGGTTCGTATATCGGAGGCCTCATTGCAGAGCATCATCCACTCCAGTTGCCCTGCACTGGAGTGCTTGGTGCTTGTTTTCACAGTTAGAATTGGTTGTCTCCAAATAAAGTCCATAACCTTGTAAGAATTGGAATTTATTTTGACGGAAGGCAGTTCATCATCCAAAATGCCCCTTCACTTCAAAGGTTGATCATTGATTCTTGTTATTCACCGTTGCAAATAACCGTCCTCTCTGCGCCTAAACTGGAGACCTTGGGTGTAATACATGATCTCTGTGCTCATTTCAATATGGTGTTTGGCTCCATAGTTCTTTAGGTACTTTACATTATCATCTACACTTGTAACCATAAGCTGCATTTTAAATTTCTGCACATAAGTTATATGTCATCTTGGAGTACACATTTTGTACTAATATTATGTTCTATGCTCAATGAAGAGTTTCTCCATGGATGACCTATCAATGGTGCTGGATTCTATCAAGATCTTATATATCCAAATGAATAGTTTTGATCTGAACAAGATTATTGGCTTGCTGCAATGCTTTCCATGTCTGGAGAAGTTGTATATAAAGGTGATAATTTCACGCACATTGGAAACCCGCATATAGTGTACTAGAATTAACCGTTCAACTGTTGCTCTTTTGACACTCCTTTTTTCAGACCTTAACTATTTTCAATCTTCATGTCTATTTAGGCAACAGGACAGGGTAAGAAAGTTATAACCAATCGGTGGATTCGTAAGCATCGGGATTTACTCACTTCTCATGAGATTCGATTGAAGACAATAACGCTAGAACGATATGTAGCCAACCGTGCAAACACTAGATTTGTCACATTCTTCCTGCTGAATGCGAGGTTACTATTGTCCATCAGGCTTAAGTTTATCAGCAGCATGGTTTTGACATATGGGTATGTGGAAGAGCAAAAAAGGAGTTTCAGGTGGGCAAAAGAGCTTTTGAATGTGCCGGGATTCTATTTACAACATATTGTGGTCATAATCCAGTAAATTTTACGACCCATGATGTTCATTCTATGGACCTGATCGATCCATTTGACTGTGACTGCCAAAAACAGTGCTGGAGTTAGATGTTGTTTCCCTTTTCAACCTAGGTTTTTTGTAAACCTGATGAACAATTAACCCTCGTGCTTTTGTACAGTTTGTAAGCTGGAGTCAGATGTGCTTGCCCTTTTCAACTTGGTTGTGACTGTCATATTTTCTTTGAAGCAAGGAAAATGACTTGCCAGTCGTTTAATTCAGAGTGAAATATTGTAACAACTAACAAATCCCAACCAAGGGAAATAACATCACTCTCGCCGGCTGCTTGAGCTCATTGTGCATTACAGAAGCCAATTGATTAGCCCCCACCAGCACGCACAAACTTATTTCCAACTAGCACATCAAATGGGCTATAAATTGTCATAGGAAGGGCTGCATGACCGTGACAGATTTGGATTCTGACATTTGGGACCTGTGAGGAAATAGCCTATCCAAAGTGGTGTCGACTTACTAGCCAGTCAACAAATGATTCTGCCTACCAGCCGTTGGATTGACATCCAACATCTGTCGTGTATCTTCTATCTCTTGTCTTCTTCTTCCTCTGGCCACCCAAACCAAACCACCCCGTCAGCTCCGCCTACTCCCGCCTCCCATGGCTGGCTGCGCCTCTGCCGCCCTACTGTACGTACCCTCCAATGTTGGCTAGTCCCTCCCTCTATTCCCCCACACGTCCTGTTATTCTCCGGCGGTGTCATCCCCAACACATACCCGCACCCGAACCAGTCAACCCTCGTACTCCCCTCCGGCTGCGACTAGATCGACGCATCTTCCACGGCTCTTGTTCATTCCGTCCAAGGCCTCGCCGTCGTCCTCCGCCTTGCGGCCTTGGTTCGCTCGCCGTGTGCGGTGTACCGCCCTCTTGCGTTGTCAACGTCGTTAGCAACCGAGAGGAACAAGGAGATGACTGTACATGGAGAGGATGACAGTAGGGACCCACCAGCGTCATGGCAGTACGCAAGCAAGTGCATCTATATTACAAGCCCAAAAATATGGTTCCTCCTAATGGTTGTTATTTATACTAGTTTTAGCGACGGATCAGGGTAACAACGGGGCTTTGCGGGGGTTGTGGCCCGTCTAGCCAGGGTTTATTTATGTTTACCACATCATGAGCACAGTTGTGTTTTTTTCTTGCTGAAAATGGCTAGCCCAATTCTATTTCTTTAAAGAAATACCCAAACGAGGCCTACTTGCTTTATCAGCCATGCTAGGCTCCAAATCTTTCAAGACAAGGAGAGTTTCATTTGGTTTGCCCAGAAATGGGCTGTACATTTTCAAAACACATCAAACCAGGAATTAGTTCCAATTTTTTTCATTACAAGATTTTAAATTCCATTGATTTTTATGAGTGGACAATTATTTGGATTTTATATTTATATAAATTATTTTTCAAAATTGTTTGAATGTGAATCGATATTTCAGGATTAAAAACAGTTGACCGCATCGAAATATGCAAAAAATCGTATAGTTTTTTACCCTGGCCACAATATGGGGTGTAATGCTAACAAAAAGAAGATGGGCTCCAAAAAAATTCTCAAGAATTAGCAAATGGGCTGTACATTATTAGAAATAATGCACACGAGAGCAGTGACTGTTGGATGTCCATCCAACGGTTGTTGTGCTTCTTCAATCTCTGCTTTTCCTGCTCCAGCCGCTCAAACAAGCGCCGGCGGGACTGCCTGCTCCCTCCTCCCACGGCCGGCTATGCTGTTGCGCAGGACTCACTGCCCCACCGTACTCCCATCACTGGCCTAGCCATCCCTCTACTCACCCACAGCTGCTGTTATTCTCCGGCAACGGCAAACGAACTAGTAAACCCTCGCATAGTCCAACTCCCCTCCGCGTGGGAAACAACTGCCGAGTCTTCCCTGCCTCCGTGCCATTCCCTTCCTAGGCCACGTCGTCATCCACCGCCCTGGTGCTCTCGGCACTGCCTGGTCGACGTGGTCAATGAACGACATCCATCAGAAGTGGACTATACGTGGAGAGCCTGACAGCTGGGTCCACGGCCGCACGCAAGGAAATGCCTCCTTATTACGCGAAAAATAATGATTCCTCCACCTGGCAGCTAGGACCCACGGGAAGGGCTTCTGTATTTCACGGAAAAAACGTCCCCCCCCCGCTGACAGGTCGGACCCACCAGCTATATCTTCGCACGCAAGGAAGTGCCTCCTTATGACGCACATAAAAATGAATACCCCCCTGCTAGCTGGGACCCACCATAGTGGGTAGCTGACTTATGGGCCTACTAAGTTGACGAGGACAGAGGGCTTTGTCAACTTAGTCAATATGAACGATTCTAGCTCAAGTGACCGTATGATGTCCATCCAACGGCCATAGTGCTTCTTCAACCTCTGGTCTTCTTGCTCAGCCGCCCAAAGCAGCGCCGGTTGTGCCGCCTGCTCCTGCCTCCCGTGGCGGGCTGTGCTGCCACGGAGGCCTCACCGCCCCCATACTACTCTCCCATCGCTGGCCAGGCCATCCCTCCACTCACCCACACCCCTTGTTATTCTGCGGCAACGGCAGCCTCACACCGTAGCCGAACCAGTGGACCCTCGTACTCCCCCCCCGCGTGGGCATCCACTGCTGCGTCTTCCCTGGCTCCGCGTCGTCCTCTTCATAGGCCTCGCCGTCGTCCACTGCCTTGGTGCTCTCGGTGCGGCGTGGTCAATGTGGTCAACGACCGACTTCCATCGGAAGAGTACTGTACGTGGAGAGCCTGACAGCTGGGTCCACGGCCACAGCCTAGTTTTTTTTTGTGATTTGCCAAGGAAGTCGCTTTGTCGGGCCTATTGGGGTGCAAATCTTTTAAGACGAGGAGAGCTTCATTCGGCTGGCTGAGAAAATGGCCTATCAGTCATGAGAAATGGGCTATACATTTTTAAAACACATCAAACCGACAATTAGTTTCAAATTTCTTTTTTTCATTTCGAGATTTTAAATTGCATTGATTTTTATGCGTGGAAAATTTGTTGGACTTTATATTGATATACATTTATTTTTTTTAATCGGTATGAATGTGACTCAAAATTTCGGGATTAAAAACAGTTCGGACCGCACCGAAATATGCAAAATTTCGTATAATTTTTTAACCATGGCCACAATATGGGCTGTAATGCTAATAAAAGAATATGGGATCCAAAAAAACCATAAGAATTAGCAAAGGGGCTGTAAATTATTAGAAATAATGGCATATGGGCTATATGCTGTTTTCCACATATTTGAGGCTTTCCTAAAAAAAAGGTTGACGCCCAAGCAGTGACTGTTGGATTTCCATCCAACGGCCGTCGTGCTTCTTCAATCTCTCCTCTTCTTGCTCCAGCTGCTCAAACAAGTGCCGGCGGGACTGCCTGCTCCCTCCTCCGCGCGGCCGGCTGTGCTGCCGCGCAGGCCTCAACGCCCCACCGTACTCCCATCGCTGGCCTAGCCATCCCTCTACTCACCCACACCTGTTGTTATTCTCCGGCAAAGGCAGAAGAACCAGTAAACCCTCGTACAGTCGTACTCCCCCTCCGCGTGGGAAACAACTGCCGAGTCTTCCCTGCCTCCGTGTCGTTCCCTTCCTAGGCCTCGCCGTCGTCCACCACCCTGGTGCTCTCGGCGCGGCCGGGTCAACATGGTCAATGATCGACATGCATCTAAAGTGGACTGTACATGGAGAGGCTGACAGCTAGGTCCAAGGCCGCACGCAAGGAAATGCCTCATTATTACGCGCAAAATAATGATTCCTCCACCTGACATCTGGGACCCACCGAAAGGGCCTCTGTATTTCGTGAAACAAAACGTTACCGCCGCTGACAGCTTGGACCCACCAGCTATATCTTCGCACGTAAGGAAGTGCCTCCTTATTACGCACAAAAAAATGAATACTCCCCCTGCTAGTTGGGACCCAGTATAGTGGCAGGCTGACTTGTGGGCCTACTAAGTTGAAGGGGACGGAGGGCTTTGTCAACTTAGTCAATATGCACGGTTCTAGCTCCACTGACCGTACGATGTCCATCCAATGGCCGTAGTGCTTCTTCAACCTCTGGTCTACTTGCTCCAGCCGCCCAAACCAGCATCGGTCGTGCCTCGTGCTCCTGCCTCCCGTGGTTGGCTGCGATGCGGCGGAGGCCTCACCGCCCCCTACTACTCCTACCGCTGGCCAGGCCATCCCTCTACTCACCCACACCCCCTGTTATTCTGCGGCAACGACAACCTCACACCGCAGCGAACCAGTGAACCTTCATACTCCTCTACGCGTGGGCATCCATTGTCGCGTCTTCCTTGGCTTCGCGTCGTCCCCTTCCTAGGCCTCACCGTCGTCCACCGCCCTAGTGCTCTCGGCGCGGCGTGGTCAACGTGGTCTAGGAATGGCTTCCATCGGATGTGGACTGCACGTGGAGAGGCTGACAGCTGGGTCCACGGCCGCAGCAAGGAAGTGCCTCCTTATTATGTGCAAAATAGTTATTCCTCCACCTGACAGCGGGGACCCACCAGACGGGCCACCGTATTTTGCGAAAAAAACGTTTCCCCCTGACTGCTGGGACCCACCAGCTACATCTTCGCACACAAAGAAGTGCGTCTAGGCAAAAAAGATTCGCCCCCTGACTACTGGGACCCACCAGCTACATCTTCGCACGCAAAGAAGTGCGTCTGGGCAAAAAAATGATTTGCCCCTGACTGCTGGGACCCACCAGCTACATCTTCGCACGCAAGGAAGTGCCTGACAGTCGGGACCCACCTGGTCGAAGCGTACATAGCGTTGTCATTCTGGTTGCGAACATGTACGTACATACTGGTCGATGTAGAGGCGCGCACGTGTCGTAGTAGAGGCGCGCATGTAGCATGTACACGTACGTACAGCGGCCAGTGTGCAAGAAAGAAAATATGATCATGTATGTACATATGGGCAGGGTCTTGAACGCCTACTCGCGCATACGTACGGCCAAGGCTCATGTACATGGCTGGATCGGAACGGAGAAACATCATCATCGTCGTGTTCATGGGGAGCCAACCGGCTGGGTCGGAACGGAATGCATCATCCTATTCATTGGGAGGGCTTGGACGGAACAGCCGACGGAAACGAGGCCTGGCGTACCGCAGAACGGAGGAAACGGCCTTGTGTTCGACCGGCCACGTTCGAAACGGGATGCTGTTCATCGGGAGGGGTCTGGCGTACCGCAAAACGGAGGAAATGGACCTCCTACGGTCGAAACGGGGGTCATGTTGATCGGGAAGGGTGTGGCGTACCGCAAAACGGAGAAACGGACTTGTGTTGGAGCGCTACGGTCGAAATGAAGGTCATGTTCATCGGGAGGGGTGTGGCGTACCACAAAATGGGACTCCATGGGATACTGTTCATCTCCACTGTCGACCCCCTCCAGCCTCCACGGGCTACTGTTCATCCACCATCGACCTCCTCCAGCCACCACCTCCGACTATTCATCCATGGGCTCCTGTTCATCTAGCCTCCACCGCGCGCTACTCCACCGGCTACTATTCAACCAGCCCTCTCCACGGGCTACTGTTCATCCTGCCCTCCACCGTCCATTGTTCATCCTACCCTTCACGGGGTGGTCCTGTTCATCTTGCCCTCCACGGGGTCTTGTTCATCCAGCCCCAACTGGCTCGATCGATCGAGTTACTCTTCATCCAGAGGCAACACCACGGAGTCCTGTTCATCCACCCCCACCGGGAACTGTTCATCCAACCCCCCCCCCAGCCCCACAATGCTCACTGTTCATCTAGAGGCAGCATCGACCGGCTTTAGTTAGCAGCAGTAGCGAACGAATCGCTCGATCGGGTTTAGTTAACAGCCATCGATCGATCGCTCGGGTTCAGTAACGAGCAGCCTGCAGTGCAATCGCTCGGGTTTAGTTAGAGCCCAACACCTCGCTCGGGTTCAATTATAGCCCAACTCCTTGCACACACGCGTGTACGTATGAGAGAAACACGCATCGCTCATCCCCCGACCACCCACCGTAACCGAGGAATCCCCGATATTTTCCGCGCCCCGGCTTCTACCACGGTTTTTTCCGTCATGGACGGCCCTAAGAATGTCATGAAGCTGCATCTCCGGCCCGCCCAGGACGAAAAGCCCATTTTCTGTCATGATTTTTTTCATAGAAGTAGGACCCCACCACATCTATGATGATACCAGGTTTTGTCGCAATTATCATCATAGAAGTGTCATAGGTATGACAGAAAAAAAATTCATTTGGCCCAAAATGTCACGGATGTGTCTTTTTATTGTAGTGATGGTGGATACCTAGGATAACGTTTCTTGAGCTCTTCTGAAGTTGTTTCAGTTATGCTCTTTTTTTGCTGATGTGTTTATTTGTACTGGTGGCTAATTTTGACGACCAGTGTATGTAATATGCTACTTTGTTCCCTATATTTGCACTGGTGGCGAACTTTGATGCCCAGTGGATGTAATATGTGTAATAGTGGTAATAGGCTAGTGTTAATTGCTTCCTTATTTATTTCCTTATTGTCTTGTTTAGTTGTTTGCTTGTAGTCACTGAAGTTCTTTTTCTATGTTTTTCTAGTGGCCACAATAACCTAGGAAACCAGTCCAAAATAATCATGGCAACACACGGACTGTTGTAACCATGGGCCTCATGCGGGCCGTATGATCCATGGGCCTTCTACGGGTCGTAGGATCCATTGGCCTTCTATACGGGCCGTAGGATCCGTGGGCCTTTTACGGCTGTAGGATCCGTGGGCCTTCTACGAGGCGTATCATCATTTTGCCAATCATGGGTCGTACTATTCGTGGACCATAACGGGCCGTTAATAGGCCGTATTTGATAACTCTATGAAAAGAGCCCAACGGGTTTTTTTACATGAAAACGGCCCAACGTATTAACGGGCCAACTGTAACCACAGGCTGAATTTGGCCCACAAGCAGAAAATGATAGTAACGGGCCGTAAGTAACCGAATGCTAGAAATGAGCACAAGAATAAATGGGCCCTGAGAAGGCCGAAAGGTAACCTGGGCTAGAAACGGCCCAATGGAATAATGGGCCATTAATGGGTATGAAGTGATACACTGTTCATTACGGGCCAGTTTCACCACAGGTCGTTAATGGGCCAAGAGTTACAAAGGGCCTCATATGGGCTAAAAGAAATCATATTGGACGGCCCAGATGATGGTACTGGGCCTAATTCGGAGAGGTCGTAACGGCCCCTCGGTTAGCGGGCTATAAATGGGCTATATGCGAATAGACCGTTAACAGGCTTTCCGTGGGCCGGCCCGCCACCTTTTGACCAAGTCAAACGGGCCGGCCTTTTCACAAGAATGGGCCTCTCTTGGGTCGTGCCACGTGTCGACATATCATAGGCGCCTTGGGTCCAATGGGTGGATGACATCTGTCCCAACGGTGAGCCGACACGTGTTTCCTCCAGCCATTGATGATTTTACACGTGGAAAATCCCCATTGGTCAGGGCTGTTAACGGGTTATCGGATCCAAAATTGGACCCGATAGCTTAACGGCGTTCCGTTACGGTGGATGCCACGTTTCGGTCACCCTTGACAAAAGCACTTCTATGACGCACGATTTATCGTCATGGAGGTGGACACTTCTATGATGGTAATTTTGGTAATGTCATGGAACACTTCTACGACAGCACAGGTATGACTATCTTGATTCTGTCATAAAATCTTCATGGATGTACATGCATGACAAAAAACGTGACCTACTATGACAACCACGTATCATCATGGAAGTGTATTTTTTTGTAGTGTAATTGGAGGATGGGGATAGTGATTTCGGCGGAAGGTGTCGCGCCATCGGTCGGGGAATGTGGGACGGGGAAGGAGGAGGATGGTGTGGGTGGGGTGTGGATTACCTGAACATATCGCCGAGGTCGCGTAGCAAGAAGAAGGGTCGGCGGCGAGCAGGCCGCACAGCAAGAAGAAGGGTCGTCGGTGAAGAGGCGACACTGCAAGAAGAAGGGTCGCCGACGAGAAGGTTCAGCTGCCAGTAAGCAGCAGTGAAGGTTTGAACTTGGAAAGCAAGGAGGAATAGTGGAAATGTGCTTTTGTTGGGAGGGAGGCGGCGGGGAGACAGATATTTCCATGGTGGCAGAAAAATTTCACTCGGTGCTGTGAGAAACTGGCGCACGATTGTGCTTCAAGCGCGGGCAGTGGAGTTTAGACGATGGAGCTTCCTACGTAAGCCAGACAAGACGGTGCGCCAAGAAATTTTATATCGCATCCCACACGATTCTTTCTGGTAAACTGTTTGTGGTATACCTAATTTTTTCATTATGTTTTGAAAGACAAAATGGTGTTACGGAGGGAAAGGATGGTGTTTGAATTGTTCGAACATTTATGTACAATGAACATGCAACTACATGAGTGTCTTGTTTAAATTCGGAATTATTCCGGGTTCGTTTGGCATTTTTATGCATTAATTGAGTTTCTAGGCATTTACTATGCATAATTCAAATTTGAACTACAAGCACATGCTCCAGTGCACCAAAGTTTGTTGAAAAATTACGTGTGTGTCTTTGGGTGAATTTATACGTCCAATGCGAGAAATAGGAATGAAATTCAAACATCTAGGCTTCGTGGCTCGGCTGGGAACATTGAGAAACTTGATTTTTAAATTCCTCGAAATTCAAAACTCGTCCGAAAATCACGAAACTTGGTAGGGTGTCATTTCATGGCACCAACATGTTGTGGAAAACAAATTGGCCGCATTTGGACAAGTTTTGGAATAAGCTTCTTGGAAACTGGAGCTTCTCTCGAGAAGACTTGTGGTCCCGAGGGGGACGTGTCACCTTTGTGTTCAAAACGATATACGCTGCCTCCCCCCCCCCTTGATTTTTACAGAGGCAACATAGAACTATATGAGTGTCGTGTTAAAATTTGGAATTATTCCTAGCTCGTTTGGACTTTTTATACATTAATTGAATTTCTGGTCATTTAATGTGCATAATTCAAATTTGAACTACAAGCACATGCTCCAATGCACCAAAGTTGGTTGAAATATCACATGTGTGTCCTTGGGTGAATTTCTAGGTCCCATGCAAGAAATGGGAATGAAATTCAAACATCTGGGCATCGTGGCACGGCCGGGAACATTGAGAAACTTGGTTTTTAAATTCCTGGAAAGTCAAAACTCGTCTGAAAATCATGAAACTTGGCACGGTGTCATTTCATGGCACCAACATGCTGTGGTCAAAAAATTGGCCACATTTGGACAAGTTTTGGTATAAGCTTCTTGCAAACCGGAGCTTCTCTCGAGAAGAATCGTGGTTCCCGAGGGGGGACGTGTCACCTTTGTGTGCGAAATTATATAGGCTGCATCCCCCCCTTGATTTTTTACAGAGGCAACATAGAACTATATGAGTGCCGTCTTAAAATTTGGAATTATTCTGGGTTCGTTTGGACTTTTTAATACACTAATTGAATTTCTAGTCATTTAATGTGGATAATTAAAATTTGAACTACGAGCACATGCTATAGTGCACCAAAGTTGGTTGAAAAATCACATGTGTGTCCTTGGGTAAATTTCTAGGTCCCATGCAAGAAATGGTAATGAAATGAAATTCAAACATCTAGGCGTCGTGGCTCGGTCGGAAAGATTGAGAAACTTGGTTTTTTAATTCTTGTAAATCCAAAACATGCCTAAATATCATGAAACTTAGCATGGTGTCATGACATGGCACCAACATGTTGTGGTACATTTTTTGGCCGAATTGAGACAAGCATTGGTATAAGCTTCTTGCAAACTGAAGCTTCTCTCAAGAAGGCTCGTGGTTCCGAGAGGGAACGTGCCACCTTCATGTGCGAAATGACATACACTGCCTTCTCCCGCCTTAATTTTTTTACACAGGCAGCTTAGACCAAATAGAAGTATAGTGCTAAATTTGGAATTATTCCGGGTTCGTTTGGCCTTTTTTATGTATTAATTGAATTTCTGGGCATTTAATGTGCATAATTCAAATTTGAACTACAAGCACGTGCTCCAGTGCACCAAAGTTGGTTGAAAAATCACACGTGTGTCCTTGGGTGAATTTTTAGGTCCCATGCAAGAAATGGGAATGGAATTCAAACATCTGGGCGTCGTGCCTCGGCTGAAAATAGAGAAACTTGGTTTTTTAATTCATGTAAATCCAAAACACGCTTGAAAATCATGAAACTTGGCATGGTGTCATGACATGGCACCAACATGTTGTGGTAAATTTTTTGGCTGAATTGGAAAAAGCTTTGGTATAAGCTTCTTGCAAACCGGAGCTTCTCTCAAGAAGGCTCGAGGTTCCGAGATGGAACGTGTCACCTCCGTGTGCGAAACGACATACACTGCCTTCTCCCGCCTTGATTTTTTTACATAGGCAGCTTGGACCAAATAGGAGTTTCGTGCTAAATTTTGGAATTATTCCAGGTTCGTTTGGCCTTTTTATACTTTAATTGATTTTCCAGGCGTTTAATGCACATAATTCAAATTTGAAGTAAAAGTGCATGCTCCAGTGCGCAAAAGTTAGGTGGAAAATCATTTATGTGTACTTGGGTGAACTTCTAGGTCCCATGGAAGAAGTGGGAATGGAATTCGAACATCTAGCCGTCTTGGCTCGGCCGGAAACATCGAGAAACTTGGTTTTAAAATTCCCGTAAATCCAAAACTCGCCTAAAAATCATGAAACTTGGCATGTTGTCATGACATGGCACCAATATGATGTGGTAAATTTTTTTGTCCGATTTGCGAAGGCGCACACATTAACAATCAACAAAGTCTTTTTGGAACAAGTATCATCGCGTTACAAATTGGAAACACAAGTATTATTGAAACCGTGGGTGTTCTACTTACCAATTACGTGCCAACATGCATGGTGCCGCGCAGGGTAGCTATTTGAGTACAGGAGGCATGCGATCAGACCCCTGTGCGTGCTCATCGGGAGGAGAGCCCTTTGACCTCTATCTGCCACCCACCTCCCTCCCAACGTCTCCATTAATGGCGCCCAAGCCCCTGTTTCATGGCATGGCTATGTCTCAATCGACTGAGATTTAAGAGAGAAAAAAGAAAATCACGCCATGAACTTTGAGCTCTTCGTGTCCTCAAGATGCTGCTTGAGAGCATCCACGGATTCCTCCACCAGCCTTTGGTGCTCGATGCGGAGTATGTCATTCTCGTCCATAAGTTTGTTGATGATGATGCCGGTCCTTTTCAACAAGGCAGTGGTATCCTCCTGCTGCTCCGCACTTCCGATGATCTTCGCCCTCAGCAGGTCGCGCTCGGCCCGGAGCTTTGCATTGCCCTCACTTAGTTGCCGAATGATACCGGTAGCCTATTCAAACAAGGCTTTCTGTTGTCCTACAACCTCGCCCAGCCAGAGATCTGATCCATCTGCCTATGGACGATCACATTCATGCGCCTGTAAGAGTCCTTGCTTGCCCGCAAGACATTTTCCCAGGCCGCCGTGGTGCGGGGAGGACATCTCTGCTGCATTCGCGATGTGGCGGGATATCTTTGCTGCTTCCATGGCACGGCCGGACCAGTCTGCTGCAGCGACGGTGTGGCGGGACCTCTGTGCGGCTTCGGCGGCGTGGCGGGACCTCTGTGCCGCTACGGCCGCGCAGCGGGACATGTCGGCTGCTTTTGCGGCGAGGCAGGACATCTCTCATGCTTCCACTTCCATGCTCGCCTCTCCCTGGTGGTAATCTCTCGACCCAGAACTCACGCTGGCCATGGCAGACGCAAGGGAATGATGATGAATGACTTGTTTGTTTGTGGATGAGGAGTTGAGGAGGAATGTGCAGTCATCTTGCGGTAGTAGTATTTATAACCAAGTACTAATACGCTCCTAAGTGGGAAACCGTTTAGGTTTTGACCGGTGTGAATAGGTTTGCAATAAATATAGTGTGGTAGTAATTTGGAATGTGACGGGACGTAGGCTCAAAATTTATTGACGGTTCTATAATTCCAAAGTGCGGCATTATTCCCAGACGGCGTAATGTTGGCACGCTTTCTCGGCCGTGTACGTGGCGTTTGCACCATATACGGTGCACCGCAATAGGCAATGTCAGCACACGTCTTGTTCCAACAACCATACGCGCTTGTTATTATCATCGCGCAAGCTTCTTTTAATTAGAATGTGTGCCCGTCTAGCGCACACACGTTGATCTGTCTAACTGTTTCTGTTTGTTGTGGCTAATCGCAAACAGTTCATCCATGTGAAGTGTATGCTGTCAATCGTAGACACTTTCATCTGACCGACTATTTCTGTTCTATTGCCTAATCACAAACAGTTAATCCTTCTGAAGCGTATGCCCTCAATCACACACACATTCATCCGGCTGCCCGTTTCTGTTGTTCTGCCTCATCACAAACAGTTAATCCGAGTGAATTGTATGTCGTATATTGCACACGCCTTCACCTGGCTACACATTTCTGTTGTTCTTCCTCATCGCAAACAGTTAATTGAACTAAACCGTATGCCCCGCATCGCACACGCAACTAAAATCGGAACCGTGTTTGATGGCTCCGCCATCGCAATCATTTTTCATCTTTTTTGACGTTTTTTTACATCACCATTTGTGATTAATGCATTGCACACAGTTTCGTCAAAGGGTCTCTGATCGTAATGTCACTTTAGTGGCATCCTGCAGTAGTGTGATATGGCATGTAAGCACATAAATTGAGCACAAGCAAAGATATCATGGAGACAAACATGTAAATGTGAGGTAGTGATGCAAATATGTGTGACAAGGGAAGAATCATCTACCTCAAGTTCATAATAAGCATTCACAAATTGCTTAATGAAAGGTCTATGGTAGGCATAAGAATCATTCTCAATACCAAATAAGATGAGATGTCTAAACACATGGGTCAAGTGCATGACAATTCAAGCATAATGTGCATAGGGTGTAGTGAATATGGTGTGGCTCTCAACATAATAGAAAGAGCAATTGTTCATCATGTGTGAGGCAATTAAGACAATCATGTGACAAGTAATGTGACATGGCATATGTGAAGAAATGACATTGGTGCAACCAACCATATGATAGTAACAAGTAATCGAAGAATTGGATGCAACACAAAAGGTATATATGTCATGAGGCATGGAAATGTGAAAATGGCAAGTCGGGGCAAGATCTCTAACATGTGCGCAATCAAGTAGTCCAAGATGACCAATAAGTCTCATGGTGCAAGAAACACAAGTAGTATGATCCACAATAAATATTCATGCTCATGGTTTTGGTATTCTCAAGAGAGAAGGATATCACCTCGAAAGCGTGTCCTTGTTCGTCCTTTGCAATGCTGAAGCACAAGAAAATGCGGTGTAGAAGCGAGTCATGGTAGAATGTATGAGGCTCCCTCTCAAGAGCTCGAATAGTCAACATATGTGAAGTGGAAGTTGACACGAATTCCAAGTATCCTACACATGCACACAACAAAACAAAGAACATATGCGCATGGTAGATAAATACATCATCCATCGTGATGGTTCCTTCTCTTGCACATAACCATTAGTAGCAAAGTGCATGAAGAATATGAACCAACAATCTTAATGTTCATATCACTAGGCATATGGTGCAAAGAAGGAAGACAAGCATGCTTCACAAGAAATATGTCAACATCTCCACATATATGCGAGAATGCTATGGGGGAAATCTCATTAGAAAGACTAAAAGCATTATTGCACTCCATACATGGCAAATCATCTAGCATGAGAGAGGCAACATATGGAGATATACGACAAGAAGAAATAACAATCATGTGCAAAGCATGGCTATAGTGGCTATCAACACTAGTAGAAAACAGGGCTATGGTCCAGGCCGGCTCAGCCCATTAGTCCCGGTTCAGTCTAGAACCGGGACCAATGTGGGCATTGGTCCCGGTTCGTGAGCCCAGGGGGCCGGCCGGGCCACGTGGGCCATTGGTCCCGGTTCGTCTGGACCTTTTGGTCCCGGTTTGTGGGACGAACCGGGACCAATGGGCCTCGCTCCTGGCCCACCACCATTGGTCCCGGTTGGTGGCTTGAACCGGGACCAAAGGCTTCCCTTTAGTCCCGGCTCATGTCATCAACCGGGACCAATGAGGTGCCTATATATACCCCCTCGCGCAAGAGCGGAGCACAGTGCTCTGTTTTTTCTGGCCGAGGGAGAGAGGGCTTTGTGGTGCTCTAGCTCACCTCCTATGCACATGAGGTGTTCGATGGAATGCCCGAGCCACACTACTTAAGCTTTCTCCTCTCGAAGCTCGACCTCCAAGCTTCATTTTCCTCGAGATTTGTCTAGATTTAGCGGTCCGTCACGCACCGTCCCCGTCTTCACCGCCGTCGATCACCCGCGCCGATCTCATCACCGACACCACCGTGGTGAGCCTCTTGTTCTTATCTTCTTTCTGAAAGGAAAAATATTCTTACTTGTATGTTTAGATAGATACTTGTATCATTTTCTTACATTTATTATTGCATCTTATATAGTGCGATGGTTTTGGTATCCGCCCCCGTCGGCCCTCGTCCTGTCTATGATTTGGATTTGGTATGTATATTATCTTTATAACTATTGGTTCATTTATTGTTTATGAAAATTATGCCGACCAACGTGACATAGATTTTATTTATCTAGGATGTATGTGAATCGGAAATGCCAACCGACCCTATTGTCGAGAGGTTAAATTTAGTTGAAGAAGAAAACAATTTGTTGAAGGAAAAAATAAAAAAAATTGAGGAGGAGAAGATGATATTGGAGTTACATGTTGCGGATGTCGTCGATGATCACAAGATCAAGATGGATGCAATGCGCTTGAAGATTAGAAAGATTAGAAAATATGCCATTCATACCGAGGCTTGGTATCATTATGCCGTTGGATCAATTGTTACCTTGGTTGCGATTATGATCGCATTTGTTTTCGCATTGAAATGTTTTACATAGTTTTAATGTATGGTTTAATTAATTAGATGCTCTGGAGAGCTATATGTTGTTAGATGAGAACTATGTATGCACTTTGGTTTTAATGTGATGATGAACTTCTATTAATTTGGACACTTAATTATATATAATGCACGCAGATGAACCGACAATGGATGTACAGTGACAGACACACCCGCGAGTACATTAAGGGCGTGCATGAGTTTCTCTATGCGGCTGAGGCAAACAAGCAGAACGGTTTTATGTGTTGTCCATGCACTGAATGTGGGAATACGAGGTCTTACTCTAACCGGAAAATCCTTCACTCCCACCTGCTTTACAAGGGTTTCATGCCACACTATAATGTTTGGACGAGGCACAGAGAAATAGGGGTTATGATGGAAGACGGCGAAGAAGAAGAGTACGATGACAACTATGTGCCCCCTGAATACGGTGATGCTGCAACGGGGGGAGCTGGTGAAGATCAAGAGGAACCAGACGATGTGCCCAATGATGCTGCCACGGGTGAAGCTGCTGAAGATCAAGAGGAACCAGTCGATGTGCCCGATGATGATGATCTCCGTCGGGTCATTGTCGATGCAAGGACGCAATGCATTAGTCAAAAGGAGAAGCTGAAGTTCGATCGCATGTTAGAGGATCACAAAAAAGGGTTATACCCCAATTGCGAAGATGGCAACACAAAGCTCGGTACCGTACTGGAATTGCTGCAGTGGAAGGCAGAGAATGTTGTGGCTGACAAAGGATTTGAGAAGCTACTGAAAATATTGAAGAAGAAGCTTCCAAAGGATAACGAATTGCCCGACAGTACATACGCAGAAAAGAAGGTCGTATGCCCTCTAGTATTGGAGGTGGAGAAGATACATGCATGCCCTAATGACTGCATCCTCTACCGCGGTGCATCCAAGGATCTGAACGCATGCCCGGTATGCGGTGCGTTGCGGTATAAGATCAGACGAGATGACCCTGGTGATGTTGACGGCGAGCCCCTCAAGAAGAGGGTTCCTGCGAAGGTGATGTGGTATGCTCCTATAATACCACGGTTGAAACATCTGTTCAGAAACGAAGAGCGTGCCAAGTTGATGCGATGGCACAGTGAGAACCGAAAGAAAGATGGGAAGTTGAGAGCACCCACTGACGGGTCGCAGTGTAGAAAAATCGAGAGAAAGTACTGGGATGAGTTTGCAAAGGACCCAAGGAATGTATGGTTTGCTTTAAGCGCGGATGGCATTAATCCTTTCAGGGAGCAGAGCAGCAATCACAGCACCTGGCACGTGACTCTATGTATGTATAACCTTCCTCCTTGGATGTGCATGAAGCGGAAGTTCATTATGATGCCAGTTCTCATCCAAGGCCCTAAGCAACCCAGCAACGAAATTGATGTCTACCTAAGGCCATTAGTTGAAGAACTTTTACAGCTGTGGAATGGAAACGGTGTACGTACGTGGGATGAGCACAGGCAGGAGGAATTTAACCTTAAGGCATTGCTGTTCGTGACCATCAACGATTGGCCCGCTCTCAGTAACCTTTCAGGACAGACAAACAAAGGATACCACGCATGCATGCACTGTTTAGATGACACTGAAAGTATATACCTGGACAAATGCATGAAGAATGTGTACCTGGGCCATCGTCGATTTCTTCCGACCAACCATCAATGTCGAAAGAAAGGCAAGCATTTCAAAGGCGAGGCAGATCACCAGAAGAAGCCCACCATGCGCACCGGTGATCACATGCTTGCTATGGTCAATGATTTACACTACGTAATCTTTGGAAAGGGTCCCGGTGGACTAGCTGTTTCGAATGACGCTGAGGGACACGCACCCATGTGGAAGAAGAAATCTATATTTTGGGACCTACCCTACTGGAAAGACCTAGAGGTCCGCTCCTCAATCGACGTGATGCACGTGATGAAGAACCTTTGCGTGAACCTGCTAGGCTTCTTGGTCGTGTATGGGAAGACAAAAGATACACCTGAGGCATGAGAGGACCTGCAATGTTTGCACGAAAAAGACGGCATGCCTCCGAAGCAGTATAAAGGTCCTGCCAGCTACGCTCTTACGAAAGAAGAGAAAGAAATCTTCTTTGAATGCCTGCTCAGTATGAAGGTCACGACCGGCTTCTCGTCGAATATAAAGGGAATAATAAATATGCCAGAGAAAAAGTTTCAGAACCTAAAGTCTCATGACTGCCACGTGATTATGACGCAACTGCTTCCGGTTGCATTGAGGGGGCTTCTACCGAAAAACGTCCGATTAGCCATTGTGAAGCTATGTGCATTCCTCAATGCAATCTCTCAGAAGGTGATCGATCCAGAAATCGTACCAAGGCTAAGGAGTGATGTGGCGCAATGTCTTGTCAGTTTCGAGCTGGTGTTCCCACCATCCTTCTTCAATATCATGATGCACGTCCTAGTTCATCTAGTCAACGAGATTGTCATCCTGGGGCCCGTATTTCTACACAATATGTTCCCCTTTGAGAGGTTCATGGGAGTCCTAAAGAAATATGTCCGTAACCGCGCTAGGCCAGAAGGAAGCATCTCCATGGGCCATCAAACAGAGGATGTTATCGGGTTTTGTGTTGACTTCATTCCTGGCCTTAACAAGATAGGTCTCCCTAAATCGCGGTATGAGGGGAGACTGACTGGAAAAGGCACTCTTGGAAGAGACTCAATAATATGCAGGGACGGATATTCTTGGTCTCAAGCACACTACACAGTTCTACAGAACTCTACCTTGGTGACCCCGTATGTCGATGAACACAAGAACAGTCTGCGCTCCAAACACCCGGAGCAGTGCAACGACTGGATTACATGTGAACACATCAGGACTTCCAGCAGTTGGTTGGAAACACGTCTCAGAGGTGACAACACTGTTTGTGATGAGTTGTACTTGTTGTCCAGGGGACCATCTTTGACTGTATTGACTTACAAAGGATACGAGATAAATGGGAATACATTTTACACGATCGCCCAAGATCAAAAGAGCACCAACCAAAACAGCGGTGTCCGCTTTGATGCAGCAACCGAGAGCGGAAAGAACACATATTATGGTTACATAGTGGACATATGGGAACTTGACGACGGACCTGATTTTAAGGTCCCTTTGTTTAAGTGCAAATGGGTCAATCTGTTAGGCGGCGGGGTACAGGTAGACCCACAGTACGGAATGACAACAGTGGATCTGAAAAATCTTGGGTACACTGACGAACCGTTCGTCCTAGCCAATGATGTGGCACAGGTTATATATGTGAAGGACATGTCTACCAAACCGAGAAAAAGAAAAGATAAGGAAGCGAATACATCATACGATGAGCCAAAGCGCCACATAGTTCTTTCAGGAAAAAGGGACATCCTGGGATTGGACGGCAAGACAGACATGTCTGAAGATTATGAAAAGTTTCATGAAATTCCTCCCTTCAATGTCAAGGCTGACCCAAGCATCCTGATAAACAATGAAGATTATCCATGGTTACGGCGCAATAAGCAAATGACACAAGCGAAGAACAAGTGAAGACTTTCTCCCGCAACTATTATGATGATACCATGCCAAATTTGTAACAGACGAACATGCTACCATTGTCCGTTTTATACATGCACATGCTATGTGGGTGAAATTATGATACCATGCCAACTTTCAACCTTTTCAGAGTTCATTTTGAAATGCTTTCCAATTTCAGAGTCATTTAGCTCAAATAATGAATTAATAGCAAACAGAATGAACTACAAAACTTTTATGAAAATAAAAACAATCAATTAAAATATTATGTTATGATCAACTAAAATAAAACTATAATATTCTTCAATAGCAAAAAGAATATAATTTTTGTGACCTAAAATCAAACTATAAGTATTTAATTGTAAGTATAAATAAAAAATAAATAGCAAAGAAGAAAAAAATTCTATTTTTATAGTAAAGTTATTCATAAACTAGTGATTCACACAAATTTTATAAAAATTCAAATTTAAACTATTCAAAATTTTAAAACTAATGGCACTAACAGAAAGTTTATAATTTTTGTGACCTAAAATCAAAAAGAAATCACTAAAAAACTATAAGTATTTAGTTGTAAGTATAAATAAAAAATAAATAGAAAAAAATTCTATTTTTATAGTAAAGTTATTCATAAACTAGTGATTCACACAAATTTTTAAAAATTCAAATTTAAACTATTCAAAATTTAAAACTAATGGCACTAACAGAAAGTTTATAATTTTTGTGACCTAAAAGCAAAAAGAAATCACTAAAAAACTGTAAGTATTTAGTTTTAAGTAGAAATAAAAAAAATAAAAAACCAAAAAAATGTAGAAATAAAAAAGAAAAAACCAAAAAAAATGCCACCTACTGGGCCTCCACGGCCTGAATACGACTAGAAACCCTACATGGGCCAGGATTCAGGCCCGCAGAGGCCCAATAGGCCCACAGGCAGTAACAAGTTTAGGCCCGAAAGCCTGCATTAGAGAGGAGCTCGAATGGGGAGGCACAGCAGCGCTTATAAACAAGTGCCGGCGCCCTTCAGCTAGCGATGTGGGACTAAACTTCAGCTAGCGATGCAGCACAAGGCCATTGGTCCCGGTTGGTGGCACCAACCGGGACTAAAGGGGGCATTGGTCACGGTTCGTGGCACCAACCGTGACCGGACCAATGGCCTTCGCTTCCCGCCCTTTCGGCTGCCGAAAATTGGCCTTTGGTCCCGGTTCGTCGCACCAACGGGACTAAAGGGGGGCATTAGTCCCGGGTCGTAGCGACCGGACCATTGCTCTGGCTATATAAGCCACACTTGTGAAATTTTGGCCAACCGCTCCCATTCGCCCCGACGCCCCCAGGCCGTTCATCGTCGTCGTCGCCGCCCCGAGCCCGTCGTCGCCCTGCGCCGTCGCCCCGCGCCCGCCGCCGTCGCCCCGCGCCCGTCGCCGCCCCGCCCCGCCGCGCCCGGCGCCCTTTAGGTGATGATATGATGGTGTGATGATATGATTGATGTTTTTTCTATGATGATTATGATGATGTTTTTTCCTGTGATGATATGATGATGTTTTTTTTTCTGTTGATGATATGATGATGTTTTTTTTTCATATATGCATTTTTTCATATATGTATTAATTTTTTTAAGTTGTTAGTAGATATCGATTTTAGGTTAGTGCATTTTATCACTGATTTTAGGTTAGTTGAGCCTCTTTAGTGCATTTTATGTTTGTTGCATTTTAGGTTAGTGCATTTTATGTTAGTGGAGAGGAAAAAGTAAAATAAGGAAAAGGAAAATAAGTAGAGAAAGAAGGAGAAGAAGAAGGAGAAGACGAGGAGAGGAAGAAAAGGAAGAGGAGAAGAAGAAAGGAATAGAGAAGAAAATAAGAAGAGGAAAGAAAGAAGAGAGGAGAGGAAAAGAAGAGGAGAAATAAATGGAAGAAAAAAGAAGAAAAAGGAGGAAGAAAGGTAGTGGAGAAGAAGAGAAAATAGAATAATAAGAAGAGAGAAAAAGAAGAGGAAACTAGGGTAGAGGTCGGAGGGTCGGTAAGGGGTCAAGGGAGGGTTTCAGGGTCGAGGGTTCGAGGTTCTATAGTTCGAGGGTCAAGGGTTCCAGCAGGTCATCTAGGGGTCGAGGGTTCCAGGGTCGTCGAGGTTCGAGGGGTTCGAGGGATCGCCGAGGTCGAGAGAGGTTTCCTAGTGTCAAAGTATTGAAGAAATCCATGCCTTCATCATTAGCCGGAAGTAACCAGGGCATGTTGGTACGAAGTTCTGCAAAGTTGTTCTGGAATGGAGTCCCGGATAGAATAATCCGCCTTTTGGTACGAATTCAGCAAAGGCCTTCCAAATAGCGATATTCGAAGGCTCTTGCTGAACTTTGTACCAAAAAGCGAATTATCCTATCTGGGACTCCGTTCCAGAACAACTTTGAAGAGCTTCGTACCATCATGCACATGTTACTTTCGCCTAATGATGAAGACATGGTTTTGTTGAATCCTTTGACACTAGGCAACCTCCCGACCCCTCGGCGATCCTCTCGAACATGAGAGGAAGAAGAGGGTCGTCTAGGGGTCGAGGGTTCGGGTAGAAAGAATAGAGGAGATCTTCTCCTCTATTCTTTCTTCTCCTCTTTTTTTCTTCTTCTTCCTCTTTTTTTATCGGGAACGAGGGTCGTCGAGGGACATAGATGTAGTGTCGTCGTTGTCGATATATACCCCCTCCCGATAGCTTACTATGATTAGGTAGCTAGTTCTACGTTTGGCACTAATATATCCATCTGTCATGTTTGAATAATAATTGCCATGTTGTAAATATTTGTAGAAACTATGGACACCGCCCTAGACGAAGCAACAAAAGAAGCGTTGTTGAGGGACATAATCGCAGAAGGAAGTGATGCCATCTCGTTGTTTCTCAACGAAACCGATGGTCTGGAAGGAGAGGGTGAACAAGCTGGCTACGGTGACCTAATGCCGGTGCAAGAAGAAGAACATGAGGACGGCTCCGGTGACCCAATGCCGGTGCAAGAAGGAGACCGTGATGACGGCTCCGGTGACCGAACCGAGTCTGGCCAGGTATATATATTAGTTAAGCCTATGCTGACTAGCTGATTGATGCATTCATTGTTTTGGTATGTACACATATTAATTAAGTCTTTGTTCTTTTTTCTAGCCCTCCGGATCGAGCACAACTTCGGTAAAGAGACGAGGCCCGAAGAAAAAGTTGAGCTCGGATGAAAAGTTTGAGATCATAGCAATCGCGCCCGACGGCCAACCTATTGAACCCCTCCGGACAAAGAGCGCATTTGTTGCTCAGTGCGGGGTTCTGGTTAGGGACAAGATCCCGATAAGCATCCAGCAATGGTTTAAGCCGGCTACAGAAGACCCTGAGGTGTCTTATGTCAATGATATGCAGAAAAATGATCTTTGGACTGAGCTGAAGTCAAATTTCACCCTACCGCCTGAGGATAATCCAGAGAACCCAGTTAAAGAGAAATTAATCAAGTCTTTTGCTCTGAAGAGGATGGCAGAACTATTCAGGAGGTGGAAGAAAGAGCTGAATAAGTTTGTCGAAAATAATGAGACACCAGAATTCAAGGGGCAGATATGAGAAGATCAGAGATCACTGGCCCGCATTTGTGGCCCACAAGACATCGGAAAAGAGTCAGAAGATGTCGGCGACAAACAAGCAAAATGCTGCGAAGAAGAAGCTTCACCATCGCACGGGGTCAGGTGGCTACCTCGTAGCCCGGCCTAAGTGGTCCAAGACTGAGAATGATCTGGTTCATAAAGGGATCGAACCAGAGACAATTAACTGGCCAGACCGTTGCCGGACTTGGTTCTTCGGGGCTGGCGGAACCTTGGGCCCTATAACAGGGAAGTGCATTTGGACGAACGATCAAATGGACATACCAGTCAGTAAGCTTAAGCAGTATATCGAAGCAGCGCAGGAAGGGACGTTCTTTCCAGACAGAGAGAACGACGAGCTCACAATGGCCCTCGGGAATCCTGAGCACCCTGGACGAACACGAGGCACGCCAGGCTCCATTCGGTGGAAGGTTGGATTTCCGAACGCAGGCGGTTACAAATCCCATGAGAGGAGGAAAAAAGTGCAGCAGACCCAAATGCAGGCGCTGCAAGCAAGGGTAGACGTGATAGAGGAACGAGAAGCAAATCGCAGCAAACGTACTGCTGAAGCCTCCCCCGAAGCTACCCCGCCATCTCAGCGCAGAAGCAGCGTGGCTTCCACCGAGCTGCTTCAGCCGGAGCATGCCTTGGTGGCTCCTGCCATCTATCCCGTGGATGCTATAACGGAGTCTCAAAATTGCCACCTTATGACGCAATGGATGAATTTGAAGGTCAAGGCGGCTGTTGGCTCTGTTTATCCTACTGAACCCGGCGCAACTTTTCACTGCCGACCGATTCCAGAAGGATTTTCTAGGGTGATGGTGGATGAGATAACGGAGGGATTTGAGGACCTCCAGCTTGACCACCCTACCGGTGAAGGGGGAGACTCGGCTGGGGTCTGCTCTGAAGACTCCATGCCTATGGCGGAAGGAGCTCATCAACCTTCCGAACTGGACGCCTCCGCCTCCTCCTCCGGCAAGTCAGGGAACTCCGCCTCCACCGCCTCCTCCTCCGGCGAGTGATGATCAGGGCCCTCGGCCGGCTCCTTCTCCGGCGCGTGGCGGCACTCCGCCTCCTTCTCCGCCTGCGCCGACGCGCCCGAGCAGCCAGCCTCCTCCTTCTCCGCCTCGTCAGCAAGGGCGGAAGAGACCTGCCGCCGCTCCAGCTGCTCCGGCGCGTCGTAGTCCTTCTCCTCCGCCTCTTAAGCAAGTAAAGAAGACAACCGCTCCGTCTGCTCGGTCGGCATCTAGCAGTACAACCAGAGGCGGGAGGACATACAGATTCGGTCCTTCTCTGAAGACTCCAGAGAAGTTACCATATGAGAGGACCCTGGAGGAGAACGCCGAGATCGCGCGAGAAGAAGTGAGGAACTTCTTTGAAGGGGTGAAAGCAAAGAAACATCCACCTCCGGAGGAGAAGGTAGATCGGGTGAAAGTGAAGCGCACTCTGGCTGCCCTGACAAAACCACCGAAGTCTGATCCGCCGAAAGGAAACTACGACCGCATTATTGGAAAGGAATTTGCCGAAGCGGAGCGGTCGGGAAGTACTGTCAGTGATCAAAGGCTGAAAGAACGACGAGCTGGGAAACAAATTGCCCATCTCAGCGAACAAGCGAAGCAATCGTGCCCCCCGCTCAAGGTGCCTAGCCACAACGTCGCTAATGATCCGAGGATGGTGCCCGGTTATAGCAATCTTGCAGATTACCTGCCCGACGAAGTACATTATGAACCCATGGACATGCAGATACAAAGATACGAGTACGGGAAGCCTCTTGTCAAAGATGAAAGATCTCTATCAACGATGATGCGAAGATTGCATGATTGGTACTTGAAAATCTGCAGAGACTCTGGGGGGAGGAGTACTTTGTATGTGAAAGTTAAAAAGGAGCATGACCTCGTTGGAATTGATCTGTTGGCTGTTCCATTTGAGGAGTTCTATCAGTTTTTCAATCAATTGGCCCTCGATAAAACAACGGTCGCCTGCTACTGTCTGTAAGTAGTAATACTTCTGTCATTAAGTTTCTCTATATAGCTTAGCTCTTTCATTGCATGTATTTATAACCATCCTCACTATATTATGCAGATTGAAGATCGCCGAATTGAAGAAAAGACAAGTCGGTGATATTGGGTTCATTAACACATATCTCATAGATGCAACTCAGGTTAAACTTCATGCCGAGCTACCGAGGCCAACTTGCTACGATCGTTCGTAATAAATCAAAACAAAGATATAATACTCTTTCCTTACAACTTCAGGTGAGTGTTACTGTCTTGTGCGTATTCGGTTTCCCTTATATATTAGTCAAGGTTATAGTAATATAATTCATGAGTTATGCATGCATGTGCAGTTTCCACTATATTCTCCTAGAGATTAAGCTTGAGTAGGGACTAGTAACCGTCTTAGACTCAAAACGAAACGATCCCCAGGACTATGTAGACATGACTCAAATACTCCAAAAGTAAGTTAAATCGATCATTATCCACCATATCAGCAACTTTGTTCATTTCCTGATATCAAGTAATTGTTTTCTTTGTCCGGCAGGGTTTGGAGAAAATTCACCAAAACAGTTCGGGACTGCCGAAGGAGCTGGAATTTAGACACCCGAAAGTAAGTACTATAGTAGCATGTTCCGCACATCTCCTAGTGATTCAAGCGCTAGTTTCATCAATACCATTTAGCATTCTTGCTTATCAGTTTGATTGACCTCTATTTCTTGTAAAGTGTTTGTGGCAGGAACAAGGGAATGATTTCTGTGGATACTACATCTGCGAGTCCATCCGCCACACGACCTGTGAGCGGGGCAGGTACTCTAATGAACAATATGAAGTACGTAAATAACAACATTCACAATTTTATTTTATTACCATCATTTGTGTTGAGTTTCATTCATTCATATATATATATATATGTATTGACCCCCTTCTTCAAATTAGATGTTTCGGAAGCGGGATAAACTCCTAGCACCAGCTCGCATGCGAGCAATTCAAGAGGAATTGGCGGCATTCTTTCTTGACCACGTGATCCCTGAAGACGGAGAATTCTATGTGGACCCTAAGTCCGTATGATTATATTTGTAAGAGATAATTATTGTATATATGTAGCCGGTAGCGTCAGATAGATATACGAGAACTTGTTGTTCGACCAATCTCTCGGAGATGGAGAGGTGGTCGATATCACTTCTCTCTGTATGCATATATGTTCATGACGATCTTCTGTTTCCTTCGTTTGCTTACTAGCTAGCCAGCGTGTCTAGTCCTCTCTATACGTATGTATAGTACGTAGCGTCGACCAAGCACGGACATAAGAGAGGACACTTCTCTCTATTAATTATAGCTAGCTAACACAATATATGAAACACCTAAATTAACCCCCCAAAACCCCCCAACCCCCCCCTTTCAAAAAAAACAAAAACCCCAGCCACAGAAATGCTGACGCGTGGATGCCTATTGGTCCCGGTTGGTGCCACCAACCGGGACCAAAGGGTCTCCTGATTGGGCTCTGCGCACTGCCCACGTGGAGGCCCATCAGTCTAGGTTCTGGATTGAACCGGGACTAAAGGGTCGGGGCATTAGTACCGACACTGGCCCTTACGAACCGGGACTATAGGCCCTTTTTCTACCAGTGCAACCGCATGAAATGAGCAAATATAAATCATGGGTGATGCACTACACAAAGAAAGAATAGTAATAAAGTCGTGCAAACTAGTGGAGCGAAGATGCAACACACTAGAGGAAATCATGACAATCATCACTACTAGGAAAAGGGCTATAGATAATATGGACACTAATGGCGCACCATGTATGTGGTGCGCCATTGCTGGCGCACCATGTATGTGGTGCGCCATTGCTATATAGCAATGGCACACCACATACAGGTGCGCCATTAGTAATATATTACTAATGGCGCACCTGGTGTGTGGTGCGCCATTAGTAGTTTTGAAAAAAAATGTTACTAATGGCACACCGTGGGATAGTGCGCCATTACTAGTTGACATAGTAATGGCGCACCACACCCACCGTGCGCCATTAGTAGTTTTGAAAAAAAATTAAAAAAAATTGTTAGTAATGGTGCACCAGTGGACAGTGCGCCATTACTAGTTTTAACTAGTAATGGCACACTGTCCACTGGTGCGCCATTACTAAGTTTTTTCAAAAAAAATCATTTTTTTCAAAACTAGTAATGGCGCGATTACTAACTTGGCCCAAAAATTCCACCGAATACACCCCCCCCCCCCGGTGGACCGCCTTTTCAGTTTAAAAAAAATAAAATAAAATGATGGAAATGTCAAAAAAAAATAAAATAAAATAAGTTTCCCATGTGATATGTGGTCTACTTGTTGGGAAAATTTACAAATATGAGTTTCGACTTTATTTGCAAAATCTCTCTGGAATTTGTAAAATGGGCATAACATTTGCATACGAACTCGGATTAAAAAGTTTTTTATATGAAAAGTCATCTACTCGTCGGGGCAAGATCTCTAACATGTGCGCAATCAAGTAGTCCAAGATGACCAATAAGTCTCATGGTGCAAGAAACACAAGTAGTATGATCCACAATATTCATGCTCATGGTTTTGGTATTCTCAAGAGAGAAGGATATCACCTCGAAAGCGTGTCCTTGTGCGTCCTTTGCAATGCTGAAGCACAAGCAAATGTGGTGTAGAAGCGAGTCATGGTAGAATGTATGAGGCTCCCTCTCAAGAGCTCGAATAGTCAACATATGTGAAGTGGAAGTTGACATGAATTCCAAGTATCCTACACATGCACACAACAAAACAAAGAACATATGCGCATGGTAGATAAACACATCATCCATCGTGATGGTTCTCTTCTCTTGCACATAGCCATTAGTAGCAAAGTGCATGAAGAATATGAACCAACAATCTTAATGTTCATATCACTAGGCATATGGTGCAAAGAAGGAAGACAAGCATGCTTCACAACAAATATGTCAACATCTCCACATATATGCGAGAATGCTATGGGGGAAATCTCATCAGAAAGACTAAAAGCATTATTGCACTCCATACATGGCAAATCATCTAGCATGAGAGAGGCAACATATGGAGATATACGACAAGAAGAAATAACAATCATGTGCAAAGCATGGCTATAGTGGCTATCAACCGCATGAAATGAGAAAGTATAAATCATGGGTGATGCACTACACAAAGAAAGAATAGTAATCAAGTCGTGCAAACTAGTGGAGCGAAGATGCAACACACTAGAGGAAATCATGACAATCATCACTACTAGGAAAAGGGCTATAGATAATATGGACACTAATGGTGCACCATGTATGTGGCACACCACATACAGGTGCGCCATTAGTAATATATTACTAATGGCGCACCTGGTGTGTGGTGCGCCATTAGTAGTTTTGAAAAAAAATGTTACTAATGGCGCACCGTGGGATAGTGCGCCATTACTAGTTGACATAGTAATGGCGCACCACACCCACCGTGCGCCATTAGTAGTTTTGAAAAAAAATAAAACAAATTGTTAGTAATGGCGCACCAGTGGACAGTGCGCCATTACTAGTTTTAACTAGTAATGGCGCACTGTCCACTGGTGCGCCATTACTAAGTTTTTTAAAAAAAATCAATTTTTTCAAAACTAGTAATGGCGCACCGTGGGTGTGGTGCGCCATTACTAGTTTAACTATTAATGGCGCACCACTCCCACGGTGCGCGATTACTAACTTGGCCCAAAAATTCCACCGAATGCACACACCCCCCCGGTGGACCGCCTTTTCGGTTTAAAAAAATAAAATAAAATGATGGAAATGTCATTAAAATAAAATAAAATAAGTTTCCCATGTGATATGTGGTCTACTTGTTGGGAAAATTTACAAATATGAGTTTCGACTTTATTTGCAAAATCTCTCTGGAATTTGTAAAATGGGCATAACTTTTGCATACGAACTCGGATTAAAAAGTTTTTATATGAAAAATCATCTACTCGTCGGGGCAAGATCTCTAACATGTGCGCAATCAAGTAGTCCAAGATGACCAATAAGTCTCATGGTGCAAGAAACACAAGTAGTATGATCCACAATATTCATGCTCATGATTTTGGTATTCTCAAGAGAGATGGATATCACCTTGAAAGCGTGTCCTTGTGCGTCCTTCGCAATGCTGAAGCACAAGCAAATGCGGTGTAGAAGCGAGTCATGGTAGAATGTATGATGCTCCCTCTCAAGAGCTCGAATAGTCAACATACGTGAAGTGGAAGTTGACACGAATTCCAAGTATCCTACACATGCACACAACAAAACAAAGAACATATGCGCATGGTAGATAAACACATCATCCATTGTGATGGTTCTCTTCTCTTGCACATAACCATTAGTAGCAAAGTGCATGAAGAATATGAACCAACAATCTTAATGTTCATGTCACTAGGCATATGGTGCAAAGAAGGAAGACAAGCATGCTTCACAAGAAATATGTCAACATCTCCAAATATATGCGAATGCTATGGGGGAAATCTCATTAGAAAGACTAAAAGCATTATTGCACTCCATACATGGCAAGTCATCTAGCATGAGAGAGGCAACATATGGAGATATACGACAAGAAGAAATAACAATCATGTGCAAAGCATGGCTATAGTGGCTATCAACCGCATGAAATGAGCAAGTATAAATCATGGGTGATGCACTACACAAAGAAAGAATAGTAATCAAGTCGTGCAAACTAGTGGAGCGAAGATGCAACACACTAGAGGAAATCATGGCAATCATCACTACTAGTAAAAGGGCTATAAATAATATGGACACTAATGGCGCACCATGTATGTTGTGCACCATTGCTATATAGAAATGGCACAACACATACAGGTGCACCATCAGTAATATATTACTAATGGCGCACCTGGTGTGTGGTGCGCCATTAGTAGTTTTGGAAAAAAAATTGTTACTAATGGCGCACCGTGGGATAGTGCGCCATTACTAGTTGACATAGTAATGGCGCACCACACCCACCGTACGCCATTAGTAGTTTTGAAAAAAAAATTGGTAGTAATGGCGCACCAATGGACAGTGCGCCATTACTAGTTAAACTAGTAATAGCGCACTGTCCACTGGTGCGCCATTACTAAGTTTTTTTCAAAAAAAAATCAATTTTTTTCAAAACTAGTAATGGCGCACCGTGGGTGTGGTGCGCCATTACTAGTTTAACTAGTAATGGCGCACCACTCCCACGGTGCGCGATTACTAACTTGGCCCAAAAATTCCACCGAATGCACCCCCCCCCCTTTAGTTTAAAAAAATAAAAGAAAATGATGGAAATGTCAATAAAATAAAAATAAAATAAGTTTCCCATGTGATACGTGGTCTACTTGTTGGGAAAATTTACAAATATGAATTTCGACTTTACTTGCAAAATCTCACTGGAATTTGTAAAATGGGCATAACTTTTGCATACGTTTTCGGATTAAAAAGATATCTAACATGTGCGCAATCAAGTAGTCCAAGATGACCAATAAGTCTCATGGTGCAAGAAACACAAGTAGTATGATCCACAATATTCATGCTCTTGGTTTTGGTATTCACAAGAGAGAAGGATATCACCTCGAAAGCATGTCCTTGTGCGTCCTTTGCAATGCTGAAGCACAAGCAAATGTGGTGTAGAAGCGAGTCATGGTAGAATGTATGAGGCTCCCTCTCAAGAGCTCGAATAGTGAACCTACGTGAAGTGGATGTTGACATGAATTCCAAGTATCCTACACATGCAGACAACAAAACAAAGAACATATGCGCATGGTAGATAAACACATCATCCATCGTGATGGTTCTCTTCTCTTGCACATAACCATTAGTAGCAAAGTGCATGAAGAATATGAACCAACAATCTTAATGTTCATATCACTAGGCATATGGTGCAAAGAAGGAAGACAAGCATGCTTCACAAGAAATATGTCAACATCTCCAAATATATGCGACAATGCTATGGGGGAAATCTCATTAGAAAGACTAAAAGCATTATTACACACCATACATGGCAAATCATCTAGCATGAGAGAGGCAACATATGGAGATATACGACAAGAGGAATTAACAATCATGTGCAAAAGCATGGCTATAGTGGCTATCAACCGCATGAAATGAGCAAGTATAAATCATGGGTGATGCACTACAAAAAGAAAGAATAGTAATCAAGTCATGCAAACTAGTGGAGCGAAGATGCAACACACTAGAAGAAATCATGGCAATCATGCATGTCATGTGAGCAAATAGTAGGCATAGGCAATGCACATGACATATTGCAAGCACGAAAGCAAAGCATGGTCAAAGTATCATCGTAGGAATAAGTCATAAATGGAACATGGCAATAACAAGCAATGTATCCACCAAGCTTGCAAATACACATACAAGTACTAGAATCAATTATCATGTGTAATGCAAAGCATGGATCATAAATGGATGACAAAGCCATAGGAATGAGCCTACACTAGTAGAAAAAGGGTCAAATGTGAAGCACATTAGTGCCGGTTTGAATTTGAGCCGGCACTAATGTGACCATTAGTGCCGGTTCCAATGGCTAGGCGGGCGGGCATCATTAGTACTGGTTCGTGGGCAACCTTTAGTACCGGTTCATGCCACGAACCGGTACTAATGAGGTTGTGTCAGGCTATGGTCAGGCTGGGGCCCCACGAAGACCTTTAGTACCGGTTCATGCCATGAACCGGTACTAGAGTTTCTTTGTAAGCTAATTTTTAGTCCCACCTCGCCAAAAGAGAGGCAATATGAGCGGTTTATAAGCCGTGAGTGCACAAACAATGATGAAGCGTTGCAATGCTCACCTGCATGTTGATTAGCTTCAAGCCTTGCGGAATAGCATAGATTGCACTGAGCTATGTGTAGTGCAGTCTACACTATTCCGAATGGCTTGAAGCAAATTAACCAGAATTGCACCTCTTTTTTATTTTTAATAACTTATTTGAACTCCGGACTTCTTTTTTGTTCAATATGCAGCATTCAAAGCGACGTCATCAATTTCCAACATGTTCTGACATCATTTGTTGTTTTTCGGTCATTTACCTAATTGTTTAGAGAGCTAAATGACCGTGAAATTGAAAATCACTACAAAATGAATCCCGAAAATGTTGAAAACTTGGCATGGTATCATCATATCACCCGCATAGCATGCGCGAAAGATTAGAGAGGGTCACGGCAAAAACTGGATGCACTTCGTGTACAAACTGGACAAACTCTTTCGGAGTATCAGGGTTTTGGACGAGAACTCATCTGTTACACGGCCACTTCAATGTTTTTTAAATCTATTTGAACTCCGGACTTCTTTTGTGTTCAGTATGCAGCATTCAAAGCGATGTCATCAATTTCCAACATGTTCTGACATCATGTGTTGTTTTTCGGTCATTTACCTAATTGTTTAGAGAGCTAAATGACCGTGAAATTGAAAATCACTACAAAATGAATCCTGAAAATGTTGAAACTTGGCATGGTATCATCAAATCACCCGCATAGCATGCGTGAAAGAGTAGAGAGGGTCACTACAAGAAATATGGCCAATTATGACTCCCCATTTTTGTCGTTAATTCGTCGTTGCTTTCGTTTATTAACCTTTTTTTGACCAAATTCAGAAGGTCAACAGTTGGCCATCAAGAACGAACAAACGTGACCTTTTCCGGAATTTTCGTCATGGCCACCCTTGACCAAAATTTAGGTCATTAAATCTTTGACCAAAATTATGGTCATTACTAATGAGCCTAGACCATGTAGGATCTGATGTGGCCGAGCCAACGTGGCACATGCGATGACATGGATGCCATGTAGGATCAGTCCAAATCAGTTGTTTTAATGGGTTGATCCCAATAATTCAACCCACTTTTAAATTTACTTTTGGGCCACAAGCATTGGCCCAGCCCAACAGATCAGTTCTTGGGCTGAGTTGTGCAACCAATTTATTTAATCCATCATTAATTGGGCCAGCCCTTTTATCTACCCAACAAAAACATTTTGTTTTTTCTGTCGAAGGGCCTTGAAATGGTCCAGCCCACTAACACAATTTCGTATTTTCAGTCCAGCCCTTATTGAAGGGTGACCAACAAGAAGCAACAGTATCTCAAAAAGAAAAATACGTTGCACAATTTGGCAATCAACCAACAGAGAATATAATGACAATAATAATATAATTCTCTAGGATTTCAATAACTTAGGCCCAGCATTATCTTTACACCACAGGTTCATAAGATGCACCAAACAAAATAACAAAACCAATGTTCATACTATGGTCATGTCCATATTGTGAACTAGTAACCAGTAACATAAGATGGCACCAACCAAAACAACACAACCAGTGAAGGAATGTGCTGGAGGGACATTCTTTAGTGAGAATGTCAGCAACAATAGCAGCATCACTCTTTGGTTCTCCACCTTTTGGTACCTCTTGTCCCATAGAACTTTCCATGTCAGCCTGACATTTAAAGAAAGATGTACACATGAGCAGAGTACTATGTCCATCAATATATTGCAGTTGGTTCTGAATGACTAGGAAACTTTATAAGAAAACTATTCAAGAATAGATTTCCTAGTAGCAGCAATTTAAGAAGATAACATCATAATACTAATACAACACCTTACATTTAAAAAAAGATGGGAAAAATCTATACTTCACATGATGCACAACAGCGTCTCGTGCGGCGGCTACCGCGCGCGGCTAGCTACAGCGCGGTGCATTGTTTGCTCAATACAGACTAGCAGTGATTGCTACATGGGCTGGACAACACATGCTTTTGTATATCCAGACTACATGCTACTAATTAAGTAGTAGTTATTTGAAAACTTTTTAGCAGACAAGCAGGACAAATCTTACTTGCTAATTATTTTTTTGCAAGTTACTGTTAGCTACATGAAATAAGCATGGCACAAGGTTTACTAAACAAGTAAGAATGCGTAACAAACCATTGTTGAAATTTAAATCAAGCACGTAGCTTAAATGGGAACATGGAGCAGAGAAGAACTTAGTACGTTTCAGGAGCGCATATGTTGTTTCTTTAGTACAGTATACAGTATCAGATAAACTGCCGCAAGTCCTAGACATTTCATTCAGATCATATATGAAATGACACGAGTTTCTCCATTCTGAAAGCTGGGAAGATAGATGCTTCAGGCAATCACTAGACAATTAATCAAAGAGCATGCAACGCCCTCTCTTAATTACCAGTGTCCAACGACAAAGCAATGCCTGCTGGACTACTATAGGAACTGAAATTGCATGTATACTATCGCACTTCCAGTACCAAAAATGAATGTGTAATGCGATTAGGAAAGGGAAAATAGCAGCCATGCAATAGAGGACCAGGACAAACAAAAAAACTATAATAAAACAGGAATCACATACTGTACTACTTTGAACGAATCATCTCTATCAGATCCGTCGAGCAGAAATCATATAAGGAAATCAAGTGTAACAAGGATGAGGTAAACAACCCACATCAACACATTAGAGAATACTAGAAACTTACTATCGCTTGAGTTGTCCCCTCCACTTGGAGTGGACGACGATCTAGTTGCTGAGCTTCTTCCTGGCTGTGCCCTTGTAGAGAGGGTCATGGCAGGCATGGCCACGGACATGGCCATTAGCTGCACCCACGACCCCTTAACGCTCTCACCGCCCGGAGAGGAGGTGCCTTCCATACGGGCTCCTTCGGGTCTGAGAGAGCAAGAGCGAGGTGGGGGTTAGTAAACATCAAGGATGTTGTTGTTCTTGGTCAAGCTAAGTAAAAAATCAAGGGCATAACAGATTCAAGTAAAAAAAATTAACATGTGTACATCTTGCGCAAACTATCATCATTTATAAAAAAAATACAAAAAATATGCAAACAATTATACAATGGTTAAGTGCTCATACTTATATCATATCAAGCAATGGCATTTAGCAACAGTGAGGATCAACTACACTATTGACATATCATGAATACTTAATCCTCAAGATGTAGAACGCTTATTTACAGTAGTTTGGGTTTTAAAATGTTTCATCTTGAAGCATCACACTAGCAAATGATAGGAAAGATCACAGGAAACAGCACTACCCTGATCAAGTATACTACAAGCATAAAAAAAGTCAAACAAGCTCATTGCGCATTTTCTTTCAGCGTGAGACACAATAAGCATAAGTAACCACTAGGAAAATAAATTGCTATCCACAGGCCCTATTATCAGCAACAAGAACATTAGGCGATGAAGAATATAATTCCAATGCATTTTGTTAGCCAAACACACCCTGCCACCCCAACCATCTGACGATCCAATAAAATGTCTAGGAAATTCTATTGAGTGGCATCGGTCACGATTTCTATCTGGTGTGCTAGTAAATATGGACGATGGATGAACATCAAACATATGAAGAAAACAGTACATCAAGGCATCAACCTACTGTACATCATGTCAATTCACTCTACACCCAACCCGGCACTATGAGGAACAACTCGTACAAAGCTACATGGAAGTCAATTAATCCCGAATTACTCAGTCTCATCGCAACCATTGACACAGTGGAATAACACTAACGATAGGGAAAATCCAAGGATAAGTTGCTGGGGTTGGGGGAGGTGGTGACTAGCAGCAGTGCCAGCGCTGGCTACAGGCCCTGGGCAACCGCGGCCATTGAAACCTAGATTCGAGGAAGCGCAGGGCGAGGAGGATGGGGGGTGACGGACCTTGCCGCTCCAGGTGTAGTAGACGGTGTGGCAGAGCACAGTGGAGAGGACCTTGACGCAGACTCGCCAGCCAGCGGCGGCGCCACCTACACGTCCTCGACCACCAGCAGCTTGTTCGCCTCGTATGCCACCGCCGTTGCACGCAAACCGAACCCCAGCTCAGAGGCGGCGGAAGGGCGGGGAGGGGGCGCCATGTCAGCCTTGAGGCACCGCGGCCTCCGGGGAAGACGAGGCCGCCATCGTCGCCGCGCAAGCAGCCAGCCGCGAGGGCGGTCGGCAGGCGCCGCGGTGGGCGCCGCTGCGGGATGCGTCGCGGAAGGAGGCCGGGGACGGGGAGGTGGTGATGGCGTCCACCCTGTTGCGCTTCTGCTGCTTGGACATACGGGGCAGCAGCCTCAGGAAGGAGGCGGTGAACACCAGCGCCTGCGCGCTCGATCTGCTGCGGGAGGGCAAAGGGGAGTGATTGGGAGGGGGGAGGAGGGGTGGCAACAGGGCGAGGAGAGGGGGGAGAGATCCGGATTGGGTTGCTAGGGTTTGGGTTGGGTGGCTGAGACTTGAGAATGAGTGAGAGACGTTCGATCCATTGGGTGTGGACGGTCCAGATCGGCTACAGTGGGATGATCCGTGGGAAAAGCGCTGATTGGTTCAGAAAATTTATGACAAAAAATAGTTCTAAGTACTAAAACTAGAGGCATTTTGTGAAGCAGCTATCAAAAATATTTTGCAAAATGGCTCATCTAAATTTTTCACTCAAGTTATACCACATTTTATGAATGATCACCAATTTGCATGCATTTTTTATCTTTCTAGCTATTTTTAATCATTTTTCTTGTTGCAAAAATGGTTTTTTGTGAAGAACCTACAAAATATTTGTTGCAAAATTGGACCAAATCAATTTTCTAAAATACTAGGTCATATTTAATGTACAATTGATCAAATGGTTCGGTGTCAAAAGCTTTGATCCACCTCTCGTAAAAAAGAGAAATTTCCGTTGATTCAGGTGGAAGTGGATCAAATTTGAATTGCGGCTGCCTTATAGTTTGCTCTTTAATATTTCCAAAATTCATTTCTAGGTACATAAGTATCTATTTAATCAGAGAAACACCAAAAAAATTCCAAGATTCAACCACTAGCTAGGAACGGTCATTCCCGCTGTTTTGACCGCATTTTGAAACAGGCATAAAAAATTCAAAAAAAATCAAAAAAATTGAAAAACCTTCGCATTGTGTCACTATATGTGACCAGGTTACAAGGAAAAATAATAAACTTGTAATATGGTAATTCTTTTAAAAAAGTGTTCTCAGAAATTAGCTATCATGTGCGAAGATTCATGGCTTTCAAGCCAAATGATCAATCTTATGACCACATTCATGGCATAGTTTTCTAAATGATATCATATTGTGCACAAGGGTGTATCTTGGAATGGAAAACAATGTTTCCTAAGAAAGTTTTCATTTTCTTTGGACGAAAAATTCATTTTCCATTTTTTTAAGTGCCCAAAATGAGTTTATTTGTGAAGGACTTACCATATATTTGTTGCAAAATGGGACCAGATCATTTTTATAATATATTAGGCCATATTTAATGCACAATTTACCAAATGGTTGGGTGTCAAAAGATTTTATCCACCTCTGGTGAAAAAGACATTTTTTTGCCGATCCAGCTGGAAGCAGGTCAAATTTGAACTACAGCTGCCTTATAGTTTGCTCTTTATTTTTTCCAAAAATCATTTCTAGGTATATAAGTATCTATTTAATCAGAGAAACACCAAAAGTTTTCCAAGATTCAACCACTAGCTAGGAACGGTCATGCCCGCCGTTTTGACTGCATTTTGAAACGGGGATAAAAAATCCAAAAAAATCAAAAAATTGGAAAACCTTTGCATTGTGTTATTATATGTGACCAAGTTACCAGGAAAAATAATAAACTTGTAGTACGACAATTCTTTTAAAAAAGTGTTCTCAGAAATGAGCTATCATGATTGAAGATTCATGGCCTTCAATCCAAATGATCAATCTTATGGCCACATTCATGTCATAGTTTATTCAAATGATCTCATATCGTGCACAAGGGTGCATCTTGGAATGGCAAACAATATTGCCTAAGGGAGTTTTCATTTTCTTTGGACAAAAAATTCAATTTTCATTTTTTGAATGCCCAAAATAAGTTTTTTTGTGAAGGACCTGCCATATGTTTGTTGCAAAATGGGACCAGGTCATTTTTATAATTTATTTGGCCATATTTAATGTACAATTGACAAAATGGTTGGTCGTCAAAAGTATTTATACACCTCTGGTGAAATAGATAAATTTCCACCGATTCAGTAGGAAGCAGGTCAAATTTGAACTGCAGCTGCCTCATAGTTTGGTCTTTATTTTTCCCAAAAATCATTTCTAGTTACATAAGTATCTATTTAATCATAAATACATGGTTTGGTGGCGATACATCGAGGTTTGGACGGTGGCCGAGGGCCCCAACTCCAGAGCACGTAAACTCGCATGCCCGCCACGTGGTCACCGCGTGACCGTGGCATTGCCTTGTGTTTTGGGCAGCCTATGCATGTCTAGTGGGTTGGTCACTCCTCAGGTAGGTTCTAGGAAGAAAATTACAATATAAGATTCTCACGAGGAGACCGAACTATGCTCAAACATGAATTAGCAGCCAAGTGTTTGATTAGTGGTACGGGAAATGCGCATGGCCAATGAGCGTGAGTTTTGGCTGAGGATGATCAGCTACTAAGAAGACTGTCTTCAAAAAATTTCAACTCAAAAGGAGGAGCCTAGGTGGTACTTGCTTTGCAAAGTACCACACTAGACAGAAATATGAATGTTGAAGCTGGGCTCAAAATAATGAATGTTGAATGTTGGTTTTCATTCTACATTTTTCTTTTAAATACTTGTTTAACATTTTTTTCAAATGCTTGCTTTAACATTTTCTAAATACAAGATTGACATTGTTCACACACATTGTATATTTTCTGTATACATTTTTCTTATACACCAGACACAATTTTTTATACACAATTAACAATTTCAAGTGCTTGGTTAGAACTTTTTGAATACATAGTCAACATTTTTATATACAACATTTAAATGTTTTTTAAATACAAGATTAATATTTTTTATTTACACATTTTAACATTTTCAGATGCTTGATTTACATTTTTATATAATTGTTTAACATTTTTAAATGCTCAATTAACATTTTTAAATACATGATCAACTTTTTCCACACACATTGTATATTTTTTGTACATATGTAAGATTTTCAAATGCTTGGTTAACATTTTTTCAAACGTTTTATGTGAAATTTGTTTTTCAATATATATATATAGAATAATTGGAAGTATAAATAATGAACGAAAGTAAAAACAGAATGAACGAACAAAAAACAGACCAAAAAACAAGCCGCGACCCAGTAGTTGGCCCACTCGACGGACAGAAAATATAAAGGAAAAAAGGTGCCCTTGTCCCACCAAGGCCCAAGCCCACTCGACACTACCCATTAAATAGGTTACGTGCGAGAATGTACCAGTGTCTTTGTTACGGTATGGTGGTTTCTCTCCTTAGGCGAACTCGACTAGTAGCTAGTTCGAATCACGTAGTGTGGTTTCTTTTTTGCTTTATTCACCTTTGTGGGACAGGTCCTTTTTTTTCTTTGAGAGTTGCGTTTTGGCGCGGTGGCCTTTCTTTTTTGCTTTATTCACCTTTGTGGGACGAGTCCTCTTTTTCTTTGAGAGTAGCGTTTTGGATCTTAGATGTAGATACACCTATTATGAAATATGTATAGAAAAAATCTCGCGTGTACATCTGGACATCCTATGTTCGCACACAAAATTTCGGTGAACAAGGGCATTTTTGTTGCATGTGTAAAAAAGATTAAAAATAGCTTATGATAGCTGTAATCAAGCATCGAAAATTGTCTTTTTTTACACAAGTCACAAAAAATGTCATTTTTCATTGAAACTTGATGCACACACATATAGTGTTCGGATTTACACGTGGGATTTTTTCTCGAATTTTTTTAACTTTTTAAAATATGTATTTAGACAATGGGTGCATATACACCTATGAGCCAAAGTGATTTTTCGCCTTTTTCTGCTTTATTCACCTTTGTGGGACGGGTCCCACATGTCATTTGTACTGTGTTAGTTGGCCTCGTCTGTAAATGTAGACCCAGTTTAGTCAATAAATCAATCTATGGACGGACTGACGCTACAACCGACACATAAGCCAAAATTATACGACACATAGGTAAAATTGATGATGTGGACATCCAGTCATCCATGCTACAACACCATGACCATCTGGATTGGTCATAATCAGCTAGAAATAAGGCTATCGACCATTGTTATCTACTTATGACCATTTTGTGTAAGGCAATTATGACCTTTTTGACCAAAATAGTCACTATGGTTTATGGTTTCGACTCTCCTAAATAGGCCACGACCAATTGGATCGAAATGGTCATAGATTTATGACGATTTCTTCCACGGTCACTGCCAGAAGGTCACAATTGAGCATATTTCTTGTAGTGGGTCACGGCAAAAACTGGACGCACTTCGTGTACAAACTGGACAAACTCTTTCTGAGTATCAGGGTTTCGGACGAGAACTCATCTGTTACACGGCCACTTCAATGTTTTTTAAACTTATTTGAACTCCGGACTTCTTTTGTGTTCAGTATGCAGCATTCAAAGCGACGTCATCAATTTCCAACATGTTCTGACATCATTTGTTGTTTTTCGGTCATTTACCTAATTGTTTAGAGAGCTAAATGACCGTGAAATTGAAAATCACTACAAAATGAATCCTGAAAATGTTGAAACTTGGTATGGTATCATCATATCACCCGCATAGCATGCGCGAAAGAGTAGAGAGGGTCACGGCAAAAACTGGACGCACTTCGTGTACAAACTGGCCAAACTCTTTCGGAGTATCAGGGTTTCGGACGAGAACTCATCTGTTACACGGCCACTTCAATGTTTTTTAAACTTATTTGAACTCTGTACTTCTTTTGTGTTCAGTATGCAGCATTCAAAGGGACGTCATCAATTTCCAACATGTTCTGACATCATTTGTTGTTTTTCAGTCATTTACCTAATTGTTTAGAGAGCTAAATGACCGTGAAATTGAAAATCACTACAAAATGAATCCTGAAAATGTTGAAACTTGGCATGGTATCATCATATCACCCGCATAGCATGCGCGAAAGAGTAGAGAGGGTCACGGCAAAAACTGGACGCACTTCATGTACAAACTGGACAAACTCTTTCGGAGTATCAGGGTTTCGGACGAGAACTCATCTGTTACACGGCCACTTCAATGTTTTTTAAACTTATTTGAACTCCGGACTTCTTTTGTGTTCAGTATGCAGCATTCAATTTCCAGAAGACAATAAATAGAAGAAAAGAAATAATGCAGAAAATAAAAAAACTATACAAAAAATTACTCAAAAATAAATAGAAGAAAATAAATAATGCAGAAAATAAAAAAACTATACAAAAATTACTCAAAAATAAATAGAAGAAAATAAATAATGCAGAAAAGAAAAAAACTATACAAAAAAATTACTCAAAAATAAATAGAAGAAAATAAATAATGCAGAAAAGAAAAAAACTATATAAAAAACTACTCAAAAATAAATAGAAGAAAATAAATAATGCAAAAAAGAAAAAACTATATAAAAAATGTGTTGGCGCGCTGCCCAGTGGGCCTGCCAGACCTAGGGTGTGCAAATGCAGGCCCAGAAGGGCCAGCAAGCTCACAGGGCAGCGCGCCCTAGTTAATTAAGCCCAGAAGCCTGCTATATAGAGAAGCTCGAAGGAGCAGCCGCGGCTGGGTTTATAAACCAGTGCGGCTGCCCTTCGCTCGGCGAGGTGGGACTAAACATTATGCACCGCCGGTGGCAGCGCACAACCTTTAGTACCGGTTGGTGGCTCCAACCGGTACTAAAGGGGGGGTCTTTAGTTCCGGTTCATGGCACGAACCGGTACTAAAGGGGCCGTTTCCCGCCCCTTGGCCTAGCGAAAATTGGCCTTTAGTACCGGTTGGTGGCTCCAACCGGCACTAAAGACCCCTCCTATATATATGGAACCTACGAAAAAATCAGTTTCGCCCACCAGTAGTTCTTCTTGATCCAAACTTCTTCGCCGCGCCCGTCGCCCCATCGCGCGCCGCCCTCGCCGCCCTTGCCGCCCGTCATCGCCGTCACCGCCGTCGCCCATGCCATCCGTCATCGCCGTCACCGCCGTCGCCCCCGCCACCCGTCGTCGCCGTCACCACCCGGCCCGTCGCCCCCGCCGCGCCCATACATCGCCACCGCCTCTCGCTCGTCCCCCCGTCGTCGCCCGCCGCCGCCCCCCGGTCGTACACACACACACATATAGAGAGAGAGAGACACACACACCACACACACACAGGGAGACACACACACACACACCACACACACACACACATTGTTTTTACTTATTCTATTTTCTGTTGTTTAGATTAATGTTAGATAAATTACGTAGATAATAATGTTAGAATGTTAATGTTAGATGAATTATATGGAAAAGATGTTAAATATTAATGTCAAATATATTTTACATGAATTAGAACAAGTTGAACTAGTTGAATTAGTATAGCTAGATATTAATTAGGTATATATACGAGACTTGAACTAGTTGAATTAATATAGCTAGTTTATTTTTAATATGAAAATTAATAGAACAAGTTTATTTTTAGTAAGAAAATTTAGGTATATGAGATTTGATGATCTAATCAAAATATTATTATATAGAACTACCTACTTTATTTAGTAAGAAATTAATAGAACTAGTTTATTTTTAGTAAATGCTTAGTTGAATTAATAGAACTAGTTTATTTAGTTGAATTAATAGAACTAGTAAGTGTTTAATGTTTCACCTATATATGAACATATATGTTAGATATTAGATAAAAATTGTATGTTAGATATATATTTAATTTAGTTATATGAGATTTCATTATCTAATTAACAGAACTAGTTTAGTTGAATTAATTAGTTGAACTAGTTAGTTGAATTAGTTCAATTAATTAGGTATATTCTTCGTAAGTGCTTAGTTGAACTAGTTGAATTAACAAAATTAGTTGAATTAATAGAACTAATAAGTGTTTAATGTTTCACCTAAGAACATAGGAATATCGTCTAATGACGAACACGATTTCATTATGTGTGAATACTGCGAAGACCAGCGCGGCCTGTGCGGCAGAAATTTTCTAGTTGATGATAGACGCTTCAGCATCAAGCTGGATGAGAACTTCGAAGTGGATACAGTAAGTCACAATGACAAGTCTTTTTTCGTAATTAAGCATGACTTATGCTTCATTTGCTTCACCTTTTAATTTTAATTTTTCACTATTCTACTAGCGTATCCCCTGCCATGCAAGAATTTTTGTCTTGGATAAGATAGGTTTCAGTCCTAACGAAACTATGGAGGTAAAAAGAGTTTACTTGAAGACCGAGCATGGTTATACCTTCAACGTCAAATTATACAATGCAGACACATACACCTATTTTGAATGCAAAACTTGGCAAGCACTATGCAAGGCTTATGCATTTGAGCCTGATATGGTTATCACCTTTGATATTCGTCCGGAAGATGATATTGAAGGTAATAGAGACATCTGGGTCGATGTGCAGACGCCTCCAGTTCTACCATTATGTGAGTTTCTCAACCATATTTATGTCTTCGATATGAGATTATTTGAACCAGTTGAATAATTAATAGATCTCAATTTATATTGACAGCTTACTTCCAATCAAGCAAACATGTCCGGCGCTTGGTAGACAGGACCGTCCACTATCTCGGGGCTAAACTAAATTGCGAGTAGACAAGTCATTATGTTTCATGGCTTGAGGATCTTGTTGCTGTCAAGACAAATTTCTTTCCTGCACTTAGAAATGTTAGTACTCAAAACGTGCGACCAATAGTGTTCGTACTGAACTACGGTCATATATATTTAGGAAAGATGGTAAGATTTCTACTATTTCTCCTCAGTGCATCTTTTGCATACATTATTTCTTAAAGCTAAACTTCATTGCTAAGTATGTTACTATATACGATGTTCTTCAACAGGGACTCCCGATGAATGTTGTGCCTGATTGGATCGAGACTAAAGGTACCATGAATATTGTTAGCTTACGACCAAGATATTCTACAATGCACTTTAGTGCATTCAGGATTTCTAATAGTGAGGAATGCTTAATAGTAAAAGACTGGAGCAAAATTGTGAACGATCACAGAGAAGTACTAGGGGGCAGAAATCAGAAGCGCAACCCACGATTAGGAGACAGGTTCATCTGCATGCTCCAATATGATGAATCAGCAAAGATATACATGTTCTATGCTATTTTACCTGAGAGAGAGAAGCAGGAGTGATTAATTAGCTAGTTCATGCTCTTAGTACTTGTCCTCTCATGTCCGTGTTCTTCGTCCTGAACTTAATCTCAACGAGTGATTTGCTTTTGTGGTGTTATGAACGCTTATAATATCATTACCATGTTGAACTCGATGATATCTTTGCTATAAAACCGTTGGTGATGATATATATGATGCAAGAGTTTTTATATTAATTAATATGATGATGATGATGAGTTATTATATCATTTATGAAAGAAATTGCATATTAGTTTCAACTGGATGGATTCTAGCTAAGTGATCAAGTATATGCCATATCCATATTACCTCGATCACTTAAGTAGGTGATCAAGTATGTATAATATGGATATGACATATACTTGATGACTTAGCTAGGATCCACACGCATCCAGTCAAACTAACCACCTAATGATTTAACAACTCATTATAATGTAAAATAATCACTAAATTAAATTGAAAACACAAAATTAAAGTAAAAATAAAAAATAAAACCAAAACACACCAATACATTTAGTACCGGTTGGTGTTACCAACCGGTACTAATGTCCTACGCGCCCACGGAGCTGGCTCGTGCCACGTGTTTGCCCTTTAGCACCGGTTCATGCTAAACCGGTACTAAAGGGGGGGCTTTAGTGCCTACAATTTAGTGCCGGTTACCGAACCGGCACTAAATCCCCTTACGAGCCGGTGCTATTGCCCGGTTCTGCACTAGTGCTATCATGCAAAGTTGAAGGAAATATGCCCTAGAGGTAATAATCAAGTTGTTAGTTTATATTTCCTTATTCATGATAAATGTTTATTATTCATGCTAGAATTGTATTGATCGGAAACCTTGATACATGTGTGAATACATAAACAAACACTGTGTCCCTAGTGAACCTCTACTAGACTAGATCGTTGATCAAAGATGGTTAGGGTTTCCTAACCATTGACATGAGTTGTCATTTGATAACGGGATCACATCATTAGGAGAATGATGTGATGGACAAGACCCATCTGTTAGCTTAGCATATTGATCGTTCGGTTTATTGCGATTGCTTTCTTCATGTCAAATACATATTCCTTCGACTATGAGATTATGCAACTCCCAGATACCGGAGGAATACCTTGTGTTGGGGATATAACTACTGGGTATGAACTGCCCAGGAGAGGTCGGGTCATACCACTAGCGACTTATCAATGAAGATGGCGGCTCATACAAGCCCGTTGAAGGCCCAATATCTAGAGGCGACTTGAGGCCCAACTGGATGAACTACCATACATGTATAAGTTGTATTGTAAGGCAAAATTAGTTAGTCACCGAGCCAGAAACGTTGTGTATGAGCTGGCCGGGACTCTGTAAGCCACCGGGCATTAACCTTTGTATATAAAGGGACGATCCGGCGGCGACATAGGGACAAGAAACAAGAGATCGAGAACTAGGTCAAGCGTATTTGCTCCCTGGTAATCGAAACCCAAGCAATACAACCCCAAACTGGAGTAGGCCTTTACCTCCACCGCGAGGGGCCGAACCAGTATAAACTCTCTGTGTCCTTTCTCCCAATTAACCCCTTTAAGCTACCTGGTTGCGATGGATCCACGACTAAGTCCTTCCGCTAGGACATCTGCCGTGTCAAGTCCATGACAGTTGGCGCCCATCGTGGGGCCAGTGCACGGTGGTTTTGAGTTCTTGAAGGGCAGCTTCGCAGGGATCAAGGGATACGCCGTGGGCTGGATGACCAAGAGTCATTGCGGCAAGCTCTACATTGACGATGCTGGCTGGGGCTCCGAGGCCAGCTCAATTGAGTACGGGTACCAGGTCCCCTTCGGTGGAATCCACGTCTTCATCGGCAAGATTAGCGAACTGGGCCCTGAGTCGGACACCTACACCGACATCATCGAGACGGCTCAGCATGCACGACCCGCACGGGTTCGACCCGCCGTGAAGCATGCCTTTGTTGGTTTGATCGATGGGGCGGAAGTTGAGGAAGGATCTGTGTCTGGTGGTGAGACGGCCATCTACTCTGATGGTTAATCATCCATAGGAGAGACCAATTCAATGTATCAGGTGCAAGAAGGCCGACTTGGGGGCTGTTCTGATGGAGACAGTATTCCAGACCCCTATGAGCTGCCGAACAAGGTTGCGATATTCATGGCCGGCACACAGCCGGCTCTCGGCTCAACAACCGCCGTGGCTATGACCTCCAGCTCAACGGTTGTGGTGACGGCTAGTGCTAGCGGTACTACACGCCCGTCGGCTCAAGTTCTGACTGAGTTATTGGAGGCTATGGCGACTTTGATGGGGGTGTAGGTGACCCCAGACAACCAGTAACAGCATAAGGTAGATGTGGCAAATCTACGAGATGAGATAGCCCAAGCCAAGGAAGAGCTGGCAGCTGAGAACGCCAGGATGTCCACGGAGCGAGTTGTTTTGGACACTCAGGCACAACGGATTCAGGCAGAGTCATTCCGGCTCACCTTGGATCAAAATGCTTCAAATTCCATCATGATAAGGAGACACTAGAGTCGTCTACCTCTGGCTTACGATGCGAGAAACCTCTTCAACACGCCTGGGGCGGAGACCAGTGACCCGCCTATGGTAAACCGGGCGGTTGAGGCGCCAGTGACCGGAGCGCCGGTTCAGCCGCATACTACAGATCCGCCTCATTTGGATATGACTCCGCCTCAGCATGTTCCGACACCGCCGGGCCATTATTCTAACCCTTTGGATAACATGATCGCGATGGCGACACGATTGGCAGCTCTCCCAGTTGAAGGTGAGTCTCTAGTTGGGATAGAGACGCGGAGGGCCAGAGAACTTCTTCAGACAACCATGGCTCAACAGGCGGCTGATTCATATAGCCGTGAATGGATTCACTCAACGCCTCATCCAAGTCGGAGCTACAGCAGGCACATTGAGTCGCCAGCAGTTTCAAGCAGAGAGCAGCACCATAACTAGCCCCGTAGGAATGACCCAGTGCATGGTGGTGTTGATGCTCAGACTTTGGTGGATCAGGGTAGGGCGCGTCGGGAGGTTGAGCTGGCGGCTCAACAGCAATCTCCGGTTTATCCATCGGCGTCTTTGGAGGCAGGAGTGACCTCTAGAACCCTGGGTGTGCCATGTTTAGCACCGGCTCTGCGCAACGAGCGTCTACCTAAGGATTTCAAGGGCCCTCGTATGGTGCCTAATTACAAAGCAGATCATCCCCCTGAGGCTTGGATTGAAAGTTATGAGATGGCTATGGAGATGCTAGATGTCAGTGATGCTGCATGTGCTAAATATTTCACCATGATATTGGACGGGCCGACTCGTACTTGGTTCAAAGGGCTGCCCGCTAACTCCATAAGATCATGGGCAGAGTTGAAAGCCCGTTTCATCCAAAAATTTAAAGACACATGCAAGCAGCCCCTGTCGATCCTGGATTTGGATTCTTGTGTACAAGATGAGGGCGAGTCAACAACCAATTGGGTGCGCCGTATCTCAGCTGTTATACACTCATCAGATAGTATCGATGCCGGTCCAGCGGTCCTAATGTTGGAGAAGAATTGCCGTTTCCTCCCCCTTAAGAAGAAGTTGGGGCGGCTTAAGCACCACCGCAATGACATGGGGGAGCTCATGGCGGCTCTCGTCAGATTTGTCAATTCTGATAGTACCAAGGACCCCAACTCTGATGAAGAGAAGGCGGGTAAGGGAAAGAAGAGTGGCAGTGCGAAGGGACATCAGCATAACATGGCGGGTCATGGTGGAAACGGTAAGCGCAAGGCTGAGAGCGGTTCATACTTTGTGGCCAGTGCCAATACAGAGAATAATAATCAGCGTCGCAAGGGAAAGCCGCCCTAGTTTGGAGGGCCAAAGTTCAGCCTTGAAGCAATCATGAACCAGCCTTGCCTGAAGCATGGCATGCAAGAAAAGCCAGCGAATCATCTGTGGAAGGATTGCTTCATTATGAGGGAGTATAGGAATTCCAATTTCTTCCAGAACAATCATGACCCGAATGGCAGCTCAAGATCTGGTTCTCACGGACCAGGTTTTGGGGGCGGCAGCTCAAACTCTGGTTTCCAAGGCCAAGGCAATCAAGGTGGTTTTAATCAGCAGTCTGGTCAAGGGAATCAGCAGCATCAATCTGCTTATCAGAGTAATCTGAAGCAGTTGAACAATGGACAGTATGATGTGTTCTCCACAAGTTTATGTAAACGAGACCAGAAGATTCATAAAAGGGCGGTGAACGCAGTTGAGTTGGTGGTTCCCCGTTACTTGCGATGGTCTAAACATCCTATTCTTTGGAGCCGTGAGGATCACCCGCCCCGGGTTGACAATCCGAGTCACTTGGCTTTAGTGGTTGCACCTCAGGTTGGAGGTTACAAGTTCACTAAGGTGCTCATGGATGGAGGCAGCAGCATCAATATCCATTACTACGAAACTTCTCGTCGTATGAGTTTAACTAACAAGGATCTTAAGCCGTCTAACACTATTTTTCATGGTGTGGTGCATGTTAAGTCGGCATATCCACTGGGGAAGATAGCTTTGGAAGTGGCTTTCGATGATGATCATGATTCTAGGGTCGAGACATTGACCTTTGAGGTGGTTAAGATTAAGAGCCCTTATCATGCTTTATTTGGGCGGCTGGCTTATGCTAAGTTCATGGTGAGACCTTGTTATGTTTATCTGCAGCTTAAGATGCCAGGTTATAAGGGTACTGTCGGTGTCAAAACCGGCGGATCTTGGGTAGGGGGTCCCGAACTGTGCGTCTAGGCCGGATGGTAACAGGAGGCAAGGGACACGAAGTTTTACCCAGGTTCGGGCCCTCTTGATGGAGGTAAAACCCTACGTCATGCTTGATTAATATTGATGATATGGGTAGTACAAGAGTAGATCTACCACGAGATCGGAGAGGCTAAACCCTAGAAGCTAGCCTATGGTATGATTGTTGTTGTGTATGTTGTCCTACGGACTAAAACCCTCCGGTTTATATAGACACCGGAGAGGGTTAGGGTTACACAAAGTCGGTTACAATGGTAGGAGATCTACATATCCGTATCGCCAAGCTTGCCTTCCACGCCAAGGAAAGTCCCTTCCGGACACGGGACGAAGTCTTCAATCTTGTATCTTCATAGTCCAGGAGTCCGGCTGAAGGTATAGTCCGGCTATCCGAACACCCCCTAATCCAGGACTCCCTCAGTAGCCCCTGAACCAGGCTTCAATGACGACGAGTCCGGCGCGCAGATTGTCTTCGGCATTGCAAGGCGGGTTCCTCCTCCAAGTACTTCATAGAAGATTTTGAACACAAAGATAGTGTCCGGCTCTGCAAAATAAGTTTCCACATATTGCCATAGAGAGAATAATATTTACGCAAATCTAATCTGCTGACGTATTCTGTAGTGTGACACACCACGGCCAAGCCTTTATCCGAGTCATTTCATTATCCCACCTCAGCGCGTCATGCGAGGCAGTTTCCTTGGCACGTCTTGTTAAAGCAGAGATCGTGTCCCCTTATTCCGGGATTCTCATCAATACGGGCGTGGGTAACCCAACCGCTTCTAGGACTCCTAGATTATAGGCAAGTCCAAACGGACACGGAGAGGACGCTTGATATTCACCCTCTTTATAAAGGGACAAGGCTTTTATTTTTCCCTCCTGTGCTCAATCAAATCCTTCCCCCACCTCAAGCTCAAATGCCCAAAGTTCAGTTCAGGTGCTCCGAACCTTCAGTCATGTCCGGATCTAGCCTTCAAGGCCGATGGGTGCCTTCCTTCGTCACGGAAGAAGACATCAAAAAGTTGAGGGAGGCCAGATATATGACCGCCGAGATTTTGCATCGGCTGCCTCCCCAGGGGCAGGCCATCCCCTCCCCCGAACCCAACGAGAGCGTCGTGTTCGTCTCCCACTTCTTCCGAGGTCTAGGCCTTGCTCTGGATCCTTTCATCAGGGGCTTGATGTTTTATTACGGGCTAGATTTCCATGATCTAGCTCCGGACTCCTTTCTTCATATCACGACATTTATTGTCGTGTGCGAGGCCTTCCTCCGGGTCACCCCTCACTTTGGCCTATGGCTCAAGACCTTTGAAGTAAAGCCGAAGATGATCGAGGGGCAACATGCGGCGTGTGGAGGTGCCTCAATACGCAAGATGACGGGAGCTTCATGGCCCAAAGGTTCCATTCCAGAGGTGTCTGAATTGTGGCAACAGGAGTGGTTCTACATCACGGCTCCTAGAAGTGCCAAGTGGGCGGCCGCCCTCGTTTTTCGCTCGGGCCCTCCACCACAACTGATGTCATGGATTAGCAGAGGACTGAGCTAGGGTCCAGCCAAGGACGTGCCTATACTGCAAAGCCGCATTCGAGATCTCTTTAATGGAGATTTCAGTTTGGTTGCGGTAATACAAGTTATGCTGGTCCGGTGGACCGCGTGTCATTCAAAATTTCCTCGGCCTGACGCACGAGGAGATGTACAAGTTATTCTTTGGACCTCAGGTAGAGTGTCCGGAAATCACCGAGGACGTGGGCCTGAGCAGTAACCGCGCCGCCGAACAGGTAAGGAATCTTCTGGCCGAACATACTATCTCTCATTTGTTACGAAGTTATCTCTGAGAGTTTGCTTTTTGACCAGGACTGGCTAACGAAGGCGAAGTTGATTCGGTGTTCGGCCCCCCTCCCTGAGGGTTTGGAAAATCCGGCACTAGAAAAGATGCTCCAGGTCGCACCCTGCCCGGAGCCCTTGAAGGAAGATACCGGGGAGGATAATACGGGCAGACGCGGGCCCCCAACGCTGCCCATTCTAACCGAGGGAGCGAGCGTCTCCATGAAGGAAGACGACCGGAGGAGGAAAAGGATTGCGCCTGGGGATTCGGAAGCTGAAGCTTCCAAACGGGAGAAGAAGTCTCCCACAGAGGGTCCTACCTTGGGGGGTGCTTTTGCCGCACAAAGTCCGCGGGGGGATCAATTCTCCAGCGAGTCGTAAGTGACCTGAAATACTATAATAGCACAGGTATGCCATCTTCTCTTCTGAGAAAATAACCACCGCATATATCTTTTGCAGTTCGGGCCTTAGCCCCTCTCAAATGAGCTCGTCTTCGGGGGATCTTATTCTAGAGATGATGGAGAGAGAAACGCCTCCTCCGGACTCCTCCGCTCCGGAAGCGGGCGACCCCGAAGTGTCATCGCGGAGGGCCTCTCCGAATACGGTGAGGCCAGAAGATAATCCCATTGACCCCCGGAGCTCCCAGTGTCCGGATCCCGAAGAGAGCAAACAAAAGAGTCCGGCACCGTCTTGTGTGCGATCGGATGTTCTGAGGGAGTTGGGGGGGTGAGTGGCCATCTCAGATGAACACCGTATGCTAATGAATACGGCAGTGGAGAGAATCGCGTCCGCCGAAAGCGGATTGCATGAAGCTTTTATGAGTCTACTGACAGGCTTTGAGGTACGTAAAATAATGTATGATAGTCCTGCACATGCTAGGTGTGCCCTGTGTAGATAGTAGCCCCTGAGACTGTGGTCGTCGTCGAAAACGACGACGAACAGAGGATCATATTCCCAGGTAATAACCATACTGCCTCTATGTGCAGGTCATGGAAGCTCCGGTGGCTAGCCGGACTAGCAAGTTTGCCCATTTAGAACGACAGTTGGATGCGGCAGACGCCGACATCGAGCTTGTTAACAAAAGGCTTGACGAGGCACAGGGTAAGTGTCATTATCTGGTAAACGCCACATAGGAAGAGCAGCATGATGCTAGTATCTTTAATATGTTGTGACTGCAGATGGAGCTGCCACTGTTGAAGCCTTGCAGGCAGAACTTGCCCGAGCCAAGGAACAAGCGAGGTTGGGTAATGCGGCTGCTTTAAAGGCGGCCGAAGAGTTGCAAGCTGAGAAGGCCACGCATGGCGAGAGCCGAGATAAGATGGCCAAGATGGCCATAGAATTAAAAGCCGCCGCCGACCGTTGCCAGGTTCTTGAGAAGGAAAACCAGGTGAAGGCATCGAACCTTGAGAAGGTTGCTGTGACGGGAAAAGACCTCCGCTCTGCTATGAGGGCAAAGAAGGAGGAGCTCCGGGAAGCCGGGGATATTGTAGCTGGGAAATCCTTTATGTTGCGGAGGAAGTTCGGAGATCCACGGTATGCCCCTCTGGATCGGCTATGGAGTTCGGAGGATGTGTATATGGATTTGGCAGCGAGCGCTGCCGATGCGGCCAAGTACTTCCAGGGTCAGACGGACCGTGAAGTAGACCAGCTATTTTGGAGACAATTCCATTCTCCCGAGCGTCTGCTTTCATTGACTGACCAATTAGCCGAATGGGCCGAACTAAATAGGTTGTCCGGACTCTCCATGAGGTCTGTTGTGGATCAGCTATGGCCGGAAAGGTCAAAACCGAACAGCTATTTCAGCTGGTGCAGCAGTTCCTTGACGTGGTGCCGCGCATTAATGCGATGAAGAGGTCGGCGTGCATAGAGGGTGCACGGATGGCCTTTTCCCGTGTTAAAGCATACTGGGCGGAGATGGATGCTATCACTGTTGCAGCGCGGGATTCGGCCATAGGTCGAAGGGCTGCTGAGCACTACTTTGAAGAAGTTCTTGAGGGTGCTCGTTTGATAGAGACCCAGTGCTCAAAAAATATTATGTTTGAGTGATATGTAATCTCAGTGTAAGAAAAATGCTTTTATAGATTTTTATAAGGCTATTTTTATACTTTTGCCTGAAAGTAATATGATGCCTCCTGGGCGGCCGTTTATGTATACATGTGTATAACCTGAAAGATTGCAGTCGTCGGCTTCAACCCCCATGCATATAATGCGGAGGTGCTTGCAAAAACACGCTTTCACACTTAACCCAACGTCTTGGTCCTATTAAGGAGGTGATAGCAGAGCGAGCGAGGCAACCGGACTATAATGCTTTAGCACTTTCACTTAGCCATAGGAGTTTGACAGTGGGGCTACTAGATAGCCCCTAGTGGCTCCGCACTCTCCCGATCCCGGGGTGTGTACATGCCTGGCCAGAAAACGGCCCTTCGTTAAGGCGGAGGAATTCTAACATTCCAACAGGTCATTGAGTGGTTGACCAGTCTCACGCTATATCATGACAGTCAGTTTTCGGCTTTCTCTACTGAGGTGCTCGTCCGGATGAACTAGGGCACAATCGCAGTAGTTCTCCTGGTGCTACCTTAGCCGGTAAAGCGGAACGTAAGGCACCAAAACACAGGAGCCGGGCAAACCCAACATTTGACCAAAGACAATGATTCGGAGCTGATGCATATAGGGCCAAACTCGCGACGCCGAACACTCCCTAAGGTATTCGGTCTTTGTGGTATAAACCGGGCCTAAGTAATGGCCTTTGTAAGAAGCCCCTTGTGTCCAGGTACGTGCATTGTTCTGGCACGGCCACATGCCAAGACGTCAGCATCCTTCTCAACGGTGGATGTGTATCAACAAGAGACAGTAAAAAAGGTTTACACAGGGTCTTAATCTAAAAAGAATCCTTGGAGCGGGTCCCTGCTGCACGTCTGCGCCTGTGTCTCCGTTGTGCCGTATCCTGGACGGGTGTAGCACGATGATCGTCTGTAGAAGAGAGGAATTTAGGTGAAAAAGGTTGTCGTGCAAAAAGATAGTTTTTTAAAGAAACCATGTATAATTCAAGATGAGAAGAAATTGCCACTTGTCTACGCGCGTTGAGCCCCTTGTATTGACAAATAGGGGTGTGACCATTTATTCGGTATAAGTAGCGGCGCCGGACTCGATTAGTTGTGTCTGAGGTCTTGACGACCTATTGGATGCTTTCGCTAGTCCGGGCGCCTTTAGTGTGCGGCTGCCAAGGCAGCCTCACTCTCTTCGGCGCGCAGAGATCGCTTGATATTTCCGTGCACTGAAATGATGCCACGTGGACCTGGAATCTTGAGTGTGAGGGAGGCGTAGTGTGGTATTGCATTAAAGCGAGCGAAAGCTTCGCGTCCGAGCAGTGCTTGATAGCCACTTTGAAACGGAGCGATGTGGAAGGTTAAATGCTCGCGACGGAAGTTATCGGGGGAGCCGAATATAACTTGTAGTAGGAGGGAGCCCGTACAACGAGCCCCTGGGCCTGGCGTTACTCCTTTAAAGGTAGTATTGCTATGGCGAATTTGTGTTGGGTCTAACCCCATCCCGTGGATTGTATCCTGATATATTAGGTTTAGGCTGCTGCCGCCGTCCATCAAGACTCGTGTGAAGTGATATCCGCCAATTACTGGGTCTAATACCAGGGCAGCCCATCCTGCGCGTTGGATACTTGCTGAGTAATCGCGATGGTCGAAAGTGATTGGTTGAGACAACCAATGACAGGACTTCGCGGTGACAGGCACTTGGGTATATTTTCCTGGGAGTGCCGCATTGTTTTTTCCCTTGATCACGTGTAACATGTTTACTGTTTTGACTTCTGGTGGAAATTTCTTTTGTTCCTCCGTGTCTTTCTTGGGAGGCTCATCCTCGTCTTAACTTGGTGTATCCTCCCCCTTATGTACGGCATTGATCTTGCCGGACTTCTTGAATACCCAACATTCTCTATGGGTATGATTAGCAGGTTTCCCAGGGGTACTATGGATCTGACATACTTGGTCCAGAATTTTGTTGAGGCTGGACAGTTCATCCCTGGTGCCTTTAGTGGGCGGCTTTTGACCTGGCCGAGAGCTTTTGAATCCGGCATTTACTGCTGTGCCCTTCGTGCTGTCTTCTTTATTCCAGCATTTGTTATTGCTGTTGCGCCGTGATTTCCTGTTTCCATCTCTAACTTCAGATGTACTGGGGTCGCTGGTGCTGCATCTGGCTAGCCAGCTGTCCACACCCACGCAAAAGCGGGTCATGAGGTTTGTTAATGCGGCCATCATTCTCGGCTTATTTTGGCAGAGGTGTCTGGCGAGCCATTCATCACGGACGCTATGCTTGAAAGCTACCAAGGCTTCGGTGCCCGGACAGTTGACAATCTGGTTCTTTTTAGTAAGAAACCTGTTCCAAAGCTTTCAGGCTGACTCTCTGGGCTGTTGAGTTATATGACTCAAATCGTCCGCATCCGGAGGTCGGACATAAGTCCCTTGAAAATTTGCCCGAAAGGCGTCTTCGAGCTCTTCCCAACTTCCAACGGAGCTTTTGGGGAGGCCTTTAAGCCAGTGACGAGCTGGCCCTTTGAGCTTGAATGGTAAGTACTTGATGGCGTGGAGATCATCTCCTCGAGCCATATGGATATGAAGGATGTAGTCCTCAATCCAGACCCCCGGGTCTGTTGTTCCGTCGTATGTCTCTATGTTTACGGGTTTGAATCCCTCTGGAAATTCATGGTCCAGCACCTCATCGGTGAAACATAGGAGGTGTGCGGCACCCCTGTAGCTGGGTGTACCGCGTTGTTCGGATGTTTGTTGTGTTGCATTGTATGCTAGGGCGCGCTTGCGTGGTCCATAAATGGATCTTGTTGTGCCGTCCTTTGGGTGCGAGCCCTCGCATGGGTCGCATGTTGTATTGTGAGTGGCATTGTATGCCACTCTGTGTTGATAGAGGGGTCGTCTATCCGACCAGGTGGTTGCTTTGATATTTGGTTGTGGGGGGTCTGAGGCCTCCTCATCGAATTCAGGTAGCAGCTTCCGCTTTGGGTAGCTCTTGGAGGGGCGATTGTCGCCGTACATCGCTGCTGTGTTGAGTATTTTACTCCATCTGATTTGGAGTTTGTCTTGCGCAGCCTTGAGCCTTTGCTTCTGCTTTTTCAGACTCCTCGCGGTGGCAACAAGCCTTTTACGGGCATTCTGCTGCTCCGGGTGCCTGTCCGGCGTTATGTCGTCCAGACCATTATCCTTAATAGAATTTGTTTGTTCGGTTTGATTATCCGGATTGTCGTTGTCCGGCAGCGGTTCGCCCTGCTCCAGTGCTGGGTCTGTGTGATCGCTATTTCTGTCAAGGCGGGATTTGGGGCGGCGCTTGCATCGCCGCTTTGACTGCTTTTCGAGGGAACAAGCCTTCGGTGCGTCCTTCCGCTCTCCGTCGTCATCTTTTGGTGCGTCCACCATGTATACGTCATATGACGAGGTGGCATTCCAGGGCCCAATAGGCGCTATTTCTTCATTGTCTCCTTCATCGGCGTCCATACCGTCGATGTCTTCGGAGTCGAAGTCGAGCATGTCGGTTAAATCATCGACAGTGGCTACAAAGTGGGTGGTGGGTGGGCTTTGAATTTCTTCATCGTCCATACCCCAATCTTGCTGACCGTAGTCCGGCCAGGGCTCTCCTGATAAAGAGAGAGACTTTAGTGATTTCATAATATCGCCGAAGGGCGAGTGCTGAAAGATGTCCGTGGCAGTAAACTCCATGATTGGCGCCCGATCGGATTCGATCGGCAGAGGCGCGAATGGTTCGGAGTCCGGAGAGGAGTCCGGCTCCTTGGAATCAAGAGTCCCGCGGAGTGCGGGGCAGGTGTTCGGCTTGATCGCCATTGGGATCGCAGCCCCCGAGGCGGCGTCCAACCGCCCATCCTCGATCGGCGCAGTTGGCTCCGAATTAAGGGTCGAAGCCGATGCGGGTGCGGCCTCCAGGGCACTGTTCGGCGGCAGAGCTAGATCATGCTCGTCGTGACAGTGCGGCGCGCTCGGCAGTGGCTCGAATCCGTCGAAGATCAAGTCCCCGCGGATGTCGACCATGTAGTTTAAACTTCCAAATCTGACCTGACGGCCAGGGGCATAGCTTTCGATCTGCTCCAGATGGCCAAGTGAATTGGCCCGCAGTGCGAAGCCGCCGAAGACGAAGATCTGTCCGGGGAGGAAGGTCTCACCCTGGACTGCATCGCTATTGATGATCGTAGGATCCATCAAGCCTGACGGCGACGACACAGAGGAACTCACAATGAAAGCACCAATGTCGGTGTCAAAACCAGCGGATCTCGGGTAGGGGGTCCCGAACTGTGCGTCTAGGCCAGATGGTAACAGGAGGCAAGGGACACGAATTTTTACCCAGGTTCAGGCCCTCTTGATGGAGGTAAAACCCTACATCCTGCTTGATTAATATTGATGATATGGGTAGTATAAGAGTAGATCTACCATGAGATCGGAGAGGCTAAACCCTAGAAGCTAGCCTATGGTATGATTGTTGTTGTGTATGTTGTCCTACGGACTAAAACCTCCGGTTTATATAGACACCGGAGAGGGTTAGGGTTACACAAAGTCGGTTACAATGGTAGGAGATCTACATATCCGTATCGCCAAGCTTGCCTTCCACGCCAAGGAAAGTCCCTTCCGGACATGGGACGAAGTCTTCAATCTTGTATCTTCATAGTCCAGGAGTCCGGCTGAAGGTATAGTCCGGCTATCCAAACACCCCCTAATCCAGGACTCCCTCAGGTACCATCATAGTACATGGGAACCGGAAGATAGCTTTGGAGTGTGAAGCGGGTGATGCTGCCTACGCTGAGTCTGTTTGTGCGTCAGAAGAGCTGAAGTTTTACAAAGATAATGTTGACCCGGCGGATATGACACCTTTGAAGAAGCCAACCACAGAGCATGACCCTCTGTTGAAATTTAAGTCGGTAGATAACACTAAGCTAGTTGACTTTGTTCCTGGAGATTCATCCAAGCAGTTCAGTATCAGTGATAATTTGGACACGAAATAGGAAAGCGCACTCATCGAGTTCATCCGTGAGAACCGGGACATCTTTGCATGGAAGCCTTCGGATATGCCAGGTGTACTAAGGGAACTCGCTGAGCACACTCTTAAATTGATCCAAAGTTTAAGACGGTGAAGCAATTCCTTCGTTGCTTTAATGAAGAGAGACATAAGGCCATTGGTGAAGAAGTGGCCCGGCTCTTGGCAGCTGAGTTCATTGTTGAAGTTTGTCATCCAGAATGGTTGGCTAACCCAGTGTTGGTACTTAAGAAGAATGGCACTTGGGGAATGTGTGTGGATTATACAGACCTTAATAAGGCTTGTCTGACTGATCCTTTTGCTCTCCCTCATATTGATCAGATTATTGGTGCTACGGCGGGTTGTGAGCTTTTATATTTTTTGGATGCTTATTCTGGGTATCATCAGATCAAGATGGCAGTTAAGGACCAGGAGAAGACATCTTTCATCACTCCCTCTGGAGCCTCCTGTTATGTCTCTATGTCATTTGGGCTCAAGAGTGCCCAGGCGACTTACCAATAGTGTGTTCAAAATTGCCTTCACGAATAGATTGGACGCAACGTTCATGCTTATGTGGATGATATTGTTGTGAAGTCTAGGAAGAAGGAAACCTTGATAGATGACTTGACGGAGATCTTTGACAATCTCCGGGTCTAGAAAATTATGCTTAACACGGGAAAGTGTGTGTTTGATGTGCCAGCAGGCAAGCTCTTGGGTTTTTTGGTTTCTGAAAGAGGCATTGAAGCTAACCCAGAGAAGATTAAGGCTATTACTACCCTGTCTGAACCGGTGTGTATCAATGATGTTCAGCGTCTGGCGGGTCGTATTGCGGCCTTAAGCCGGTTCATAAGCCGGTTGGGAGAAAAAGCTATCCCTCTATATCAGATGATGAAGAAGATGGACCACTTTGTCGGGAGTGATGCTGCTGATCAGGTGTTTGAAGCCTTGAAGAAACAGCTAGCTGAGCCGCCGATCCTTGTTGCTCCTATTGATAAGGAGCCCTTGTTGTTATATGTGGCTGCCAATAGCCGAGCTGTCAGCATGAGACTTTTTGTGGAAAGGAAGGAATCAAGCAAGGAGTATCTAGTTCAGCGGCCGATTTACTATATTAGTGAGGTACTCATTGAGTCCAAGCAGAGGTATCTGCATTGGCAGAAGCTAGTATATGGGGTGTTCATGGCTAGTCTAAAGCTCAAGCAATATTTCCTTGGTCATCCCATCATTGTGGTTAGTTCTGCTCCTTTAGGGGATATTATTCAAAACAGAGAAGCCATAGGTCGGGTAGCTAAGTGGACCATTGAGCTTGGACCCCGTGGTTTGAAATATATGCCTCGCACAGCCATCAAGTCTCAAGCACTTGTGGATTTCATCAATGATTGGACAGAGTTGCAGATGCCCGAGGAAAAGCCAAATATCACTTATTGGACTATTCACTTCGATGGATCCAGACAATTGGAAGAGGCTCGGGGGTTGGAGTTGTTTTGACTTCCCCACAAGGTGATAAATTTTGTTATGTTTTAAGGTTGATGTTCCCTTGCACTAACAATGCAGCTAAGTATGAAGCCTTACTCCATGGTCTTAGGATGGCTAAAGAGATGAATTTAAGCCGGGTAAGGTGCTTTGGCGACTCAGATTTAGTGGCTCAACAAGTCTCAGGCACTTGGGATTCTAAGGACCCACTCATAGCGGCTTACGCCGTGAGGTTGATGCTATTGCTGGTCATTTCAAAGGTTATCAAGTGGAACACGTTGATCGAAGGAAAAATGAGGCGTCTGATGCTTTGAGTCGACTAGGGTCCCAGCGTAAGCCGGTGCCACCTAATGTTTATCTGGATATTCTGCATAACCCTTTAGTCAAATTGCCTACGAAGGAGGATCTTGCTATTCCTGACCCGGAGGCACAATTGGTGGCGACTCTTCATGCTATTCATGATTGGACAGTTCCATATTTGGTTTATATGACCCAGGGCGAATTACCTGAAGATGAAACTTCGGCCAGGCAAATAACCCGATGGTCTAATTCAATGACTATTGTCAATGGAGAGTTGCACCGATGCGGTGTCACAAGGGTGTTTCAACGTTGTGTTTCTCATGAGGAGGGCCGTGAGATTCTACGAGAGATTCATGAAGGAGATTGTGGTCATCATGCCGGCTTTAAATCTCTCATAGCCAAGGATTTCCGTCATGGGTTTTATTGGCTGACGGCTCATGCTGGCGCAAAGGATTTGGTCAGTAAATGTGATGGTTGTCAGAAATTTTCAAGACGAGCTCATGTGCCGGCTCAAGAATTGAGGATGATTCCAATTACTTGGCCGTTTGTGGTCTGGCGGCTAGATATGGTCGGACCTTTCAAAAGGACCAAAGACAAAAAGACCCGCCTTTTGGTGGCGGTTGACAAGTTCACAAAGTGGGTTGAAGCAGAGCCGATCAGCAAGTGTGACGCGGCAACAGCGGTTCAGTTCATCAAAAAGGTGATTTTCTGTTTTGGCTTTCCTCACAGCATAATAACTGATAATGGCACTAACTTGTTAATACATCTCCAACGTATCTATAATTTTTGATTGTTCCATGCTATTATATTATCTGCTTTGGATGTTAATGGGCTTTGTTTTACACTTTTATATTATTTTTGGGACTAACCTATTAACCCAAGGCCCGGTGCAAATTGCTATTTTTTTGCCTATTTCAGTGTTTCGCAGAAAAGGAATATCAAACGGAATCCAAACGGAATGAAACCTTCGGGAACGTGATTTTTGGAACAAACGTGATCTAGAGGACTTGGAGTGGATGTCAAGAAACGAACGAGGAGTCCACGAGGCAGGGGGCACGCCCTCCCCCCTCGTGGGACCCTCGTGGCTCAACCGACCTACTTCTTCCTCCTATATATACTCATATACCCTGAAAACATCGAGGAGCACCACGAAACCCTATTTCCACCGCCGCAACCTTCTGTACCTAAGAGATCCCATCCTGGGGCCTTTTCCGGAGCTCCACCGAAAGGGGCAATGATCACGAAGGGCCACTACATCAACTCCATAGCCCCTCTGATGATGTGTGAGTAGTTTACTTCTGACCTTCGGGTCCATAGTTATTAGCTAGATGGATTCTTCTCTCTCTTTGGATCTCAATACAAAGGTCTCCTCAATCTTCTTGGAGATCTATTCGATGTAACTCTTTTTGCGGTGTGTTTGTGGAGATCCGATGCATTGTGGGTTTATGATCAAGTCCATCTATGAACACTATGTGGATCTTCTCTGAAATCTTTTATGCATGATTGGTTATCTTTGCAAGTCTCTTCGAATTATCAGTTTGGTTTGGCCTACTAGATTGATCTTTCTTGCAATGGGAGAAGTGCTTAGCTTTGGGTTCAATCTTGCGGTGCTTGATCCCAGTGACAGAAAGGGAAACGACACGTATTGTATTGTTGCCATCGAGGATAAAAGATGGGGTTTATATCATATTGCTTGAGTTTATCCCTCTACATCATGTCTTCTTACCTAATGTGTTACTCTGTTCTTATGAACTTAATACTCTAGATGCATGCTGGATAGCGGTCGATGTGTGGAGTAATAGTAGTAGATGCAGGCAGGAGTCGGTCTACTTGTCACGGACGTGATGCCTATATACATGATCATGCCTAGATATTCTCATAATTATTCGCTTTTCTATCAATTGCTCGACAGTAATTAGTTCACCCCCTGTAATACTTAGGCTATCTTGAGAGAAACCACTAGATTTGAATCGGAATTTATTAGAATACTCTATGTGCTTCACTTATATCTTTGGAGATAGATAATTTTGCTCTAGTTCTTCGCTTATATCTTCTAGAGCACGATGGTGGTTTTATTTTATAGAAATTATTGATCTCCCATGCTTCACTTATATTATTTTGAGGATCCCTTAGAACAGCATGGTAATTTGCTTTGGTTATGAATTTAGTCCTAATATGATAGGCATCTAAGATCGATATAATAAAAACTTTCGTAAAAAGTGCATTGAGTACTAGGATAAGTTTGATACTTGATAATTGCTTTGAGATATAAAGGTGGTAATATTAGAGTGTGCTAGTTGAGTAGTTGTGAATTTGAGAAATACTTGCATTGAAGTTTGCAAGTCCCATAGCATGCACGTATGGTGACCGTTGTGTAACAAATTTGAAACATGAGGTGTTATTTGATTGTCTTCCTTATGAGTAGCGGTCGGGGACGAGCGATGGTCTTTTCCTACCAATCTACCCCCCTAGGATAATGCGCGTAATGCTTGGTTTTTGATGACTTGTAGATTGTTGCAATAAGTATGTGTGTTCTTTATGACTAATGTTGAGTCCATGGATTATACGCACTATCACCATTCCATCATTGCTAGCCTCTTCGGTACCGTGCATTGCCCTTTCTCACCTTGAGAGTTGGTGCAAACTTCGCCGGTGCATCCAAACCCCGTGATATGATACGCTCTATCACACATAAACCTCCTTATATCTTCCTCAAAACAGCCACCATACCTACCTATTATGGCATTTCCATAGCCATTCCGAAATATATTGCCATGCAACTTTCCACCATAGTCCTCGATAATATTGTAGCGGTGCTCCCTTCCACCATAGTCCTCGATAATATTGTAGCGGTGCTTAGGCGAAGCCCTGCGACAGTAGTACATCAAGATCGTCACCACGCCGTCGTGCTGACGGAACTCTTCCCCGACACTTTGCTGGATCGGAGTCCGGGGATCGTCATCGAGCTGAACGTGTGCTAGAACTCAGAGGTGCCGTAGTTTCGGTGCTTGATCGGTCGGGCCGTGGAGACGTACGACTACATCAACCAAGTTAACGCTTCCATTGTCGATCTACAAGGGTACATAGATCACACTCTCCCCCTCTCGTTGCTACGCATCACCATGATCTTGCGTGTGCGTAGGAATTTTTTTGAAATTACTACGAAACCCAACAGTGGCATCCGAGCCCAGGTTTTATGTGTTGATGTTATATGCACGAGTAGAACACAAGTGAGTTGTGGGCGATATAAGTCATACTACTTACCAGCATGTCATACTTTGGTTCGGCGGTATTGTTGGACGAAGCGGCCCGGACCGACATTACGCGCACGCTTACGCGAGACCGGTTCTCCCGACGTGCTTTGCACAAAGGTGGCTAGTGGGTGACAGTTTCTCCAACTTTAGTTGAACCGAGTGTGGCTACGCCCGGTCCTTGCGAAGGTTAAAACAGCACCAACTTGACAAACTATCGTTGTGGTTTTGATGCGTAGGTAAGATTGGTTCTTGCTTAAGCCCGTAGCAGCCACGTAAATCTTGCAACAACAAAGTAGAGGACGTCTAACTTGTTTTTGCAGGGCATGTTGTGATGTGATATGGTCAAGACATGATGCTAAATTTTATTGTATGAGATGATCATGTTTTGTAACCGAGTTATCGGCAACTGGCAGGAGCCATATGGTTGTCGCTTTATTGTATGCAATGCAATCACGCTGTAATGCTTTACTTTATCACTAAGCGGTAGCGATAGTCGTGGAAGCATGAGAATGGCGATACGACAACGATGCTGCGATGGAGATCAAGGTGTCGCGCCGGTGACAATGGTGATCACGACGGTGCTTCGAGGATGGAGATCACAAGCACAAGATGATGATGGCCATATCATATCACTTATATTGATTGCATGTGATGTTTATCTTTTATGCATCTTATCTTGCTTTGATTGACGGTAGCATCATAAGATGATCTCTCACTAATTATCAAGAAGTGTTCTCCCTGAGTATGCACCGTTGCGGAAGTTCTTCGTGCTGAGACACCACGTGATGATCGGGTGTGATAGGCTCTACGTTCAAATACAACGGGTGCAAAACAGTTGCACACGCAGAATACTCAGGTTATACTTGACGAGCCAAGCATATACAGATATGGCCTCGGAACACGGAGATCGAAAGGTCGAGCGTGAATCACATAGTAGATATGATCAACATAGTGATGTTCACCAATGAAACTACTCCATCTCACGTGATGATCGGACATGGTTTAGTTGACTTGGATCACGTAATCACTTAGAGGATTAGAGGGATGTCTATCTAAGTGGGAGTTCTTTAAGTAATATGATTAATTGCACCTAAATTTATCATGAACTTAGTACCTGATAGTATCTTGCTTATGTATGTTTGATTGTAGATAGATGGCCCGTGCTGTTGTTCCGTTGAATTTTAATGTGTTCCTTGAGAAAGCAAAGTTGAAAGATGATGGTAGCAATTACACGGACTGGGTCCGTAACTTGAGGATTATCCTCATTGCTGCACAGAAGAATTACGTCCTGGAAGCACCATTGGGTGCCAGGCCTGCTGCTGGAGCAACACCAGATGTTATGAACGTCTGGCAGAGCAAAGCTGATGACTACTCGATAGTTCAATGTGCCATGCTTTACGGCTTAGAACCGGGACTTCAACGATGTTTTGAACGTCATGGGGCATATGAGATGTTCCAGGAGTTGAAGTTAATATTTCAAGCAAATGCCCGGATTGAGAGATATGAAGTCTCCAATAAGTTCTATAGCTGCAAGATGGAGGAGAACAGTTCTGCCAGTGAGCATATACTCAAGATGTCTGGGTATTGTAATCACTTGATTCAACTGGGAGTTAATCTTCCGGATGATAGCGTCATTGACAGAATTCTCCAATCACTTCCACCAAGCTACAAGAGCTTCGTGATGAACTATAATATGCAAGGGATGAATAAGACTATTCCCGAGCTCTTCGCAATGCTGAAAGCTGCGGAGGTAGAAATCAAGAAGGAGCATCAAGTGTTGATGGTCAACAAGACCACTAGTTTCAAGAAAAAGGGCAAAGGGAAGAAGAAGGGGAACTTAAAGAGCAAATCGGTCCCACTGAGTTTGGTAATAAGCTAACCAGAGAGTTGGTCAGGTAAACTCGGTGGGACCGATTTGCTCTTTCGGTGAGACCGAAAAGTTACAAAAAGGAAACATAGAGTTTACACTGCAATCTCGGTGGGACCGATTCGCTCTTTCGGTGAGACCGAAAAGTTACGAAAGGGAAACAGAGAGTTTGCAATCCCATCTCGGTGAGACCGAGATCCCTATCGGTAGAACCGAATTGCTAGGGTTTGGCAGTGGCTTATGACAAGTGAAACTCGGTGGCGCCGGATAGGAAGAATCGGTAGGACCGAGTTTGGCTTAGGGTTTAGGTCAAATGTGGATATGGGAAAGTAGTTGAGGGTTTTTGGAGCATATCACTAAGCACATGAGCAAAGAGGCTCATTAAGCAACACCTCATCCTCTTGATAGTATTGGCTTTTCCTAAAGACTCATGTGATCTTGGATCACTAAAATATAAAATGAAGAGTCTTGAGCTTTTGAGCTTGAGCCAATCCTTTGTCCTTAGCATTTTGAGGGTTCCACTTTCACATCCATGCCATGCCAATCATTGAGCTTTCCTGAAATAATCATCTTGGAATAGCATTAGCTCAATGAGCTATATGTTGTTATGAATTACCAAAACCACCTTAGGGGATAGTTGCACTTTCAATCTCCCCTTTTTTGGTAATTGATGACAACATATAGATCAAAGCTTCGACAAATGATAATAAAGCATGAAATATATCGTCGTTTGAGAAGTATGTGACAAGTAAGAGCTCCCCCTAAATTTGTGCATATTTAAAATTTGCTTTGGACTGCAAATGCACAAAGAGTTAGTCATGGGTTACTCTTCATGTCACATACATCTTGGTGGAGCGCTAAAAATGATAAGATTGAAATACATGCACTCATCACCAAGAATAGTGAATGATCATCAAACGATAGATAGAATGATAATATTAAAGCATTAAGCAAACATTAAGTGTAGCTTATGATCAAACACATCATCAAAATGTCTCACAAATAATGACGTAGTATCTCAAAACTCAAAAGCAAAACAATTCGAAAAACCACCAATAAAGCAAGAGAGAAAGCAAAACTCTCTCTCTGAAGCTATGATCTATACATCTTTCCCCCCTTTGGCAACAGTTCACCAAAAAGTTCTAGAAAATGCATAGCATAGTCGACGCTCAGGCTTGATCTTCAGGTGGTGGTGGAGTCCGGAGCACTCCAAGGACGAAGAGCCTTCGATAGAACGTGGTCGGAGTCGAGGCTGAAGTGGATGCTGGAGCTGGTGGAACTAAGGCTGTGGCTGGTGCAGACGTTGTAGCTCTGGTGTCAGCAACTGGCAGTGCAGACGACCTCGGACCTCGTGGCACCCTCGCAAAAGCATCAGTCGTGGTCCTGCCTCTCCTCTCATTCATGTCCTCCTGGAGCTGCTCCACGGCAGTCTGTATCTCTGTCACCTTGATGTCCAAGTCATAGAACCTCTGTTCCATGATCCTCTCTAAACTCGCCTGGTTCTGAGTCAGGGTGGCTATACTCTGCTCAATCCGCAGGGTGGACGCAATCAGGTAACCAAGCTGCTCTTGTTTGGTTTTCAGGAAGTAATCAGATGCCTCCGCTTGAGTAGGCATCCTGGCAGCTTTCTCCTTCTTCGCCTTCTCCTTCTGAGCTTGTGCATGGGCAGATGATGGTTCATTCTCTGTCATCACAACTTCATTTCTCGAAATCTGGACGGATGGGCAGGTGTTCCTTATCCAACAAATATACGCCCGTGCCCATCTTGGAGTTGATGAGCTCCTGAATCTGAGGGGCATATCCACAGCTCCTCTTCTGATCTGCCGCAGTCCTTTTGATTGTTTCCACTATGAGGCTCATGACTTTGAATTTTTGAGGCACGTCAAAGACATGAAGCAAATTGATCGCGTGACCTCTGATCATCTTGTGATCTCCAGACTTGGGCAGAAGGGTGTGCCTAAGGATCCAGTTGATCGTAGGCAATCCTGATAGCAGATAATGCACTGAGCCAAACTTGAACGTGTCAAGTGCTTCATTCGGAATCTCCTTGTACATGTTGGACATGGAGTTGTGGTCCATCTTTTTCTTGGCATAAATGTCCAAGTCATCTGCTTGCTCCTCTGGGGCATTGATCAGCTTCGCCCATTCCTCAACAGTAGAGTGGTACCTTGTACTCTGACATCCATGTGATCCTGCCATCCGGATAAAAGTGTGCTGTGGAGTAGAATTGCATGATTAGCTCCTCGTTCCACTTTGTGAGCTTCTGCCCAACAAAGTCTGCAACTCCACACGCACTAAAGCTGTCAAATACTCCAGGGTAGTACTCTTCATGTCCTTGATATAGGTCCAGTCGACCCATCTCATGTCACATACAATTGGCTTCTTGTCAAGTAGCACTGTCTCATAGAAATCCTGCTGCTCCTTGGTATGAAACCTGTAGTCCACTGCAGTCCTTCTCCTAGAAGCATATGGATCTGCTTCTCTCCATTTCCTGAGCCCTGAGTCTCTCCTGAGCTTCATATCCTCAGCCACAGGATGAGCATCGTTGTGGTCTGGGATCTTGGGCTTGAGCTTCCGAAGGACACTCTCTTCCTCTCTCTGCAACAGTCTCAGGCACTGGGGCCTTGTTCTTCTCAGTGGCTGGGATGCTTCTTGTGTTTCTCTTTGGTGCACTCTTAGGCTTAGATGCAGCCTTAGGTGCTTCCTTGGGCTTGGATGCAGCTCCCCCTGACCTTATGGCATCTCCCATAAGTTTGGGTTGCCTTGGGCGCTGGTGCAGCTGCCTCTTCTTCCTCCTCCTCTTCTACCATGATGGAGCTTCCCAAGCACTCTAGCCACAGTCTTCTTCACCCTCTCCTTCCTTTTCTTGCCCTCAGCTGCAGCTGGCTCTTGGGAAGTGGGCTTCTCAGTTGAGGCTCTAGCCTTTGACATGGGCTGCCTGCCTGCTGGCCTTTTGATTTTCAGACCTGGCTTAGTGCCTTGAGCTGGTTCAATTCTCTTGGAAGTGGCCTCTTCCTCTGCCACATAGTCCTCATCTTCAGAGTCTGAAGTTTTCTTCTTCCTTTGTCTCGTGGCAGCTTTAGGCAGTTGCTAGGGATGTGCTCCTGCTGCCATCATCTGAGGAACTTGAGGGACTAGTGCCCTCACTCATGCACTTGCTGCTCTGACAAGTTTGGCTATCACTTTGGTCTGACATGATGCAACTGACTGCTGACCCTGTGAATAGTATAGAGGAGATAGAGTGGATGAGCATCACAAAATGCAGAGATTTTTGCAAAAGAAGAATCAAAAACTTAGTTTTAGTTTCCCACTGAAATCATCTCGGATCTACCGATTTTCAAACTCGGTGATACCGAAGCAGTTTTGGAACCTAAACTAGTGAACTCGGTAGACCGAGTCACAGTTCGGTGGCACCGAGACTGCTAGGGTTTCACTGAGTCAAAATCGGTCACACCGATAAGTAATTCTCGGTCAGACCGAGTCTCACTTGTGCAATGGCATAAGCCAAATCGGTGGGACCGAGTTTTTCAACTCGGTGGGTCCGAGATAGTTTCGGCGGAAACCTAAACCTAGAATTTTCGAATCAAACCTAATCTATGAGCTTTTTGACTGGATAGAAGTTTCTCAAACGTGGCTAGAAACAATATGATCACAATGTGCTAGGAATCAGATTGAGGAATAGCACAAAGATCAAGTCCATACCCTAGTTCGGCGGGGACTTGCTACGGCGGCAACGGCGGGGCAGAATTCCCGTTGACGGCGACGGAGACCAGCGACTGGAGGCTGCTGGCGGCGAGAAGACGATCCGGAGACTCGAGGGCAGAGCAGGCTATCGCGGGCGAAGGGGTTCGGAGAAATTTCCAAATTTGCCCGTGACTATATATAGCCCGACCCTGTCGGTGTGACCGAGTGGAACAACTCGGTGGCACCGAGATTCATACACTGAGTTACTGAAACTCGGTGTGACCGAAAGGTTCAAATCGGTTGCACCGAGATCGAAAACCTAGATCAACTTAATGATCTCGGTAGGACCGAAAGTGGAGTATCGGTCAGACCAAGAATCATAAAGAGGTTTTGGAAGTTTAAGTCTATGACGAATCGGGGACTCCGAGCGCTCCTCACACAGAGTGGTTCGAATCTGACTTGATCAAATTTTGTGATGCAGCATGAATAGAGTTTGAGACGAGAAAAGCATAGATAGCTAGAGGAGGTTCTTAGGCATTCTTGTCCATCCACTTGGCAAAAGAAGATAAAACCAACAATCAACAACAAGTGGATGTCCTCGAATGAGTAAAATATGCAATCAAGCATGCTCACACAATAAGATGGCAAATGAAATATGTGGCAAGGCATGCACAACCAATTCTAGCATCTATGAAGCAATTTGCGATGACTAGGTCATCTATATATGAGTATATTGACTTAGGAGTCAAGTGAGAACACTTGATCATAGGTCATACTCATCGTTTGAGCTCAAGTGGGGTTACCACTTTTACATAAAGCATTGTTGTGTTCACATCTTTAGAGTTGCTTTAGCTCAAGTCTTAGAGTAAAGCTCCCCCTAGATGTGATATCCCCCCTAAGAGGGATGAACTAACCTTGGGTTTTGTCGATGATGACTTCATGTAGATATTGAAGATGTGGATGCTCAATGTTGATGTAGATCTCTTGGAGCTATCCATTTGAGTGAATTGCACTTTCAATACCTACATGGGTTAGTCCCACAAGGAACAAACAAGGATATCCATAGACATAGAGTGATGCAACAAAAGATGATGTCTATGAAAACTTTTAGGTTACCTTGTCCCTTGTCTTACCAACAAGAGGGTTTTGTGACTCCTTGAACTAGTGCAAGATGTGGAAGTTGATTGCACTTGTTCTTGCCAAAATGATAAGAGTGAAGTATGTTGGCGGAGTCACCCTCAAGAACTCTCTAGTTCTTCTTCTTTTGGATCCACATCATCTTGATGGGAATCCTTGGAGTTGTAGTCGTACTTGATGAAGTGGAACTTGAAGTAGTCTTGGGAATCCACTTGACTAAGGTCTTAGGAGCTTCTTCAAATGCATCAATTTCCTCTTGAAGCTTGTCCTTGCCTTTTTGCTCGTAGTCTTGTGGTGGAAGATCATCTTGAGCTTGTGTCCCATTGAAAGAAGTATACTTCTCTTGTTGAGGGACAAACTTTGTCTTGGGGTATTGATCTTTCATTCAACTCCATTGGCATTGAACTTTCGTTCAAAACCAACACCTTGATTCCGGTGCATTCCTTGCTTGCGCACAATTTCCTCGAATTGCTTACTCCCGGCAAGGCTTTTGTACACTCCTTTCTCTATAATTCCCTTCAATAAGCTATTTTCTTGCTCAAGTGTAACTTGGCTAAGAGAATCATTAGTGGAATCAAGAGAACTACTAGAAGCAACAATATTGGATTTAGCATGATCATTGTTACTACTAGAGGAAGAATCTTTCTTGTTAGACTTGACTTGAGGCATGTAAGTGGATAAGAGTAAACGCTTGGCAATGTAAGAAGAACTTTTCTTGCGGAAGATCATCATTGATTGCCTTTAAGAACTCATGCTCTTGCTCAAGATTGAGCTTTTCAAAGGCGTAGTTTTCTCATGAGCTCTTAAAAGTTCTCGATGATCTTCGAAGATAGTTTCATGAGCTAACTTAAGAGTGTTTAGTTCTTTAGTTAGAGCCTCAATCTTCTCCTTATCATTGTCATTCGTTTTATCTTGATTAGCATGATTAATTGGTCTTTCATCATAGTATTCATCACTAGAGTTGTCACCAAGCAAATCATCACCTAACAAGTCATCTTCATCACTATTGAAATCAACATACTCGGGGTGTGTTACCTTAGGACCTTTGGCCATGAAGCATCTTCCAATTCCTTCATTTGGTGAGTCAAATATGTCGTAGGAGTTGGTTGACACAAGTGCTAGATCGGCAACACCTTCATCTTGAGTATCTTCGGAGTCGGAGTGAAAACTTCTCTCGGAGTGGCTGTCGGAGTCGGAGCTGGATACCCATTAACCAACATGAGCTTGATGTCTTCGTCTTGTGTAGCTCCTTGATGATTTTTCCTTCCTTTCCGAATCCTTGCTTCTCCGTGAGTATATTTGTTCATAACGATCATCTCTACTCCTTCTCTCTCTTGGTGGTGATTCTTTGCTTCTTCTTTTTGGAGAATCTTCTCTTCTCTTGTAGGGAGCCGTACACTCATTGGAATAGTGTCCGGGTCTTCCACAACTGTAGCAGTTTCGCTCTCGACTAGAAGATCTTTTGTCATTGTAGGACCTTGACTTGAAGCTTCTATCTTTGCTTCTACTCTTGTAGAACTTGTTGAAGTTCTTCACCATTAAGCTCAATTCTTCATTGAAGTTTTGTTTCTCACTTGATGATGTAGGGGCTTCACATGAGCCTTTGTAGGCACCACTTGATTTGTTGTGAAGTTCCTCTTTATCCTTAAGTGACATCTCATGAGCAACAATTCTTCCAATCACCTCCGTTGGCTTGAGATCTTTGTAATTGGGCATCATTTGGATCAATGTGCACACGGTATCATATTTTCCATCCAAGGCTCTTAGAATCTTCCTGATGATGAATCTATCGGTCATCTCTTCACTTCCTAAGCCGGCAATCTCATTTGTGATGAGAGCAAGCCTAGAGTACATTTAGCGACACCTTCACCATCCTTCATCTTGAACTTGTCAAGTTGACTTTGAAGCACATCCAACTTGGATTCCTTGACGGAGTCGGTACCTTCGTGCATATCAATCAAAGTGTCCCAAATTTCCTTTGCATTCTCAAGGCGGCTGATTTTGTTGAATTCTTCGGGGCACAATCCGTTGAAGAGAATATCACAAGCTTGAGCATTGTATTGCAACATCTTCAACTCATCCGCGGTAGCTTCACGGTTTGGTTCTCTCCCATCAAAGAAGTCACCTTGCAAACCAACACACACAATAGCCCAAACGGCGGGGTTATGTCCAAGAATATGCATTTTCATTTTATGCTTCCAACTAGCAAAATTAGTACCATCAAAGTAAGGACCTCTACGGTGATAATTTCCCTCGCTAGACGCCATACTCTCCTAGGTTGTGAAACCAAGGCTATGACCACCAAAAGCTATGGAGATCAAGCAAATGGAGACAAAGCTCTGATACCACTTGTAGGATCGAAAGTATGTCTAGAGGGGGGGTGATTAGACTACTTGACCAAATAAAAACTTAACCTTTTCCCAATTTTAGTTCTTGGCAGATTTTAGCTATTTTAGGACAAGTCAAGCAATCATCACAATAATTCAAGCAAGCATGCAAAGAGTATATTGGCAGCGGAAAGTAAAGCATGCAACTTGCAAGAATAAAGGGAAGGGTTTGGAGAATTCAAACGCTATTGGAGACACGGATGTTTTTCCCGTGGTTCGGATAGGTGGTGCTATCCTACATCCACGTTGATGGAGACTTCAACCCACGAAGGGTAACGGTTGCGTGAGTCCACACAGGGCTCCACCCAAGGGTAACGGTTGCGCGAGTCCACAAGGGCTCCACCCACGAAGGGTCCACGAAGAAGCAACCACCCACAAAGGGTCCAAGAAGCAACCTTGTCTATCCCACCATGGCCATCGCCCACGAAGGACTTGCCTCACTAGCGGTAGATCTTCACGAAGTAGGCGATCTCCTTGCCCTTACAAACTCCTTGGTTCAACTCCACAATCTTGTCGGAGGCTCCCAAGTGACACCTAAGCCAATCTAGGAGACACCACTCTCCAAAAGGTAACAAATGGTGTGTATGATGAACTCCTTGCTCTTGTGCTTCAAATGATAGTCTCCCCAACACTCAACTCTCTCTCATAGGATTTGGATTTGGTGGAAAGAAGATTTGAGTGGAAAGCAACTTGGGAAGGCTAGAGATCAAGATTCATATGGTAGGAATGGAATGTCTTGGTCTCAACACATGAGTAGGTGGTTCTCTCTCAGAATATGAGTTGGAATGATGTGTGTGTTCTGATGGCTCTCTCACTGGAATGAGAAAGAGGTGGAGGGGTATATATAGCCTCCACACAAAATCCAACCGTTACACACAATTTACCAATCTCGGTGGGACCGAATCAGAAAACTCGGTCTGACCGAAATAGTAAACCTAGTGACCGTTAGGAATTTCGGTGGGACTGACATGCAACTCGGTAGGACCGATTCGGTTAGGGTTTGGGCATAACGTAATCTCGGTGAGACCGATTACACAAACTCGGTGAGACCGAATTTGGTAATTAGCTAACCAGAGAGTTGGTCAGGCAAACTCGGTGGGACCGATTTGCTCTTTCGGTGAGACCGAGTGGAACTCGGTGAGACCGAAAAGTTACAAAGGGGAAACACATGAGTTTACATTGCAATCTCGGTGGGACCGATTCGCTCTTTCGGTGAGACCGAAAAGTTACGAAAGGGAAACAGAGAGTTTGCAATCCCCATCTCGGTGAGACCGAGATCCTTATCGGTAGAACCGAATGCTAGGGTTTGGCAGTGGCTAATGACAAGTGAAACTCGGTGGCGCCGGATAGGAAGAATCGGTAGGGACCGAGTTTGGCTTAGGGTTTAGGTCATATGTGGATATGGGAAAGTAGTTGAGGGTTTTGGAGCATATCACTAAGCACATGAAGCAAGAGGCTCATTAAGCAACACCTCATCCCTCCTTAATAGTATTGGCTTTTCCTAAAGACTCAATGTGATCTTGGATCACTAAAATATAAAATGAAGAGTCTTGAGCTTTTGAGCTTGAGCCAATCCTTTGTCCTTAGCATTTTGAGGGTTCCACTTTCACATCCATGCCATGACAATCATTGAGCTTTCCTGAAATAATCATCTTGGAATAGCATTAGCTCAATGAGCTATATGTTGTTATGAATTACCAAAACCACCTAGGGATAGTTGCACTTTCACACGTGATGATCGGACATGGTTTAGTTGACTTGGATCACGTAATCACTTAGAGGATTAGAGGGATGTCTATCTAAGTGGGAGTTCTTTAAGTAATATGATTAATTGCACCTAAATTTATCATGAACTTAGTACCTGATAGTATCTTGCTTATGTATGTTTGATTGTAGATAGATGGCCCGTGCTGTTGTTCTGTTGAATTTTAATGCGTTCCTTGAGAAAGCAAAGTTGAACGATGATGGTAGCAATTACACGGACTGGGTCCGTAACTTGAGGATTATCCTCATTGCTGCACAGAAGAATTATGTCCTGGAAGCACCACTGGGTGCCAGGCCTGCTGCTGGAGCAACACCAGATGTTATGAACGTCTGGCAGAGCAAAGCTGATGACTACTCGATAGTTCAATGTGCCATGCTTTACGGCTTAGAACCGGGACTTCAACGATGTTTTGAACGTCATGGGGCATATGAGATGTTCCAGGAGTTGAAGTTAATATTTCAAGCAAATGCCCGGATTGAGAGATATGAAGTCTCCAATAAGTTCTATAGCTGCAAGATGGAGGAGAACAGTTCTGCCAGTGAGCATATACTCAAGATGTCTGGGTATTGTAATCACTTGATTCAACTGGGAGTTAATCTTCCGGATGATAGCGTCATTGACAGAATTCTCCAATCACTTCCACCAAGCTACAAGAGCTTCGTGATGAACTATAATATGCAAGGGATGAATAAGACTATTCCCGAGCTCTTCGCAATGCTGAAAGCTGCGGAGGTAGAAATCAAGAAGGAGCATCAAGTGTTGATGGTCAACAAGACCACTAGTTTCAAGAAAAAGGGCAAAGGGAAGAAGAAGGGGAACTTAAAGAAGAATAGCAAGCAAGTTGCTGCTCAAGAGAAGAAACCCAAGTCTGGACCTAAGCCTGAAACTGAGTGCTTCTACTGCAAGCAGACTGGTCACTGGAAGCGGAACTGCCCCAAGTATTTGGCGGATAAGAAGGATGGCAAGGTGAACAAAGGTATATGTGATATACATGTTATTGATGTGTACCTTACTAATGCTCGCAGTAGCACCTGGGTATTTGATACTGGTTCTGTTGCTAATATTTGCAACTCGAAATAGGGACTACGGATTAAGCGAAGATTGGCTAAGGACGAGGTGACGATGCGCGTGGGAAACGGTTCCAAAGTCGATGTGATCGCAGTCGGCGCGCTACCTCTACATCTACCTTCGGGATTAATATTAGACCTAAATAATTGTTATTTGGTGCCAGCGTTAAGCATGAACATTATATCTGGATCTTGTTTGATGCGAGACGGTTATTCATTTAAATCAGAGAATAATGGTTGTTCTATTTATATGAGTAATATCTTTTATGGTCATGCACCCTTGAAGAATGGTCTATTCTTATTGAATCTCGATAGTAGTGACACACATATTCATAGTGTTGAAGCCAAAAGATGCAGATTTGATAATGATAGTGCAACTTATTTGTGGCACTGCCATTTAGGTCATATCGGTGTAAAGCGCATGAAGAAACTCCATACTGATGGACTTTTGGAACCACTTGATTATGAATCACTTGGTACTTGCGAACCGTGCCTCATGGGCAAGATGACTAAAACGCCGTTCTCCGGTACTATGGAGAGAGCAACAGATTTGTTGGAAATCATACATACAGATGTATGTGGTCTGATGAATATTGAGGCTCGTGGCGGATATCGTTATTTTCTCACCTTCACAGATGACTTAAGCAGATATGGGTATATCTACTTAATGAAACATAAGTCTGAAACGTTTGAAAAGTTCAAAGAATTTCAGAGTGAAGTTGAAAATCATCGTAACAAGAAAATAAAGTTTCTACGATCTGATCGTGGAGGAGAATATTTGAGTTACGAGTTTGGTGTACATTTGAAACAATGCGGAATAGTTTCGCAACTCACGCCACCCGGAACACCACAGCGTAATGGTGTGTCCGAACGTCGTAATCGTACTTTACTAGATATGGTGTGATCTATGATGTCTCTTACTGACTTACCGCTATCGTTTTGGGGTTATGCTTTGGAGACGGCCGCATTCACGTTAAATAGGGCACCATCAAAATCCGTTGAGACGACGCCTTATGAACTATGGTTTGGCAAATAAAACCAAAGTTGTCGTTTCTGAAAGTTTGGGGCTGCGATGCTTATGTGAAAAAGCTTCAACCTGATAAGCTCGAACCCAAATCGGAGAAATGTGTCTTCATAGGATATCCAAAGGAGACTATTGGATACACCTTCTATCACAGATCCGAAGGCAAGACGTTTGTTGCTAAGTTCGGAAACTTTCTGGAGAAGGAGTTTCTCTCGAAAGAAGTGAGTGGGAGGAAAGTAGAACTTGACGAGGTAACTGTACCTGCTCCCTTATTGGAAAGTAGTGCATCACAGAAAACTGTTTCTGTGACACCTACACCAATTAGTGAGGAAGCTAATGATAATGATCATGAAACTTCAGAACAAGATACTACTGAACCTCGTAGATCAACCAGAGTAAGATCCGCGCCAGAGTGGTACGGTAATCCAGTTCTGGAAGTCATGCTACTAGATCATGATGAACCTACGAACTATGAAGAAGCGATGGTAAGCCCAGATTCCGCAAAATGGCTTGAAGCCATGAAATCTGAGATGGGATCCATGTATGAGAACAAAGTGTGGACTTTGGTTGACTTGCCCAATGATCGGCAAGCAATTGAGAATAAATGGATCTTCAAGAAGAAGACTGACGCCGACGGTAATATTACTGTCTACAAAGCTCGACTTGTCGCAAAAGGGTTTCGGCAAGTTCAAGGGGTTGACTACGATGAGACCTTCTCACCCGTAGCGATGCTTAAGTCTGTCCGAATCATGTTAGCAATTGCCGCATTTTATGATTATGAAATTTGGCAGATGTATGTATAAACTGCATTCCTGAATGGATTTCTAGAAGAAGAGTTGTATATGATGCAACCGGAAGGTTTTGTCGATCCAAAGGGAGCTAACAAAGTGTGCAAGCTCTAGCGATCCATTTATGGACTGGTGCAAGCCTCTCGGAGTTGGAATAAATGCTTTGATAGTGTGATCAAAGCATTTGGTTTTATACAGACTTTTGGAGAAGCCTGTATTTACAAGAAAGTGAGTGGGAGCTCTGTAGCATTTCTGATATTATATGTGGATGACATATTACTGATTGGAAATGATATAGAATTTCTGGATAGCATAAAGGGATACTTGAATAAGAGTTTTTCAATGAAAGACCTCGGTGAAGCTGCTTACATATTAGGCATAAAGATCTATAGAGATAGATCAAGACGTTTAATTGGACTTTCACAAAGCACATACCTTGACAAGATTTTGAAGAAGTTCAAAATGGATCAAGCAAAGAAAGGGTTCTTGCCTGTGTTACAAGGTGTGAAGTTGAGTCAGACTCAATGCCCGACCGCTGCAGAAGATAGAGAGAAAATGAAAGATGTTCCCTATGCTTCAGCCATAGGCTCTATCATGTATGCAATGCTGTGTACCAGACCTGATGTGTGCCTTGCTATAAGTCTAGCAGGGAGGTACCAAAGTAATCCAGGAGTGGATCACTGGACAGCGGTCAAGAACATCATGAAGTGCCTTAAAAGGACTAAGGATATGTTTCTCGTATATGGAGGTGGAAAAGAGCTCATCGTAAATGGTTACGTTGATGCAAGCTTTGACACTGATCCGGACGATTCTAAATCGCAAACCGGATACGTGTTTACATTAAACGGTGGAGCTGTCAGTTGGTACAGTTCTAAACAAAGCGTCGTGGCGGGATCTACATGTGAAGCGGAGTACATAGCTGCTTCGGAAGCAGCAAACGAAGGAGTCTGGATGAAGGAGTTCATATCCGATCTAGGTGTCATACCTAGTGCTTCGGGTCCAATGAAAATCTTTTGAGACAATACTGGTGCAATTGCCTTGGCGAAGGAATCCAGATTTCACAAGAGAACCAAGCACATCAAGAGACGCTTCAATTCCATCCGGGATCTAGTCCATGTGGGAGACATAGAGATTTGCAAGATACATACGGATCTGAATGTAGCAGACCCGTTGACTAAGCCTCTTCCATGAGAAAAACATGATCAGCACCAAGGCTCCATGGGTGTTAGAATCATTACAGTATAATCTAGATTATTGACTCTAGTGCAAGTGGGAGACTAAAGGAAATATGCCCTAGAGGCAATAATAAAGTTATTATTTATTTCCTTATATCATGATAAAAGTTTATTATTCATGCTAGAATTGTATTAACTGGAAACATAATACATGTGTGAATACATAGACAAACAGAGTGTCACTAGTATGCCTCTACTTGACTAGCTCGTTAATCAAAGATGGTTATGTTTCCTAACCATGGACAAAGAGTTGTCATTTGATTAACGGGATCACATCATTAGTTGAATGATCTTATTGACATGACCCCTTCCATTAGCTTAGCACCCGATCGTTTAGTATGTTGCTATTGCTTTCTTCATGACTTATACATGTTCCTATGACTATGAGATTATGCAACTCCCGTTTGCCGGAGGAACACTTTGTGTGCTACCAAACGTCACAACGTAACTGGGTGATTATAAAGGAGCTCTACAGGTGTCTCCAAAGGTACATGTTGGGTTGGCATATTTCGAGATTAGGATTTGTCACTCCGATTGTCAGAGAGGTATCTCTAGGCCCTCTCAGTAATGCACATCACTGAAGCCTTGCAAGCATTGCAACTAATAAGTTAGTTGCGAGATGATGTATTACGGAACGAGTAAAGAGACTTGCTGATAACGAGATTGAACTAGGTATTGGATACCGACGATCGAATCTCGGGCAAGTAACATACCGATGACAAAGGGAACAACGTATGTTGTTATGCGGTCTGACTGATAAAAGATCTTCGTAGAATATGTAGGAGCCAATATGAGCATCCAGGTTCCGCTATTGGTTATTGACCGAAGACGTGTCTCGGTCATGTCTACATTGTTCTCGAACCCGTAGGGTCCGCACGCTTAAGGTTACGATGACAGTTATATTATGAGTTTATGCATTTTGATGTACCGAAGTTTGTTCGGAGTCCCAGATGTGATCACGGACATGACGAGGAGTCTCGAAATGGTCGAGACATAAAGATTGATATATTGGAAGCCTATATTTGGATATCGGAAGCGTTCCGGGTGAAATCGGGATTTTACCGGATTACCAGGAGGTTACCGGAACCCCCCGGGAGGTATATGGGCCTTAGTGGGCCTTAGTGGAAGAGAGGAGAGGTGGCCAGAGATGGGCCACGCGCCCCTCCCCCCCTTTGGTCCAAATAGGACAAGGAGAGGGGGCCGGCCCCCTTCCTCCTCTCTCTCCTCTTTTCCCCCCTCCGCGAATCCTATTCCAACTAGGAAAGGGGGGGAGTCCTACTCCCGGAAGGAGTAGGACTCCTCCTGGCGCGCCTCCTCTTGGCCGAACGCCCCCCCCCTTTGAACCTTTATATACGGAGGCAAGGGGCACCCCTAAGGACATAAGTTGATCCACGTGATCATATTCTTAGCCGTGTGCGGTGCCCCCTTCCACCATAGTCCTCGATAATATTGTAGCGGTGCTTAGGCGAAGCCCTGCGATAGTAGTACATCAAGATCGTCACCACGCCGTCGTGCTGACGGAACTCTTCCCCGACACTTTGTTGGATCGGAGTCCAGGGATCGTCATCGAGCTGAACGTGTGCTAGAACTCGGAGGTGCCGTAGTTTCGGTGCTTGATCCGTCGGGCCGTGGAGACGTACGACTACATCAACCAAGTTAACGCTTCCATTGTCGATCTACAAGGGTACGTAGATCACACTCTCCCCCTCTCGTTGCTATGCATCACCATGATCTTGCGTGTGCGTAGGAAATTTTTTGAAATTACTATGAAACCCAACAGCAAGTTGGATGCACACCCACTTAGTTTCTTTTGTTGAGTTGTCATACATTTATAGCTCTAGTGCATCCGTTGCATGGGAATCCCTGCTCCTTGCATTGGCATCAATTGATGGGCATCTCCCTAGCCCATTGATTAGTCGCGTCGATGTGATACTTTCTCCTTTTTTGTCTTCTCCACATAACCCCCATCATCATATTGTATTCCACCAATAGTGTTATCTCCATGGCTCGCGCTCATGTATTGCGTTAAAGTTGAAAAAAGTTTGAGATTACTAAAGTGTGAAACAATTGCTTGGCTTGTCATCGGGGTTGTGCATGATGAGAGCATTCTTGTGTGACGAAAATGGAGCATGACCAAACTATATGATTTGAGAACTATGTTAGGTAGCATTCCACATCAAAAATTCTGTTTTTATCATTTACCTACTCGAGGACGAGCAGGAATTAAGCTTGGGAATGCTTGATACGTCTCCAACGTATCTATAATTTTTGATTATTCCATGCTATTATATTATATGTTTTGGATGTTAATGGGATTTATTTTACAATTTTATATTATTTTTGGGACTAACCTATTAACCCAATGCCCAGTGCAAATTGATGTTTTTTGCCTATTTCAGTGTTTCGCAGAAAAGGAATATCAAACCGAATCCAAATGAAATGAAACGTCCGGGAGCGTGATTTTTGGAACAAACGTGATCTAGAGGACTTGGAGTGGACATCAAGAAATGAACAAGGAGGGGCGCGCCTACCCCCTGGGCACACCCTCCCCCCTCGTGGGCCCCTCGTGGCTCAACTGACCTACTTCTTCCTCCTATATATACTCATATACCCTGAAAACATCGAGGAGCACCACGAAACCCTATTTCCACCGCTGCAACCTTCTGTACCCAAGAGATCCCATCTTGGGGACTTTTCCGGAGCTCCGTCGGAGGGGGCAACGATCACAGAGGGCCTCTACATCAACTCCATGGCCCCGCCGATGATGTGCGAGTAGTTTACTTTAGACCTTCGGGTCCATAGTTATTAGCTAGATGGCTTCTTCTCTCTCTTTGGATCTCAATACAAAGTTCTCCTCGATCTTCTTGGAGATCTATTCGATGTAACTCTTTTTGCGGTGTGTTTGTCGAGATCCGATGAATTGTGGGTTTATGATCAAGTCTATCTATGAACAATATTTGATTCTGCTCTGAAATCTTTTATGCATGATTGGTTATCTTCGAATTATCAGTTTGGTTTGGCCTACTAGATTGATCTTTCTTGCAATGGGAGAAGTGCTTATCTTTGGGTTCAATCTTGCGATGCTCGATCCTAGTGACAGAAAGGGAAACGACATGTATTGTATTGTTGCCATCAAGGATAAAAAGATGGGGTTTATATCATATTGCTTGAGTTTATCCCTCAACATCATGTCATCTTACCTAATGCATTACTCTGTTCTTATGAACTTAATACTCTAGATGCATGCAGGATAGCGGTCGATGTGTGGAGTAATAGTAGTAGATGCAGGCAGGAGTCGGTCTACTTGTCACAGACGTGATGCCTATATACATGATCATGCCTAGATATTCTCATAATTATTTGCTTTTCTATCAATTGCTCGACAGTAATTGTTCACCCACTGTAATACTTATGCTATCTTGAGAGAAGACACTAGTGAAACCTATGGCCCCGGTTCTATTTTCCATCATATAGGTTTCCAATATATTTTATTTTGCAACCTTTACTTTCAATCTATATCATAAAAATACCAAAAATATTTATCTTATTATTATTATCTCTATCAGATCTCACTCTCGTAAGTGACCATGAAGGGATTGAGAACCCCTTTATCGCATTGGTTGTGAGGTTCTTATTTGTTTGTGTAGGTACGAGGGACTTGTGTGTGGCCTCCTACTGGATTGATACCTTGGTTCTCAAAAACTGAGGGAAATACTTACGCTACTTTGCTGCATCACCCTTTCCTCTTCAAGGGAAAACCAACGCAGTGCTCAAGAGGTAGCAAGAAGGATTTCTGGCGTCGTTGCCGGGCAGTCTACGCACAAGTAAAGACATACCAAGTACCCATCACAAACTCTTATCCCTCGCATTACATTGTTTGCCATTTGCCTCTCTCTCCCACACTTCACCCTTGCCGTTTTATTCGCCCTGTTTTTCCGTTCCCCTTCCCTTCTCCAGTTCGCCTCTTTTTGCTTGTTTCTTGTTTGCTTGTGTGTTGGATTGCTTGCTTGTCATGATGGCTCAAGATAATACTAAATTGTGTGATTTTTCCAATACCAACAATAATGATTTTATTAGCACTCCGATTGCTCCTCTTACCGATGCTGAATCTTGTGAAATTAATGCTGCTTTGCTGAATCTGGTCATGAAAGATCCGTTTTCTGGCCTTCCTAGTGAAGATGCCACTACCCATCTAAACAACTTTGTTGATTTGTGTGGTATGCAAAATAAGAAAGATGTGGATAATTATATTGTTAAACTGAAGCTATTCCCTTTTTCTCTGAAAGATCGTGCTAAAACTTTGTGCGATTTGCTAGGTTTCCGTGAATTTGATGATTGTTTTTTAAATTTGCATCATGAGGACTCCATCATTAAGAAACCTATGGGACGAATTAATGTTGTTATTATTGTTGCTAATAGGAATTATGCGCCCTTAGACTTCATTGTTCTTGATATTGATTGCAATCCTTCATGTCCTATTATTCTTGGTAGACCTTTCCTTAGAACGATTGGTGCAATTATTGATATGAAAGAGTGGAATATTATATTTCAATTTCCGTTAAACAAGCGCATGGAACACTTTCCTAGAAATAAAATTAAATTACCTTATGAATCTATTATGAGGGCCACTTATGGATTGCATACCAAACATGACAATACCTAGATCTATCCTTGCTTTTATGCCTAGCTAGGGGCGTTAAACGATTGTGCTTGTTGGGAGGCAACCCAATTATATTTTTGTTCTTTGCTTTTTGGTTCTGTTTAATAACAAATAATTCATCTAGCCTCTGTTTATATGTGGTTTTATGTTTTTAATTAGTGTTTGTGCCAAGTAGAACTTTTGGGAAGACTTGGGGAAAGTCTTTGCGATCTTGCTGTAAAAAACAGAAACTTTAGAGCTCAAGAGATTTGCTGCCATTTTTTACTGGAGAGTGCTATTTAGCTAATTAATTTTAAAGATGATTAATAAGTAAATTCCTCACTTCCATCAATTTATTTTAGAATTTTTGGGGTTCCATAAGTATTCGAAACCAACAGATTACTACAGATTGTTCTGTTTTTGATAGATTCTGTTTTCTGCGTGTTGTTTGCTTATTTTGGTGAATCTATGGCTAGTAATTGAGTTTATGAACCATAGAAAAGTTGGAATACAGTAGGTTTAGTACCAATATAAATAAAGAATGAGTTCATCACAGTACCTTGAAGTGGTGGTTTGTTTTCTTTTACTAAGGGAGCTCATGAGATTTTCTGTTTAAGTTTTGTGTTGTGAAGTTTGTTGGAAATATGCCCTAGAGGCAATAATAAAATGGTTATTATTATATTTCCTTGTTCATGATAATTGTATATTGTTCATGCTATAATTGTGTTATCCGGAAATTATAATACATGTGTGAATATATAGACCACAACATGTCCCTAGTAAGCCTCTAGTTGACTAGCTCGTTGATCAATAGATGGTTATGGTTTCCTGACCATGGACATTGGATGTCATTGATAACGGGATCACATCATTAGGAGAATGATGTGATGGACAAGATCCAATCCTAAGCATAGCACAAGATCGTGTAGTTCGTCTGCTAGAGCTTTTCTAAGTGTCAAGTATCATTTCCTTAGACCATGAGATTGTGCAACTCCCGGATACCGTAGGAGTGCTTTGGGTGTACCAAATGTCACAACGTAACTGGGTGGCTATAAAGGTACACTACAGGTATCTCCGAAAGTGTCTGTTGGGTTGGCATGAATCAAGACTGGGATTTGTCACTCCGTATGACGGAGAGGTATCTCTGGGCCCACTCGGTAATGCATCATCATAATGAGCTCAGTGTGACTAAGAAGTTGGTCACGGGATGATGTGTTACGGAACGAGTAAAGTGACTTGCCGGTAACGAGATTGAATAAGGTATTGGGATGCCGACGATCGAATCTCGGGCAAAGTAACGTACCGATTGACAGAGGGAATTGAATACGGGATTGATTGAATCCCCGGCATCGTGGTTCATCCGATGAGATCATCGTGGAATATGTGGGAACCAACATGGGTATCCAAATCCCGCTGTTGCTTATTGGCCAAAGAGGTGTCTCGGTCATGTCTGCATGGTTCCCGAACCCGTAGGGTCTACACACTTAAGGTTCGGTGACGCTAGGGTTGTAGAGATATTAGTATGCGGTAACCCGAAAGTTGTTCGGAGTCCCGGATGAGATCCCGGACGTCACGAGGATTTCTGGAATGGTCCGAAGGTAAAGATTTATATATAGGAAGACCAGTTTCGGCCATCGCGAAAGTTTCGGGGGTCACCGGTATTGTACCGGGACCACCGGAAGGGTCCCGGGGGTCCACCGGGTGGGGCCACCTATCTCGGAGGGCCCCATGGGTTGGTGCGCCCCCCTTGGGCCTCCCCCTGTGCCTAGGGTTAGAAACCCTAGGGGTGGGGGCGCCTCCACTTGGCTTGGGGGGCAAGCCATCCCCTTGGCCGCCCCCCCCCCCATCTAGATGGGATCTAGAGGGGTCGGCGCCCCCCTGGCCCTATATATAGTGGAGGGGAGGGAGGGCAGCCGCACCCAAGTCCCTGGCGCCTCCCTCTCCCTCCGTGACACCTCTCCCTCTCGTTGGTGCTTGGCGAAGCCCTGCCGAGATCCCGCTGCTTCCACCACCACGCCGTCGTGCTGCTGGATCTCCATCAACCTCTCCTCTCCCCTTGCTGGATCAAGAAGGAGGAGACATCTCTCCCAACCGTATGTGTGTTGAACGCGGAGGTGCCGTCCGTTCAGCGCTCGGTCATCGGTGATTTGGATCACGACGAGTACGACTCCATCAACCCCGTTCTCTTAAACGCTTCCGCTCGCGATCTACAAGGGTATGTAGATGCACTCCTCTTACCTCGTTACTGGATGACTCCATAGATTGATCTTGGTGATGCGTAGAAAAATTTTAAATTTCTGCTACGTTCCCCAACAGTGGCATCATGAGCTAGGTCTATGCGTAGTTTCTATGCATGAGTAGAACACAAGTTGTTGTGGGCGTCAATTTTGTCAATTTACTTGCCGTTACTAGTCTTATCTTAATTCGGCGGCATCGTAGGATGAAGCGGCCCGGACCGACCTTACACATACTCTTACGTGAGATAGGTTCCACCGACTGACATGCACTAGTTGCATAAGGTGGCTAGCGGGTGTCTGTCTCTCTCACTTTAGTCGGATCAGATTCAATGAAAAGGGTCCTTATGAAGGGTAAATAGAAATTGGCATATCACGTTGTGGTTTTGGCGTGGGTAAGAAACGTTCTTGCTAGAAACCTATAGCAGCCACGTAAAAACTTGCAACAACAATTAGAGGACGTCTAACTTGTTTTTGCAGCATATGCCGTGTGATGTGATATGGCCAAAAGGATGTGATGAATGATATATGTGATGTATGAGATTGATCATGTTCTTGTAATAGGAATCACGACTTGCATGTCGATGAGTATGACAACTGGCAGGAGCCATAGGAGTTGTCTTAATTTATTTATGACCTGCGTGTCAACATAAACGTCATGTAATTACTTTACTTTATCGCTAACCGTTAGCCATAGTAGTAGAAGTAATAGTTGACGAGACAACTTCATGAAGACACGATGATGGAGATCATGATGATGGAGATCATGGTGTCATGCCGGTGACGACGATGATCATGGTGCCCCGAAGATGGAGATCAAAAGGAGCAAAATGATATTGGCCATATCATGTCACTATTTGATTGCATGTGATGTTTATCATGTTTTACATCTTATTTGCTTAGAACGACGGTAGCATAAATAAGATGATCCCTCGTAATAATTTCAAGAAAGTGTTCCCCCTAACTATGCACTGTTGCTAAGGTCCGTTGTTCCAAAGCACCACGTGATTATCGGGTGTGATAGGTTCTAACGTTCGCATACAACGGGTGTAAGCCAGATTTACACACGCAATACACTTAGGTTGACTTGACGAGCCTAGCATGTACAGACATGGCCTCGGAACACGGAAGACCGAAAGGTCGAACATGAGTCGTATAGAAGATACGATCAACATGAAAATGTTCACCGATGATGACTGGTCCGTCTCACGTGATGATCGGACACGGCCTAGTTGACTCTGATCATGTATCACTTAGATGACTAGAGGGATGTCTATCTGAGTGGGAGTTCATTAATAATTTGATTAGATGAACTTAATTATCATGAACATAGTCTAAATTTTTTGCAATATGTCTTGTAGATCAAATGGCCCACGCTAATGTTGTCCTCAACTTCAACGCGTTCCTAGAGAAAACCAAGCTGAAAGACGATGGTAGCAACTATACGGACTGGGTCCGGAACTTGAGGATCATCCTCATAGCTGCCAAGAAAGCATATGTCCTTGAAGCACCGCTAGGTGAAGCACCACCCCCAGCAAACCAAGACATTATGAATGCTTGGCAGTCCCGTGTTGATGATTACTCCCTAGTCCAGTGCGGCATGCTTTACAGCTTAGAACCGGGGCTCCAGAAGCGTTTTGAGCAACACGGAGCATATGAGATGTTCCAAGAGCTGAAAATATTTTTCCAAGCTCATGCCCGGGTCGAGAGATATGAAGTCTCCGACAAGTTCTACAGTTGTAAGATGGAGGAGAATAGTTCCGTCAGCGAGAACATACTCAAAATGTCTGGGTTGCACAACCGCTTGTCTCAGCTGGGAGTTAATCTCCCGGATGATGCGGTCGTTGACAGAATCCTTCAGTCGCTCCCACCTAGCTACAAGAGCTTTGTGATGAACTTCAATATGCAGGGGATGGAAAAGACCATTCCTGAGGTATATTCGATGCTGAAATCAGCGGAGGTGGAAATCAAAAAGGAACATCAAGTGTTGATGGTGAATAAAACCACTAAGTTCAAGAAAGGCAATGGTAAAAAGAACTTCAAGAAGGACGGCAAAGGGGTTGCCGCACCCGGTAAGCAAGCTGCCAGGAAGAAGCCAAAGAATGGACCCAAGCCCGAGACTGAGTGTTTTTGTTGCAAGGGAAGTGGTCACTGGAAGCGGAACTGCCCCAAGTACTTAGCGGACAAGAAGGCCAGCAACACCCAAGGTATATGTGATATACATGTTATTGATGTGTACCTTACCAGTACTCGTAGTAGCTCCTGGGTATTTGATACCGGTGCGGTTGCTCATATTTGTAACTCAAAATAGGAGCTGCGGAATAAGAGGAGACTGGCAAAGGACGAGGTGACGATGCGCGTCGGGAATGGTTCCAAGGTCGATGTGATCGCCGCCGGCACGCTACCTCTACATTTACCTACGGGATTAGTTTTAAACCTTAATAATTGTTATTTAGTGCAAGCTTTGAGCATGAACATTGTATCAGGATCTCGTTTAATACAAGATGGCTACTCATTTAAATCCGAGAATAATGGTTGTTCTATTTATATGAGAGATATGTTTTATGGTCATGCCCCGCTAGTCAATGGTTTATTCTTATTTAATCTCGAATGTGATGTTACACATATTCATAGTGTGAATACCAAAAGATGTAAGGTTGATAATGATAGTCCCACATACTTGTGGCACTGCCGCCTTGGTCACATTGGTGTCAAACGCATGAAGAAACTCCATGCAGATGGACTTTTGGAGTCTCTTGATTATGAATCATTTGACACGTGCGAACCATGCCTCATGGGCAAAATGACCAAGACTCCGTTCTCCGAAACAATGGAGCGAGCAACCAACTTATTGGAAATCATACATACTGATGTGTGCGGTCCAATGAGTGTTGAGGCTCGCGGTGGCTATCGTTATGTTCTCACCCTCACTGATGACTTGAGTAGATATGGGTATGTCTACTTAATGAAACACAAGTCTGAGACCTTTGAAAAGTTCAAGGAATTTCAGAGTGAGGTTGAGAATCAACGTGACAGGAAAATCAAGTTCTTGCGATCAGATCGTGGGGGGGGGGGAATATTTGAGTCACAAATTTGGCACGCACTTAAGGAAATGTGGAATAGTTTCACAACTCATGCCGCCTGGAACACCTCAGCGTAATGGTGTGTCCGAACATCGTAATCGCACTCTATTGGATATGGTGCGATCTATGATGTCTCTTACCGATCTACCGCTATCATTTTGGGGCTATGCTTTAGAGACTGCCGCGTTCACTTTAAATAGGGCTCCATCGAAATCCGTTGAGACGACACCGTATGAATTATGGTTTGGGAAGAAACCTAAGCTGTCGTTTCTAAAAGTTTGGGGATGCGATGCTTATGTGAAGAAACTTCAACCTGAAAAGCTCGAACCCAAATCGGAAAAATGCGTCTTCATAGAATACCCTAAAGAAACTATTGGGTATACCTTCCACCTCAGATCCGAAGGCAAGATCTTTGTTGCCAAGAATGGATCCTTTCTAGAGAAAGAGTTTCTCTCGAAAGAAGTAAGTGGGAGGAAAGTAGAACTTGATGAAGTATTGCCTCTTGAACCGGAGAGTGGCGCGGCTCAAGAAAATGTTCCTGAGGTGCCTGCACCGACTAGAGAGGAAGTTAATGATGATGATCATGAAACTTCAGATCAAGTTGCTACTAAACTTCGTAGGTCCACAAGGACACGTTCCGCACCAGAGTGGTACGGCAACCCTGTCCTGGAAATCATGTTGTTAAACAATGGTGAACCTTCAAACTATGAAGAAGCGATGGCGGGCCCAGATTCCGACAAATGGCTGGAAGCCATGAAATCTGAGATAGGATCCATGTATGAAAACGAAGTATGGACTTTGATTGACTTGCCCGATGATCGGCGAGCCATAGAAAATAAATGGATCTTTAAGAAGAAGACAGACGCGGATGGTAATGTGACCATCTATAAAGCTCGGCTCGTCGCTAAGGGTTATCGACAAGTTCAAGGGGTTGACTACGATGAGACTTTCTCACCTGTAGCGAAGCTGAAGTCTGTCCGAATCATGTTAGCAATCGTCGCATTCTATGATTATGAGATATGGCAAATGGACGTCAAAATGGCATTCCTTAATGGTTTCCTTAAGGAAGAATTGTATATGATGCAGCCGAAAGGTTTCGTCGATCCTAAGAATGCTGACAAGGTGTGCAAGCTCCAACACTCAATCTATGGGCTGGTGCAAGCATCTCGGAGTTGGAACATTCGTTTTGATGAGATGATCAAAGCGTTTGGGTTTACACAGACTTATGGAGAAGCCTGCGTTTACAAGAAAGTGAGTGGGAGCTCTGTAGCATTTCTCATATTGTATGTGGATGACATACTATTGATGGGAAATGATATAGAATTCTTGGAAAGCATAAAGGCCTACTTGAACAAGTGTTTTTCAATGAAGGATCTTGGAGAAGCTGCTTACATATTAGGCATCAAGATCTATAGAGATAGATCGAAACGCCTCATTGGTCTTTCACAGAGTACGTACCTTGACAAGATATTGAAGAAGTTCAATATGGATCAGCCAAAGAAGGGGTTCTTGCCTGTGTTGCAAGGTACGAGATTGAGCACGGCTCAATGCCCGGCCACGGCAGAAGATAGAGAAAAGATGAGTGTCGTCCCCTATGCCTCGGCCATAGGGTCTATCATGTATGCCATGCTGTGTACCAGACCTGATGTAAACCTTGCCGTAAGTTTGGTAGGAAGGTACCAAAGTAATCCCGGCATGGAACACTGGACAGCGGTCAAGAATATCCTAAAGTACCTGAAAAAGACTAAGGATATGTTTCTTGTTTATGGAGGTGATGAAGAGCTCGTCGTAAAGGGTTACGTCGATGCTAGCTTCGACACAGATCTGGATGACTCCAAGTCACAAACCGGATACGTGTATATTTTGAATGGTGGGGCAGTCAGCTGGTGCAGTTGCAAGTAAAGCGTCATGGCGGGATCTACATGTGAAGCGGAGTACATGGCAGCCTCGGAGGCAGCACAAGAAGCAATCTGGGAGAAGGAGTTCATTACCGACCTAGGAGTTATTCCCAATGCGTCGGGCCCGATGACTCTCTTCTGTGACAACACTGGAGCTATTGCCCTTGCCAAGGAGCCCAGGTTTCACAGGAAGACTAGGCATATCAAGCGTCGCTTCAACTCCATTCGTGAAAATATTCAAAATGGAGACATAGATATTTGTAAAGTGCATACGGACCTGAATGTCACAGATCCGTTGACTAAACCTCTCCCTCGAGCAAAACATGATCAACACCAGAACTCTATGGGTGTTCGATTCATCACAATGTAACTAGACTATTGACTCTAGTGCAAGTGGGAGACTGTTGGAAATATGCCCTAGAGGCAATAATAAAATGGTTATTATTATATTTCCTTGTTCATGATAATTGTCTATTGTTCATGCTATAATTGTGTTATCCGGAAATTATAATACATGTGTGAATATATAGACCACAACATGTCCCTAGTAAGCCTCTAGTTGACTAGCTCGTTGATCAATAGATGGTTATGGTTTCCTGACCATGGACATTGGATGTCATTGATAACGGGATCACATCATTAGGAGAATGATGTGATGGACAAGATCCAATCCTAAGCATAGCACAAGATCGTGTAGTTCGTCTGCTAGAGCTTTTCTAAGTGTACCAAACGTCACAATGTAACTGGGTGGCTATAAAGGTACACTACAAGTATCTCCGAAAGTGTCTGTTGGGTTGGCATGAATCGAGACTGGGATTTGTCACTCCGTATGACGGAGAGGTATCTCTGGGCCCACTCGGTAATGCATCATCATAATGAGCTAAGTGTGACTAAGCAGTTGGTCACGGGATGATGTGTTACGGAACGAGTAAAGTGACTTGCCGGTAATGAGATTGAACAAGGTATTGGGATACCGACGATCGAATCTCGGGCAAAGTAACGTACCGATTGACAAAGGGAATTGAATACGGGATTGATTGAATCCCCAACATCATGGTTCATCCGATGAGATCATCGTGGAATATGTGGGAGCCAACATGGGTATCCAGATCCGTTGTTGGTTATTGGCCAGAGAGGTGTCTCGGTCATGTCTGCATGGTTCCCGAACCCGTAGGGTCTACACACTTAAGGTTCGGTGACACTAGGGTTGTAGAGATATTAGTATGCGGTAACCCAAAAGTTGTTCGGAGTCCCGTATGAGATCCCGGACGTCATGAGGAGTTCCGGAATGGTCCGGAGGTAAAGATTTATATATAGGAAGACCAGTTTCGGCCACCGAGAAAGTTTCGGGGATCACCGGTATTGTACCGGGACCACCGGAAGGGTCCCAGGGTCCACCGGGTGGGGCCACCTATCCCGGAGGGCCCCATGGGCTGAAGTGGGAAGGGAACCAGCCCCTGGTGGGCTGGTGCGCCCCCCTTGGGCCTCCCCCTGCGCCTAGAGTTAGAAACCCTAGGGGTGGGGGGCGCCTCCACTTGGCTTGGGGGGCAAGCCATCCCCTTGGCCGCCGCCCCCTACGGGTTAGACATAATTGCTTAGTTAGTATGCTTGAAGTATTATTATTTTTTATGTCAATATAAAACTTTTGTCTTGAATCTTTCGGATCTGAATATTCATGCCACAATAAAAAGAATTACATTGAGAATTATGTTAGGTAGCATTCCACATCAAAAATTCTGTTTTTATCATTTACCTACTCGAGGACGAGCATGAATTAAGCTTGGGGATGCTTGATACATCTCCAACGTATCTATATTTTTGATTGTTCCATGCTATTATATTATCTGTTTTGGATGTTAATGAGCTTTACTTTACACTTTTATATTATTTTTGGGACTAACCTATTAACCCAAGGCCCAGTGCAAATTGTTGTTTTTTTGCCTATTTCAGTGTTTCGCGAAAAAGGAATATCAAAGGAATCCAAACGGAATGAAACCTTCGGGAACATGATTTTTGGAACAAACGTGATCCAAAGGACTCGGAGTGGACGTCATGAAACGAACGAGGAGGGTCGCGCCTACCCCCTGGGCGCGCTGATCAAGTGTAAGTGCAATGGGTTTTCACGCCCAAACTGCGAGTGTCGTGTTCTCCACAGGGACTAGGCGACGGCGACTATGCTCGGCTAAAGCTAGGTAACATGATATTGCGTGATGAAGATAGGAAATAAACCTAACTCTAACAAGGATCATCAACAAAGGAAATGACAAAGAAGCAAAGGGAGGTTCAGATTATTTTCAACAATCTTTTTGGTATTTTCGTAATGCTTGAGAAATTAAGATACTAACACAAGCTATCATCAATGACAAGAGAAGTTAAAGGACATGAACATAACACACACATATATGTATATTTATATAACACTGGTACTAGTGCTAACACATGGACTATAAAATGCAACAAATTAGATGAACACACACATACACAAATACGAATATGGTATTACAGGGCACTGTTCTAATACTCGCCGATGAACAAAATCAGTACTACAGTACTAAACAAGCACAAGTCTGAAACTGAACATGTCATAGCATTATTATACAGTTACGAGTATGAACCAATAGCAAGTTTCAAGCACTAGTCAAATATGAATATTACATTCGATCTCAAGTCTACATAAATTTACAGAGAGGGAGATGGCAGCAGCAGGAGGTTGAGGGAGAAGACGTAGAAGGAGTGCAACAAGAGAGGAGGAGCGGGAGGTTGGGAATCAACAGAAGGTTCAGAGAAGGAAACAAAAGGAGGTTGAAGGAGAAGTAGTAGCAGCAGGTTGGGGTAAGGAAGGTGAAGAGCACCAGCAACCAGCTAGAGAAGGGGCGTGAGGGAGGAGCAGCAGCAGGTGGAAGAGAGAAGTAGCAGCAGGGGCGTGAGAGGAGCAGCAGCAGCAAGTTGGAGGTTGAGAGCAGTAGCAGTTTTCTGGTTCGAAGAATATTAGGAGGAGCAGCAGAGCAAGAGAAGAAGGAGGCAGCAGTAGGAGGTTCGAGAAGGAAGAAGCAGCAGTAGGAAGACAAGAAGGGCCAGGGACGTGGCAAGGGAGATGCAGCAGTAGAGGCGTGGGGAAGAAGAGAAGCACCAGGGGCGAAGCAAGAGGGAGGAGCAACAAGAGACAGAGGGAAAAGTGGAAGTGGTGGATGGCGCCAGCGTGGGTTGCTGGTGGTTCGGGGTTCAGGTGGCGGCGCTGATGGTGGATGTTGCAGCGGTGGCGCTGGGTGATGGATGGATGGCGATGATGAAGTGGTGGAGCAGCAGCTAGTGGTGGGGGGTGCTGTTGGCGCGGTGGCGCGCCGCCACGCCGGTCTGGCCGCAGCAGTGGCCGGAGGTGGAGAGGGAGTCGGGGGAGAGAGATGGAGATGCCAGGCCCAAAGGGGATCGATGGTTGCCGCTAGGGATTTGATCCACTCCTCTGATCTGCCAGTTTTGCTCTTTTGCCCTTCCACTTCTCTTCTCTCTTCACAAGATGATCCCTCCAACTTTAGCTTGACCCCTCTGGTTACTTCTTTTCTTCACGGTCGGGTCCCTCCATAAGTTACAGCAACCACAGTTTCCTGACACTCTCCATTATAGAAGGATTTTGGTCCTTTTCGCCCTTTTCTGCAAAACATGGAGGAGTGTTGTAAATGTAGCATAATGGGGGTATTTGAATATTTCTAAAGTAAATAATGTGAAAATATGATTACAATGTGGTGCAAAAAGGCTAAAAAGATTATATGAGGTAATGCACTATCAAGTTCCCCCACACTTAAATCTTTGCTTGTCCTCAAGCAAAGGAATATGACAAGAGCAAGATTGTGAACAGTGAGCTGACTAGAGAATGCCAAGTGAAGTAGATCTCCAAACAAAGCATGCTTTGAACTTTGCTAGTGAAAATCAATGGTTAAGAGTGCTACAAAGCAGTAGGATACTAGTAAGCATGACCATTTTAAACTTTTACAATGATAAAAGAAGATCAACAAGTTTAAGTGATGAATGTGCCAAATGGTTCCTAAAGAGAGCATGATCCTGAGAACAAAAGGAACTTGAATTAAATCACTTATTTGCAGAAATATAACATTGTGGTTGAACCACTTATTAAATTTGAAGGAAGTAATGATAATATTTTATCAGCCGCACCGAAGGAACATACCACCTGATCCCGAGAACATGGTATACACCTGGCTCGACCAATTATAAGTTTTTTTGTTTGTCTCCCCAAAGGAACATACCACCGATCCCAAGAACATGGTATACACCTGGTTCGACAATTATAGCATTTTTAATATAATTAACTCCTATCCGATCCAACCAGATTTCACAAGCCACCGATCCAGGGAACATGACATGCTACTGTTAGGTAAGATCAGATAATTATTTATACATTATTACTAATTTAACAAATGAATACAAAAAGGGAACAAGAATCATCACTCATCCAGGTCTGGTTCACATACTACCGATCCAGGGAACATAGCATGCTAGTCCATAGTGGTGAGTGATTTCCTCTCAATGGGAACACACTTGGCACAAATACATCATCTGAACATAGTGGTCTAGGTGTATCAAGGTAAATGCAGAAAATGATAAAGTTTACTAGTGCACTAGGGATTTGAGCACTCAAAACTAATAGTTCTCACTAATTTCAGCAAAGCAATCATTGTATAGATCACTAGTTTACAAGGCATTCAACAATCAGTTCTCATGTTCACATCAAGCACAATATGTCAAAAAAATCAGTGGATATCATTTAAGAAATGGCCTCAGCAACTCAAATATCAAATGATTTCAACATTATCAATGGATGATATATTCAGATTGGGGTCATGAAACAACTCACCGGGCTTTGATCATGTAGCACTCGCTTGATCACTCTCTAAGCTGCAGCTCTTCTCCTTTGCTTCCTCGTGCATGCTTCAGCTTCACTCTTCTTCATGTGTGCCCCTGCTTCTCCTCATCGCCATGCTCTGACTCCAACCGGGATCCCAAGGGATGTCACCTCGAACCTGGTCAGCATGTATTGATTCGTGCACAAGCAGAAACCTGAAATAGGACTCACACAAACAACGACTACAAGTGATAGGGTAGATGCCCTCTAAGTCGTCAATCGAATATCCAATTGTATAAGCATAGGAATATAGAACATGATGAGTATGATAAAATCAGCAAGCACAATACTAACATGAGGATGATATTTATCATTAAGCATAGGTCTAGCATGAGGAAAATAAGTGTCATCATCATAAATGAGAGAAATGCCAATAACAGAGTATGTATGATCATGTTCAAGCAAACATTTTTTCAAATCTAGCTTAATTGATGGTATCATGCAATGCAAAATAGTGGCAAACAGATCATATGGACGCATGTCATCAAGAGGATTAGATAAACCTGCTACATCACACTCTTGTATGACAATAGGCAAATGAATTTCTGGTTCTTCATCTTCAACTACAACAGCTCTTCTCCTTCTTCAGGAGTGGTAGACATTGGATCTTCAACTTGTTCATTTGGGTATTCGAGCTCTGGATCATCTTGTGCCTTGGCTTCGAGAATTTCTTCTTGTATCTGAAGTATCTCTTCCTCTGGACTCTCGCTATCTTGCTCAGCTGAATGAGAAGGTGTTGGAACTTCACACACCTCAAGGGATATCCCAGCAACACTCAACCCAAGGAGGGAAGAGATAGTACTGCCAGCGCTGATGTTCTTCTCAATCTTCTTTACTTCTTCCACTAGCTCTTTTCCACTCTTGATCTTCTTCATTTCCTCTAGTATCATCGGCCTAATTGGATCATCTTCAACACTCCAAGTGAACTCGAGACTAAGCAATGTGAGCTTGTCTATATCATCAAAGTCATCTTTTGTGGGCACTTGTGCATGAGATTGCTCAACAGGTGCTGGAGTTGTTGGTTGACCAAGTGGAGGACCATTTAACTCCATTGGACACATCTCCTGGTGTTGAGGTATATGAGTAGGAGGTGAATAAAATTGTTGTGGTGCATAGTTGTTGCTCTCCTCTTCATACCTAAATCCCTGCATATGATTACTAGAACCAAACGGTGAGATCTCAAGGTTGTTGCTCCTATATGACATATTCTGGTTCTCAGGCCACCCATATGAGTAATTGTTTTGGTATGAGCTAGGCTGTGGGGCGAAGCTCATGCCATAACAATCGGGAGAGTGAGAGTAACCACGCTGACATTTCGCGGGTGAATGGCCCTGAAATCCACAAATATGGCATGTAGGAGCAACATAAGGATGACCTCTAGAATAAGGATCATAAGAGCTAGGCCTATCCTCAAAAACTACTTCTCGCTACCGAGCTAAATCATCTAATCGATGGGAAATCTTACTTATCAGTTCTTGAATAGTTTCCGCGCTGTTTGTAGTGTTCCTCGCATCTCCGAGACAATCTGAATAATATGCCATAACCGAGTAGATAGCTCTAACCTACAAAAGGAAAAGAAAACAAAAAGTGATGAAGACAAGAAATAAACCTAACTCTAACAAGGATCATGAACAAACGAAATGACAAAGAAGCAAAGGGAGGTTCAGATTATCTTCAACAATCTTTTTGGTATTTTCGTAATGCTTGAGAAATTAAGATACTAACACAAGCTATCATCAATGACAAGAGAAGTTAAAGGACATGAACATAACACACACATATATGTATATTTATATAACACTGGTACTAGAGCTAACACATGGACTATAAAATGGAACAAATTAGATGAACACACACATACACAAATACGAATATGGTATTACAGGGCACTGTTCTAATACTCGCCGATGAACAAAATCAGTACTACAGTACTAAACAAGCACAAGTCTGAAACTGAACATGTCATAGCATTATTATACAGTTACGAGTATGAACCAATAGCAAGTTTCAAGCACTAGTCAAATATGAATATTACATTCGATCTCAAGTCTACAGAAATTTAGAGAGAGGGAGGTGGCAGCAGCAGGAGGTTGAGGGAGAAGACGTAGAAGGAGCGCAACAAGACAGGAGGAGCAGGAGGTTGGGAATCAGCAGCAGGTTCAGAGAAGGAAACAGCAGGAGGTTGAGGGAGAAGTAGTAGCAGCAGGTTGGGGTAAGGGAAGGTGAAGAGCAGCAGCAACCAGCTAGAGAAGGGGCGTGAGGGAGGAGCAGCAGCAGGTGGAAGAGAGAAGTAGCAGCAGGGGCGTGAGAGGAGCAGCAGCAGCAAGTTGGAGGTTGAGAGCAGTAGCAGTTTTCTGGTTCGAAGAATATTAGGAGGAGCAGCAGAGCAAGAGAAGAAGGAGGCAGCAGTAGGAGGTTCGAGAAGGAAGAAGCAGCAGTAGGAAGACAAGAAGGGCCAGGGACGTGGCAAGGGAGATGCAGCAGTAGAGGCGTGGGGAAGAAGAGAAGCAGCAGGGGCAAAGCAAGAGGGAGGAGCAGGAAGAGAGAGAGGGAAAAGTGGAAGTGGTGGATGGTGCCTGCGTGGGTTGCTAGTGGTTCGGGGTTCAGGTGGCGGCGCTGATGGTGGATGGTGCAGCGGTGGCGCTGGGTGATGGATAGATGGATGGCGATGATGAAGTGGTGGAGCAGCAGCTAGTGGTGGGGGGTGCTGTTGGCACGGTGGCGCGCCGCCACGCCGGCCTGGCCGCAGCGGTGGCCGGAGGTGGAGAGGGAGTCGGGGGAGAGAGATGGAGATGCCAGGCCCAAAGGGGATCTTTGGTTGCCGCTAGGGATTTGATCCCCTCCTCTGATCTGCCAGTTTTGCTCTTTTGCCCTTCCACTTCTCTTCTCTCTTCACAAGATGATCCCTCTAACATTAGCTTGACCCGTCTGGTTACTTCTTTTCTTCACGGCCGGGTCCCTCCGTAAGTTACAGCAACCACAGTTTCTTGACACTCTCCATTATAGAAGGATTTTGGGCCTTTTTGCCCTTTTCTGCAAAACATGGAGGAGTGTTGTAAATGTAGCATAATGGGGGTATTTGAATATTTCTGAAGTAAATAATGTGAAAATACAACCCTTTAACAGTCGCTACAAGGGCGTTCTCTCGAGCGTGCCACTTCGGATTTCTATAGTGGCTCTCGATACCTCCCCGATAGAAAAATACCAGCCCAGATAACACCTCCCCGATAGAAAAATAGCGATGGGAAACAGCGAGCGAGCGAGCGAAGCAGCTAGCGACTGAACGAGCCCGCGTCCCCCCTCCCCCTACTCCCACTTCAGGAACCTAGCCGCCGCCTCGTCCTCCTCCTCCCACCACAGCCGCCTCCCCCTTCCCCCGCCCCCTCCCACGCATCTCATCCGCCCCAGGTGCAGAGGCGAGCTTCCCGGCGACGGTGGCGCTGGCTCGAGGCAGGGGAACGGCCGATGCGGGGTCCGTTGGATCGAGGCGTGGGGAGCGGTGGATGCGGCGTCAGCGGCACGAGAAGAACATCGGTTGCAGCCAATTCGATGACCCGATCAAAACGAAAATACATCTGGTATGACTAATCTCTCTTTGTCTGTCTCTTACGTGAAAAAATGACAGAAAGCATCTCTAATATTCTTAGGATTAGTCGCCATTAGTCCTGGTCTCCCATGCAAGTAAAAAAGAGAAAACAAGGAACATGTTCTATGCGAGAGTGCTACCAAAGGAAACCAATGAAAAATCATGTCGACGTACAGCCCGCCGGCGGGGCCTGCAGAAGGTGATGTCGCTTTCTGGTGGAGGGTGGCCATGGACGTGTTGCAGGCGTTGGGGTGGAGTGAGCTCGGATGTACTCAGGTAGGCCACCGCTTGCATTCAGTAGTCTATTCTAATTGTTAATCTTTTCACCCATCCGGACATTGAGCCATAACATAAGTTCATCGGTGAACTACATTTGGCTTATCATCGGAGTCGCTGACGTCGATGCATCTCCTCTATACCGCTGCCTCCTCCTTTGCTTCGATTCTGCTCTGTGTTTTGTTTGTGCAGATAGCATAGTGGCAGCCGATAAATGTCCCCAGTACCTATGCTGAGCAGTGCATCAAATCATGTTTCTGATATATAGTCTGTCATCAAAGCAATTGTAAGCAGACAACATTTTAAATATTGATTTTTTGCACTATACTCGATAGCAAAGGATATCCATGTGATGGGATATCATATGCTTGGAGCAACATCTCCTGACACTCTACCGGCATTCCTTTTACCAACAATTATGTGATACGATTTCTGCCTAGCTTTTGCCTATGTTGGTCGACGGAGTCGCCCATTGATGTTCTGATTGTTTCCCTGCCATATTTGATTATTTCTATACTTAGCAAAGGAAGCTTACACTTGAGCTTCCATTCAGTATTGCCATTAGTTAGCTAATTAAGTTGTATATATGTTTCTTTCTTGGCACTGAATCATCTTGAATCTGTTTAAGTAATGGGCTATTTTTAATCCTCATGGGTGTATCAAGAGGAGTCTTTGGATGTCGTTCATTATTGGAAGCTGAAGTGTATTGGGGAAACCACTGTATTGGGGATGTTTTCTTGTAATTATCGTCCAGGCCTTCAAGGCATGCCCTGTTGTCCAATTATGATTGGTTGATCTCTGCTGACTGTATTGACTATTATCATTATTGCAAGTCCAAAGTTCAGAGCTTGTATTATGTTAATTTGAAGGTGATAGAAGAATGCGTGTTAATTCCATCTCGTTCATGCATGTTTGCACTTTTACAATTTTTGGCTTACCATTCCATGGCTGGTTATGTTTTTGGGAGTTTTTTAGAAGCAGTAGCTATTTTGAAGTTGGTAACAGACCCCCTTTTCAGGTCATTCTGTGCTATGAATGTTGGCATGGATACTAATATCTTGTTTGCTTGTTTTTTTTTAAATTTCTTTTAAGGCTTTAGAATGCTGCACCAATTATTCAACTTTATTTTCTTGGATTGCAGGTTGTCAAAAGGCAAACTATTCCTGATATAGGCAATGATGATGAAGTGCCAATATCAGGAAGAAAGCGACATGTACAACAGAGATTAGGAAATAATGTGGTTGTTTCTGATTCGTATAGGAGTCGACATAGTAATAAAAGGTATATATACTTCATCTATATTACTTGAGGAAAATTCTGGGATGAAGTATGTACCATTTCCTTAAATATTTCATTAATGCATGGGTATAAACTGAACATTGTATATTGTGACCTATGGAGGAGAAAACACCAAATGCAAATAGATGAGAAATCTTAGCTTATTTCTTTGGAAATTTATGTAACAAAAGCTATCGGCTAGCCAACACAAAGGAGCTGGAATTTCAGAGTGATTAATGTCTTTCAGATAGTTTGCATTTAGGGTAGGTAGTTGTAGGTTTTATGTTCAGAATTTTTCTTTGTCGACAAATTTTCTAGAAGAAATATGTGCCTACAGCTTCTATGAATTATATTGTACCATATTTACCACCAGCTCCTAAGCCAACAGCCGACATTGCGACTTCCTGTTCAGAAGGTTGATCTTAATTTCCTAATATTTTTTATATTTCATAATAATAAGTGAGAATCCCTTGCCAAATTAACCAGGCCAGTTTGCTATGTAGCCAACTCTTACTTCAAACCAACAGTCTTATCTACATATATCTAACCACATCGGGTTTTGACAGGTTTATAATTGAATTATCTTCATACATATGGTAGGTGCAGGAGGTACCATGCAAGCAAGCAGGGCGACCAGGATCATGCTGCAGGGGCTGGGTATATTTCCAGAGAATGTCATCAAGGCGGGATTTTTTCTTCTAAAATCAGTTTAAGGCCATGCCCCCCTCTACAACGTACATGTTGGTGATGATGGTGCTGCTACCTGTACACATGTATTACTCTCTTCGTCTCTCTATTACTTTGCCTCCCCACTCATGCTTTCAATTTGCTCTTTCGCTTGGTGAGATTAATCTGAAAAAATGATGCTTGGTGAGATTAATGTGGAAAAATGATGCTTGGGAGATTGTATATGTATCTACTGATAATACCTTTTTGATTAATTTTAAAATAGTTTGCTTGTTTGTTGTCCAATACATCTGAATATATAATGGTTACTCCACTGCATGTTACTCCGCTTGAGGTGGACTTAAATTTCTCGTTCAGGTTATGTGTTTCAAGAACAGACATATGGATAATTTGAGATTTTTGGTCATTTATATTTGGCTGCTTCATTCTTCTCTAAAAGACTAAAACTGCAGGTATATTGGGTTTGATTAGGACATACTGTATCTTAAATGGCATTCCCCATTGGGCAATTAAAACGATGGAAGGGCCATATGCGAATGGCACCAAAGCAACTTTGAATGACAAACATTTGCAAATCGCATTTCAAGGTATGTTAATTCATGCATTATTGTTGTAACTCTTTGTTTCATCAGGAATTCAGTCACCAAGCCAGTTGGACAGTGGTGATCACCTCGCACTCCAGCTACCTATTATCCGAAGGATAGAGACTCTAAAGTTCTGAAACTTTCCCTTTCTTTTTACTGCACATTAATTTTTGAGCTTGAACGAAGTTGTAACTTAAACATCAGGTGTCAACATTTATCACACTCTCTCCTTGTAAGTAATGCATATCTAGATGATCGGCCGGAGTATGCATATCTCCATGTAAGTCCTCTTCGGACCCTTCCACTTCGTCGGGCTCACCATTGGATACTCGGACGCCACAATCGGCACCGCTGCTGTGTCTGTTGGTGACGCTCACACAAGATCCAGAGGCAGCACCTTGGTCATCTCCCTGCGAACATCTGACAATGTGGCCGCCGCCTTGATTCCACTTGTCTTGATACCCCAAAGAGAAAAGAGAGGAAAAATACAGAATAGATAGATATGATGCATTTGTCACTTATCATGCCAGTGTTAGGCTTGGAGATTTCTTCTCATATTTATACATAATTTTTGTTAGAAATCTTAAGAAAAAGATGGTGCTTGTTGAAGGCATCACACAAATTGTGTTTAGAAGTACTGCAAAACGAAATACAGAGTAGCAGACAATCTAAACCTCGGAACATAAATGCCTTTATATAAAAATACCACTAGAGTGTGTTCCTATGGAGTTAATATAAGGCAAATGAATTGTATCTCACTGTTTACCTATATCTTCCCTTTGCAGAGCAATATTTTCACAACTAGGGAATGGAAAAGAATATGGACGTGGTCATCAAATCGAGCCAGAAGAAGGTTTGTACTCATCATCTCTGTAGACTTAATTTATTTTATGTCTGCAAACTATGTTGCACATGCTTGTAGAATGGATGAAATAATCTTGCAGAATATAAAGTTTTTTTCCTGAATTGTTCTAATACTCCTATTTAAATTTCTACGAAAATGTACAATGAACCAGAATGTACCATGTCGAGTGGGAACAATTGATGAGACGCCAACGTTCTGGTTTCGAACCCCTCAACTCCAGTTTATCCCCTACATCGCGCCTTCTGTCTTGGACATCCCCGGCTTCTATGGTGTTGACATCTACTTTTCTGCGACGCCCACGTGTGGGTCGATGATGGCACAGATGAGCAACTGCTCGAGCAGGCGATGATGAAGGCGAGTGTTGGCTCGGTGGGTGCGGTGGAGGGCGATGAGGATGCTAGTGTGGACGTGAAGGCGGACGAATTCATCGCAAAGTTCTATACGTAGATGAACTGCAGCAGCAAGTCTCAGGGCTGAAATACAACGACTTGATGGATAGGAGCATGTGGACAAGTCATCGTATGTAATGCATATTCAAACCAAACCGAAAATATAACCTGCTGCTACTCCTCAAGTTTAATATACTTCCACTCCAACGGATTTGGGCTACATTACTGCCATTCATCCAAGTATGTCTCAGTTGTACATGCATATGTGCTATCGATTAGAGAAAAAGACAATGGAAAAGGCGGCTGCCTATCTGGCACCGCAGCAGCACGTCTCAGGAGGCGTGCCATGGGCGCGCCCCAACCCCTAGTATGATTACAATGTGGTGCAAAAAGGCTAAAAAGATTATATGATGAAATGCACTATCAAGTTCCCCCACACTTAAATCTTTGCTTGTCCTCAAGAAAAGGAATATGACAAGAGCAAGATTGTGAACAGTGAGCTGACTAGAGAATGCCAAGTGAAGTAGATCTCCAAACAAAGCATGCTTTGAACTTTGCTAGTGAAAACCAATGGTTAAGAGTGCTACAAAGCAGTAGGATACTAGTAAGCATGACCATTTTAAACTTTTACAATGATAAAAGAAGATCAACAAGTTTAAGTGATGATTGTGCCAAATGGTTCCTAAAGAGAGCATGATCCTGAGAACAAAAGGAACTTGAATTAAATCACTTATTTGCATAAATATAACATTGTGGTTGAACCACTTATTAAATTTGAAGGAAGTAATGATAATATTTTATCAGTTGCACCGAAGGAACATACCACTCATCCTGAGAACATGGTATACACCTGGCTCGACCAATTATAAGTTTTTTTGTTTGTCTCCCCAAAGGAACATACCACTGATCCCAAGAACATGGTATACACCTGGTTCGACAATTATAGCATTTTTTAATATAATTAACTCCTATCCGATCCAACCAGATTTCACAAGCCACCAATCCAGGGAACATGACATGCTACTGTTAGGTAAGATCAGATAATTATTTATTCATTATTACTAATTTAAAAAATGAATACAAAAGGGAACAAGAATCATCACTCATCCAGGTCTGGTTCATATACTACCGATCCAGGGAACATAGTATGTGATACGTCCATTTTGCATCATGCTTTTATATCGATATTTATCGCATTATGGACTGTTATTTCACTTTATGTCACAATACTTATGGCTATTCTCTCTTATTTTGCAACGTTTACATAAGGAGGGAGAATGCCGGCAGCTGGAATTCTGGGCTGGAAAAGGAGCAAATATTAGAGACCTATTCTGCGCAACTCCAAAAGTCCTGAAACTCCACGAAACGTCTTAAAATAAATAAAGAAAAATCCTCGCCAAAGATGAAGGCCAGGGGGCCCACACCCTGCTCACGAGGGTGCCCCCCCTAGGGCGCGCCACCTACCTCGTGGTCCCCCTGGTGGCTCTTCGACGCCCATCTTCTCCTATATGAAGTCTTTCGATGAGAAAAAAATAGGAAGGAACTTTTCGGGACGAGACTCCGCCGCCACGAGGCAGAACCTTGGCGGATCCAATCTAGAGCTCCGGCAGAGCTGTTCTGCCGGGGATACTTCCCTCCATGAGGGGGAAATCATCACCATTGTCATCACGAAAGCTCCTCTCATTAGGAGAGGGCAATCTCCATCAACATCTTCACCAGCACCATCTCATCTCCAAACCCTAGTTCATCTCTTGTATCCAATTCTTGTCTCAAAGTCCGGGATTGGTGCTAGTAGGTTGCTAGTAGTGTTGATTACTCCTTGTAGTTGATGCTAGTTGGTTTATTTGGTGGAAGATCATATGTTCAGATCCTATATGCATATTATTACCCCTCTGATTATGAACATGAATATGCTTTATGAGTAATTACGTTCGTTCCTGAGGACAAGGGAGAAGTCTTGCTATTAGTAGTCATGTGAATTTGGTATTCGTTTGATATTAAGATGTATGTTGTCTAGCCTCTAGTGGTGTTATGTGAACGTCAACTACATAACACTTCACCATTATTTGGGCCTAGAGGAAGGCATTGAGAAGTAATAAGTAGATGATGGGTTGCTAGAGTGACAGAAGTTTAAACCCTAGTTTATGCGTTGCTTCGTAAGGGGCTGATTTGGATCCATATGTTACATGCTATGGTTAGGTTTACCTTAATACTTTTGTTGTAGTTGCGAATGCTTGCAATAGAGGTTAATCATAAGTGGGATGCTTGTTCAAGTAAGAACATCACCCAAGCACCGGTCCACCCACATATCAAATTATCAAAGTATCGAACGCGAATCATATGAACCTGATGAAAACTAGCTTGATGATATTCCCATGTGTCCTCGGGAGCGCTTTTCCTATTATAAGAGTTTGTTCCGGCTTGTCCTTTGCTACAAAAGGATTGGGCCATCTTGCTGCACTTTAATTACTTTTGTTACTTGTTGCTCGTTACGATCTATCTTATCACAAAACTATCTGTTACCACTTATTTCAGTACTTGCAGAGAATACCTTGCTGAAAACCGCTTATCATTTCCTTCTGCTCCTCGTTGGGTTCGACACTCTTACTTATTGAAAGGACTACGATAGATCCCCTATACTTGTGGGTCATCAAGACTCTTTTCTGGCGCTGTTGCCGGGGAGTGTAGCACCTTTGGTAGGTGGAATTTGGTAAGGAAAAATTTATATAGTGTGCTGAAATTTACTATCACTTGTTACTATGGAAAGTAATTCTCTAAGGGGCTTGTTCGGGGTATATTCACCCCGTCCAGTAGAGCAAAGAGTTGCTCCTCAACCTACTGAACCTATTGAAAATGAAACTCCTTTTGAATTTCCTTCGGGTATGATGGAAAAACTGCTAGCTAACCCTTTTACAGGAGATGGAACAAAGCATCCTGATGAGCACTTAATATATGTGGATGAAGTTTGTGGATTATTTAAGCTTGCAGGTATACCCAATGATGTTGCTAAGAAGAAGGTCTTCCCTTTATCTTTGAAGGGAGACGCATTGATATGGTATAGGCTATGTGATGATATGAGATCATGGGACTATAAAAGATTGAAGCTGGAATTTCATCGAAAGTATTACCCTATGCATCTTGTTCATCGTGATCGCAATTATATATATAATTTCTGGCCTCGCGAAGGAGAAAGCATCGCTCAAGCTTAGGGGAGGCTTAAATCAATGTTATATTCATGCCCCAATCATGAGCTCTCAAGAGAAATGATTATTCTAAATTTATATGCTCGGCTTTCTGACAACAATCGCACCATGCTCGATACTTCTTGTGTTGGCTCTTTTATGATGAAGACTACTGAATTCAGATGGAATTTATTGGATGGAATTAAACGCAACTCTGAAGATTGGGACCTCGACGAAGGTAAGGAGTCAGGTATGACACCTAAGTTTGATTGTGTTATATCTTTTATGGATACTGATATTTTCCGTAAGTTTAGCACTAAATATGGACTTGACTCTGAGATAGTAGCTTCTTTCTGTGAATCTTTTGCTACTTATGTTGATCTCCCTAAGGAGAAGTGGTTTAAATATCATCCTCCCATAGAAGTAAAAGTAGCTGCACCTATTAAAGTTGAAGAAAAGACTGTCACTTATAATGATCCTATTGTTCCTACTTCTTATATTGAGAAACCACCTTTCCCTGTTAGGATAAATGATCATGCTAAAGCTTCAATTGTTGTTCGTAAAAGCAATATTAGAACTTATACACCTCCTGAGCAAGTCAAAGTAGAACCTAATATTTCTATTGTTAAAGATCTCTTGTCTGATAATATTGATGGGCATGTTATTCAATTTGAAGGTGAAACTGCTAGAATTGCTAAACCTTGTGATAAAGATAAACATAGACCTGTGGTAGGCGTGCCTGTTATTTCTGTTAAAATAGGAGATCATTGTTATCATGGCTTATGTGATATGGGTGCTAGTGCTAGTGTAATACCTATTGACTTATATGAAGAAATTAAGAATGAAATTGCACCTGTTGAGTTAGAAGATATTGATGTTACTATTAAACTTGCCAATAGAGATACTATTTCACCAATTGGAATTGTTAGAGATGTTGAAGTCTTGTGTAGGAAAACTAAATATCCTGCTGATTTTCTTGTTCTAGGTTCCCCACAAGATAGCTTTTGTCCCATTATATTTGGTAGACCCTTCTTAAATACTGTCAATGCTACCATAGACTGCACAAAGAATGTTGTTACTATTGGATTGGATGATATGGTTCATGAGTTTAATTTCTCTAAATTTAGTAAACAACATCGTGAGGAAGAATTACCTAGTAAGGATGAAATTATTGGTCTTGCTTCTATTGCCGTACCTCCTAGTGATCCTTTAGAACACTATTTGCTAGACCATGAAAATAATATGTTCATGAATGAAAGAAGGGAAATAGATGAAGTATTCTTTAAAAAGGAACCTATTCTGCAACACAATTTGCCTGTTGAAATCTTAGGGGATCCTCCTCCACCCAAGGGTGATCCCGAGTTTGAGCTTAAACCTTTGCCTGATAATCTTAAATATGCTTATCTTGATGAAAAGAATATATATCCTGTTATTATTAGTGCTAACCTTTCAGAGCATGAAGAAGAAAGATTATTGAAAACTCTGAAGAAGCATCGTGCTGCTATTGGATATACTCTTGATGATCTTAAGGGCATTAGTCCCACTCTATGTCAACATAAAATAAATTTGGAAGCAGATGCCAAAGATCCTCAACGACGTCTGAATCCTAAAATGAAAGAAGTGGTAAGAAAAGAAATACTAAAACTTCTGGAGGCAGGTATAATCTATCCCGTTGCTGATAGTGAGTGGGTAAGTCCTGTCCATTGTGTCCCTAAGAAGGGAGGTATTACTGTTGTTCCTAATGATAAAGATGAATTGATTCCACAAAGAATTATCACAGGTTATAGGTTGGTAATTGATTTCCGCAAATTAAATAAAGCTACGAAGAAAGATCATTACCCCTTACCTTTTATTGATCAAATTCTAGAAAGATTATGCAAACATACACACTATTGCTTTCTAGACGGTTATTTTGGTTTCTCTCAAATACCCGTGTCAGCTAGAGATCAATCAAAGACTACTTTTACATGCCCTTTTGCTACTTTTGCTTATAGACGTATGCCTTTTGGTTTATGTAATGCACCTGCTACCTTTCAAAGATGCATGATGGCTATATTCTCTGACTTTTGTGAAAAGATTTGTGAGGTTTTCATGGATGAATTTTTCGTATGTGGTTCCTCTTTTGATGATTGCTTGAGCAATCTTGATCGAGTTTTGCAGAGATGTGAGGAAACTAATCTTGTCTTGAATTGGGAAAAGTGCCACTTTATGGTTAATGAAGGTATTGTATTGGGGCATAAAGTTTCTGAAAGAGGTATTGAAGTCGATAAAGCCAAGGTCGATGCTATTGAAAATATGCCATGTCCCAAGGACATCAAAGGTATAAGAAGTTTCCTTGGTCACGCCGGATTTTACAGGAGATTCATTAAGGACTTCTCAAAAATTTCTCGGCCTCTGACTAATTTATTGCAAAAAGATATACCATTTGTCTTTGATGATGATTGTGTAGAAGCATTTGAAATACTTAAGAAAGCATTAGTCACTGCACCTATTGTTCAGCCACCTGATTGGAACCTACCCTTTGAAATTATGTGTGATGCTAGTGATTATGCTGTAGGTGCTGTTCTAGGGCAAAGAGTTGATAAGAAATTAAATGTTATTCATTATGCTAGTAAGACTCTAGACAATGCTCAAAGAAATTATGCTACTACTGAAAAAGAGCTTTTAGCAGTTGTATTTGCTTGTGATAAGTTCAGATCTTATATTGTTGATTCTAAAGTAACTATTCAAACAGATCATGCTGCTATTAAATACCTTATGGAAAAGAAATATGCTAAACCTAGACTTATTAGATGGGTTCTCTTGCTACAAGAATTTGATTTGCATATTGTTGATAGAAAGGGAGCTAAGAACCCCGTTGCAGACAACTTGTCTAGGTTAGAAAATATTCTTGATGACCCACTACCTATTAATGATAGCTTTCCTGATGAACAATTAAATGTTATAAGTACTTCTCGTAGTACTCCATGGTATGCTGATTACGCTAATTATATTGTTGCTAAGTTTATACCACCTAGCTTCACATACCAGCAAAAGAAAAAGTTCTTCTATGATTTGAGACATTACTTTTGGGATTACCCACATCTTTATAAAGAAGTAGTAGATGATGTTATTAGATGTTGTGTACCTGAGCATGAACAGGAACAGATCCTACGCAAGTGTCATTCCGAGTCTTATGGAGGACACCACGCTGGAGATAGAACTGCACATAAGGTATTGCAATCTGGTTTCTATTGGCCTACTCTCTTCAAGGCTGCCCATAAGTTTGTCTTGTCTTGTGATGAATGTCAAAGAATTGGTAATATTAGTAGACGTCAAGAAATGCCTATGAATTATTCTCTTGTTATTGAACCATTTGATGTTTGGGGCTTTGATTATATGGGACCTTTTCCTGCCTCTAATGGATACACACATATTCTAGTTGCTATTGATTACGTTACTAAGTGGGTAGAAGCTATTCCAACTAGTAGTGCTGATCATAACACTTCTATTAAAATGCTTAAAGAAGTTATTTTTCCAAGGTTTGGAGTCCCTAGATATTTAATGACTGATGGTGGTTCACACTTTATTCATGGTGCTTTCTGTAAAATGCTTGCTAAATATGATGTTAATCATAGAATTGCATCTCCTTATCACCCTCAGTCTAGTGGTCAAGTAGAGTTGAGCAATAGAGAGCTCAAATTAATTTTGCAAAAGACTGTTAATATGTCTAGAAAGAATTGGTCCAAGAAACTTGATGATGCATTATGGGCTTATAGAACTGCATACAAAAATCATATGGGTATGTCTCCGTATAAAATGGTTTATGGAAAAGCATGTCACTTACCTCTCGAACTAGAACATAAGGCATATTGGGCTATTAAAGAGCTTAACTATGATTTAAACTTGCCGGTGAGAAGAGGTTATTTGATATTAGCTCACTTGATGAATGGAGAACCCAAGCTTATGAAAATGCCAAGTTGTTTAAAGAAAAAGTTAAAATATGGCATGACAAAAGGATACAAAAGCATGAGTTTAATGTAGGTGATTATGTATTGCTATACAACTCTCATTTAAGATTTTTTGTAGGAAAACTTCTCTCTAAATGGGAAGCCCCTATGTTACCGAAGAGGTCTATCGTTCCGATGCCATAAAGATCAACAACTTTGAAGGCACAAATCCGAAGGTGGTAAACGGTCAAAGAATCAAACATTATATCTCAGGTAATCCCATAAATGTTGAAACCAATATTATTGAAACCGTAACCCCGGAGGAATACATAAGAGACACTTTCCGGAGCGTTTCAGACCCCGAAAAGGAATAGGTATGTGGTACGGTAAGTAAACCGACTCCAAAACAATTTTTAAGGCAATATTTCTCCGTTTTGGAATATTTAGAAAAATAAAAAAATAAGTAGCAGTCCGGGAAGGACACGAGGGCCCCACAAGGGTGGTGGGCGCGCCCTACCCCCCTGGGAGCACCCCCTACCTCGTGAGCACCTCGTGTGCCTTCTGGACTCTGTTTTCTTGCACGATACGTATTTTGGTCGGTAAAAATTCATTATATAACCTCCTGAAGGTTTTGACTCCCGTATCACGCAAACCTCCTCTGCTCCTGTTTCAAGTTGTTTTCTGTCAGGGTTTTCCAGGATAGGCATCATGTCGTCTCCCTCCTCCAAAAATGGTGACAATGATGCTTGGCTAATGAAGATAGATCTGAAGAGGGAAGAACCCACGAGGGTCAACAAGGATGAAAGGATCAAGAAGGCCACGGAGGATCAAGCTCCAGCAGCAAAAGACACCCTCCAACTTGATCACAATCTTCTCACCCCAACTGAGATCGAAGCTTTCAAGATGATTGAGTTAGCTCATATACAAAACAAGTATCTCAGAGAAGAAAATATTTTGTTGAAGGAGCATATTGTTGCACTCAAGGGCATTATTCGCGAGCTGGAGGACCTCTTACGCTCGATGTGCGATTATCCGTCACCGCCACCTTCTTCACCAACCAAGGAGACATAATCACATGGGTATGGGCACTCCCCTTGGCAACTGCCAAGCTTGGGGGAGGTGCCCCGGTATCGTATCACAATCACAACTCCTATCTTTACCGTTTTTCTTAGTTCGATCCTATTAGTAGTATCTTGATCTAGTAGAATAAAGTTTATGGCATGATCTAGTTTTGAGTTTGCTTTATGATGTCTCTATGTAATCGAGTCCGTGAGCTATATATAATAAAGATTAGTGCTGAGTCAAGGGCTTGATTATTTTGCCATGATCTTGGCTGAATAAAAGAAAGAAGAAAAAAAGAAACAAAAAGTTCATATTGATCTTATTGAGAGTAATGACTTCACATAGAAAGAGTATGATGATTAAAAGTTGTTGGGAGTTGGCACACATAGCTTTGGTCATTGTTGCAATTAATAGGAAGTAATAAGGAAAGAGAGGTTTTCACATATAGATATATTATCATTGACATCTTTCATGATTGGGAGCACTCATTAAAATATGACATGCTAAAGAGTTGATGTTGGACAAGGAAGACAACGTAATGAGTTATGTCTTTCTTATATCTGAGATAAAGTATGTTGTCATGGATCCTCTAACTTGTTGAGCTTGCCTTTCCCCCTCATGCTAGCCAAATTCTCAGCACCAAGTAGAAATACTACTTGTGCTTCCAAACAACCTTAAACCAGTTTTGCCATGAGAGTCCACCATATCTACCTATGGATTGAGTAAGATCCTTCAAGTAAGTTGTCATCGGTGCAAAGCAATAAAAATTGCTCTAAATATGTATGATTGATTGGTGTGGGAGAAATAAGCTTTATACGATCTTGTGATGTGGAAGTAATAAAAGCGACGGACTGCATAATAAAGGTTCATATCACAAGGGGCAATATAAAGTGGTGTTCTTTCGCATTGAGATTTTGTGCATCCAACCATAAAAGCGCATGGCAACCTCTTCTTCCCTCTGCGAAGGGCCTATCCTTTATTATTATCTTCTACCTTATGCAAGAGTCATGGTGATCTTCACATTTTCTTTTTCATTGTATCCTTTGGCAAGCTCAGCATGTTGGAAAGAACATGATATATATATCTAATTGGATGTAGGGGAGCATGAACCATTATTGTTGACATTACCCTTGAGGTAAAAGGTTGTGGGGCAAAACTATAAGCCCCTATCTTTCTCTGTGTCCGATTAAAAATCCATAACCACAAGTATCGCGTGAGTGTTAGCAATTATGGAGGACTAAATGATAGTTGAGTATCTGGACTTGCTTTTTAGCTCTGACATAGACTCTTTCCGATGTTATGATAAATTGCAATTACTTCAATGACTGAGATTATAGTTTGTCGGAGCCCAATAAGGTTTATAATTTATACTCTTGCATTGTGAATAGATCATCACTTAAACATAAGTAATCATATGACAAAATCTATATATGTTGCTGTTATGAGAATAATCATGATGCCTTCATGTCCGTATTTTATTTTTATCAACGCCTCTACCTCTAAACATGAGGACATATTTATTGTTATCGGCTTTTCGCTTGAGGACAAGCGAGGTCTAATCTTGGGGGAGTTGATACGTCCATTTTGCATCATGCTTTTATATCGATATTTATCGCATTATGGACTGTTATTTCACTTTATGTCACAATACTTATGGCTATTCTCTCTTATTTTGCAAGGTTTACATAAGGAGGGAGAATGCCGACAGCTGGAATTCTAGGCTGGAAAAGGAGCAAATATTAGAGACCTATTCTGCGCAACTCCAAAAGTCCTGAAACTCCACGAAATGTCTTAAAATAAATAAAGAAAAATCCTCGTTAAAGATGAAGGCCAGGGGGCCCACACCCTGCTCACGAGGGTGGGGGCGCGCCCCCCTAGGGCGCGACCCCCTACCTCGTGGGCCCCCCGGTGGCTCTCCGATGCCCATCTTCTCCTATACGAAGTCTTTCGATGAGAAAAAAAATAGGAAGGAACTTTTCGGGACGAGACTCCGCCGCCACGAGGCGGAACCTTGGCGGATCCAATCTAGAGCTCCAGCAGAGCTGTTTTGCCGGGGATACTTCCCTCCGGGAGGGGGAAATCATCACCATCGGCATCACCAACGCTCCTCTCATCGGGAGAGGGCAATCTCCATCAACATCTTCACCAGCACCATCTCATCTCCAAACCCTAGTTCATCTCTTGTATCCAATTCTTGTCTCAAAGTCCGAGATTGGTGCTAGTAGGTTGGTAGTAGTGTTAATTACTCCTTGTAGTTGATGCTAGTTGGTTTATTTGGTGGAAGATCATATGTTCAGATCCTATATGCATATTATTACCCCTCTGATTATGAACATGAATATGCTTTGTGAGTAATTACGTTCGTTCCATAGGACAAGGGAGAAGTCTTGCTATTAGTAGTCATGTGAATTTGGTATTCGTTTGATATTTTGATAAGATGTATGTTGTCTAGCCTCTAGTGGTGTTATGTGAACGTCGACTATATAACACTTCACCATTATTTGGGCCTAGAGGAAGGCATTGGGAAGTAATAAGTAGATGATGGGTTGCTAGAGTGACAGAAGCTTAAACCCTAGTTTATGCGTTGCTTCGTAAGGGGCTGATTTGGATCCATATGTTTCATGCTATGGTTAGGTTTACCTTAATACTTTTGTTGTAGTTGCGGATGCTTGCAATAGAGGTTAATCACAAGTGGGATGCTTGTTCAAGTAAGAACAGCACCCAAGCACCGGTCCACCCACATATCAAATTATCAAAGTATCGAACGTGAATCATATGAACGTGATGAAAACTAACTTGACGATATTCCCATGTGTCCTCGGGAGCGCTTTTCCTATTATAAGAGTTTGTTCCGGCTTGTCCTTTGCTACAAAAGGATTGGGCCATCTTGCTGCACTTTACTTACTTTTGTTACTTGTTGCTCGTTACAATCTATCTTATCACAAAACTATCTGTTACCACTTATTTCAGTACTTGCAGAGAATACCTTGCTGACAACCGCTTATCATTTCCTTCTGCTCCTCGTTGGGTTTGACACTCTTACTTATCGAAAGGACTACGATAGATCCCCTATGCGTGTGGGTCATCAGCATGCTAGTCCATAGTGGTGAGTGATTGCTCTCAATGGGAACACACTTGGCACAAATACATCATCTGAACATAGTGATCTAGGTGTATCAAGGTAAATGCAGAAAATGATAAAGTTTACTTTGAGCACTCAAAACTAATAGTTCTCACTAATTCAGCAAAGCCATCATTGTATAGATCACTAGTTTACAGGGCATTCAACAATCAGTTCCCATGTTCACATCAAGCACAATATGTTAAAAAACTCAGTGGGATATCATTTAAGAAATGGCCTAGGCAACTCAAATATCAAATGATTTCAACATTATCAATGGATGATATATTCAGATTGGGGTCATGAAACAGCTCACCGGGCTTTGATCATGTAGCACTTGCTTGATCACTCTCTAAGCTGCAGCTCTTCTCCTTTGCTTCCTCGTGCATGCTCCAGCTTCACTCTTCTTCATGTGTGCCCCTTGCTTCTCATCGCCATGCTCTGACTCTACCGGGATCCCAAGGGATGTCACCTCGAACCTGGTCAGCATGTATTGATTCGTGCACAAGCAGAAACCTGAAATAGGACTCACACAAACAACGACTACAAGTGATAGGGTAGATGCCCTCTAAGTCGTCAATCGAATATCCAATTGTATAAGCATAGGAATATAGAACATGATGAGTATGATAAAATCAGCAAGCGCAATACTAACATGAGGATGATATTTATCATTAAGCATAGGTCTAGCATGAGGAAAATAAGTGTAATCATCATAAATGAGAGAAATGCCAATAACAGAGTATGTATGATCATGTTCAAGAAAACATTTTTTCAAATCTAGCTTAATTGATGGTATCATGCAATGCAAAATAGTGGCAAACAGATCATATGGACACATGTCATCAAGAGGATTAGATAAACCTGCTACATCACGCTCTTGTATGACAATAGGCAAATGAATTTCTGATTCTTCATCTTCAACTACAACAGCTTCTTCTCCTTCTTCGGGAGTGGTAGACATTGGATCTTCAACTTGTTCATTTGGTTATTCGAGCTCTGGATCATCTTGTGCCTTGGCTTCGAGAATTTCTTCTTGGATCTGAAGTATCTCTTCCTCTGGACTCTCGCTATCTTGCTTAGCTGAATGTGAAGGTGTTGGAACCTCACACAGCTCAAGGGATATCCCAGCAACACTCAACTCAAGGAGGGAAGAGATAGTACTTCCAGCGTTGATGTTCTTCTCAATCTTCCTTACTTCTTCCACTAGCTCTTTTCCACTCTTGATCTTCTTCATTTCCTCTAGTATCACTGGCCTAATTGGATCATCTTCAGCACTCCAAGTGAACTCGAGACTAAGCAATGTGATCTTGTTTATATCATCAAAGTCATCTTGTGTGGGCACTTGTGCATGAGATTGCTCAACAGGTGCTGGAGTTGTTGGTTGACCAAGTGGACGACCATTTAACTCCATTGGACACATCTCCTGGTGTTGAGGTATATGAGTAGGAGGTGAATAAAATTATTGTGGTGCATAGTTATTGCTCTCCTCTTCATACCTAAATCCCTGCATATGATTACTAGAAGCAAACGGTGAGATCTCAAGGTTGTTGCTCCTATATGACATATTCTGGTTCTCAGGCCACCCATATGAGTAATTGTTTTGGTATGAGCTAGGCTGTGGGGCGAAGCTCATGCCATAACAATCGGGAGAATGAGAGTAATCACGCTGACATTCAGCGAGTGAATGGCCCTAAAATCCACAAATATGGCATGTGGGAGCAACATAAGGATGACCTTTAGAATAAGGATCATAAGAGCTAGGCCTATCCTCAAAAACTACTTCTCGCTGCTGAGCTAAATCATCTAATCGATGGGAAATCTTACTTATCAGTTCTTGAATAGTTTCCGTGCTGTTTGTAGTGTTCCTCGCATCTCCAAGACAATCTGAATAATATGCCATAACCGAGTAGATTGCTATAACCTGCAAAAGGAAAAGAAAACAAAAAGATACTAGCTAGAAAAGGGGTTAGTGGTTAGAGATATATCACAAATGTATGGCACAAACTAGAAAAAGAAGAAAAACCTAGTCTATAGCCTAACACAATCGCATGACGCTAGTCCCCAGCAACGGCCCTAAAATGATCAAGTGTAAGTAGAATGGGTTTTCACGCCCAAACTGCGAGTGTCGTGTTCTCCACAGGGACTAGGCGACGGCGACTATGCTCGGCTAAAGCTAGGTAACATGATATTGCGTGATGAAGACATGAAATAAACCTAACTCTAACAAGGATCATCAACAAAGGAAATGACAAAGAAGCTAAGGGAGGTTCAGATTATCTTCAACAATCTTTTTGGTATTTTCGTAATGCTTGAGAAACTAAGATACTAACACAAGCTATCATCAATGACAAGAGAAGTTAAAGGACATGAACATAACACACACATATATGTATATTTACATAACACTGGTACTAGAGCTAACACATGGACTATAAAATGGAACAAATTAGATGAACACACACATACAAAAATACGAATGTGGAATTACAGGGCACTGTTCTAATACTCACCGATGAACAAAATCAATACTACAGTACTAAACAAGCACAAGTCTGAAACTGAACATGTCATAGCATTATTTTATAGTTACGAGTATGAACCAACAGCAAGTTTCAAGCACTAGTGAAATATGAATGTTACATTCGATCTCAAGTCTACAGAAATTTAGAGAGAGGGAGATGGCAGCAGCAGGAGGTTAAGGGAGAAGACGTAGAAGGAGCGCAATAAGAGAGGAGGAGCAGGAGGTTGGGAATCAGCAGCAGGTTCAGAGAAGGAAACAGCAGGAGGTTGAGGGAGAAGTAGTTGCAACAGGTTGGGGTAAGGGAAGGTGAAGAGCAGCAGCAACCATCTAGAGAAGGGGCGTGAGGGAGGAGCAGCAGTAGGTGGAAGAGAGAAGTAGCAGCAGGGGCGTGAGAGGAGGAGCAGCAGCAAGTTAGAGGTCGAGAGCAGCACCAGTTTTCTGGTTCAGAGAAGATTAGGAGGAGCAGCAGAGCAAGAGAAGAAGGAGGCAGCAGCAGGAGGTTGGAGAAGGAAGAAGCAGCGGTAGGAAGACAAGAAGGGCCAGGGACGTGGCAAGGGAGATGCAGCAGTAGAGGCGTGGGGAAGAAGAGAAGCAGCGGGGGCGAATCAAGAGGGAGGAGCAGCAAGAGAGAGAGGGAAAAGTGGAAGTGGTCGATGGCGCCGGCGTGGGTTGCTGGTGGTTCGGGGTTCAGGTGGCGGCGCTGATGGTGGATGGTGCAACGGTGGTGGTGGGTGATGGATGGATGGATGGTGATGATGAAGTGGTGCAGCAGCAGCTAGTGGTGGGGGGTGCTGTTGGCGCGGGGGCGCGCCGCCACGCCGTCCTGGCCGTAGCGGTGGCCGGAGGTGGAGAGGGAGTCGGGGGAGAGAGATGGAGATGCCAAGCCCAAAGGAGATCGATGGTTGCCGCTAGGGATTTGATCCCGTCCTCTGATCTGCCAGTTTTGTTCTTTTGCCCTTCCACTTCTCTTCTCTCTTCACAAGATGATCCCTCCAACTATAGCTTTACCCCTCTGGTTACTTCTTTTCTTCATGGCCGGGTCCCTCCGTAAGTTACAGCAACCATAGTTTCTTGACACTCTCCATTATAGAAGGATTTTGGGCCTTTTCGCCCTTTTCTGCAAAACATGGAGGAGTGTTGTAAATGTAGCATAATGGTGGTATTTGAATATTTCTGAAGTAAATAATGTGAAAATATGATTACAATGTAGTGCAAAAAGGCTAAAAAGATTATATGAGGAAATGCACTATCAAGTTCCCCCACACTTAAATCTTTGCTTGTCCTCGAGCAAAGGAATATGACAAGAGCAAGATTGTGAACAGTGAGCTGACTAGAGAATGCCAAGTGAAGTAGATCTCCAAACAAAGCATGCTTTGAACTTTGCTAGTGAAAATCAATGGTTAAGAGTGCTACAAAGCAGTAGGATACTAGTAAGCATGACCATTTTAAACTTTTACAATGATAAAAGAAGATCAACAAGTTTAAGTGATGAATGTGCCAAATGGTTCCTAAAGAGAGCATGATCCTGAGAACAAAAGGAACTTGAATTAAATCACTTATTTGCAGAAATATAACATTGTGGTTGAACCACTTATTAAATTTGAAGGAAGTAATGATAATATTTTATCAGTCGCACCGAAGGAACATACCACTGATCCCGAGAACATGGTATACACCTGGCTCGACCAATTATAAGTTTTTTTGTTTGTCTCCCCAAAGGAACATACCACCGATCCCAAGAACATGGTATACACCTGGTTCGACAATTATAGCATTTTTTAATATAATTAACTCCTATCCGATCCAACCAGATTTCACAAGCCACCGATCCAGGGAACATGACATGCTACTGTTAGGTAAGATCAGATAATTATTTATACATTATTACTAATTTAACAAATGAATACAAAAAGGGAACAAGAATCATCACTCATCCAGGTCTGGTTCACATACTACCGATCCAGGGAACATAGCATGCTAGTCCATAGTGGTGAGTGATTTCTCTCAATGGGAACACACTTGGCACAAATACATCATCTGAACATAGTGGTCTAGGTGTATCAAGGTAAATGCAGAAAATGATAAAGTTTACTAGTGCACTAGGGATTTGAGCACTCAAAACTAATAGTTCTCACTAATTTCAGCAAAGCAATCATTGTATAGATCACTAGTTTACAAGGCATTCAACAATCAGTTCTCATGTTCACATCAAGCACAATATGTCAAAAAAATCAGTGGGATATCATTTAAGAAATGGCCTCAGCAACTCAAATATCAAATGATTTCAACATTATCAATGGATGATATATTCAGATTGGGGTCATGAAACAACTCACCGGGCTTTGATCATGTAGCACTCGCTTGATCACTCTCTAAGCTGCAGCTCTTCTCCTTTGCTTCCTCGTGCATGCTTCAGCTTCACTCTTCTTCATGTGTGCCCCCTGCTTCTCCTCATCGCCATGCTCTGACTCCACCGGGATCCCAAGGGATGTCACCTCGAACCTGGTCAGCATGTATTGATTCGTGCACAAGCAGAAACCTGAAATAGGACTCACACAAACAACGACTACAAGTGATAGGGTAGATGCCCTCTAAGTCGTCAATCGAATATCCAATTGTATAAGCATAGGAATATAGAACATGATGAGTATGATAAAATCAGCAAGCACAATACTAACATGAGGATGATATTTATCATTAAGCATAGGTCTAGCATGAGGAAAATAAGTGTCATCATCATAAATGAGAGAAATG